>NC_056726.1:1709540637-1709888137 GCF_019279795.1 Protopterus annectens | reverse complement strand
AGGACAAGCTAGTGGGCTGTGGGTAATTTTGTATACCGTAGTAAGTTGTACGTATTGGAGGTGGAGGAGGAGTTTAAGCCATCTTAGGGAAGGTAGGGCTTTTCAGTAATAAGTTAAAAGGGTTGTGTTTATGGCAAATTTGGCAATTTTTTTACAGCAGCTTTCTAGTGTTTTCTTAAGGAGGTCTGAAAGTTAGTTAAAATTGGGGCCCCATATAACAATGAGGGTAAGAGGTAGATTTTGACCAGAGTAATTTGGTAGCTGCGGTGATGAAGTTTTTATTCCCGTATAGCAAGCCTAGTTTTTTTTTTTTTTGGGGGCTTATACTGTTTTCTGTGTGTATGTCGAACTTGAGATTATCGTCAATTGTGACACCTAGTAGTTTGGTATGCTGAACCAATTCAGTTTCATTATTTTTGACTGAAAAGATATTAAAGTTTGTTTTGTTGGAGCTATAGGGTTTGTGGTAAAGAGAATGAGCTTTTTTTGGGGGGGGGAGGGGGTCAATAGGAGTTCAGCATTTGACAACCATGTTTCTATGCAAAAGAAAGCTTGTTGCATTATGTGTTGTAGATTACTTAATGTGTCCAAGATGCAGATGATAGTGGAGTCATGTACATAGTGGATTAGAGTGCCTTCACAGGAGTATGTTTATAAGTTATTGATGAAGACATTAATAATGGGCCAAGGATGGATCCTTGAGGTTCACATGTTGGGGTGGTGTGATATGGGGAGATAGAGCCCTGCTATTTTGTTGCTTGCTGCCTGTCAGTTAGGTAGCTAGAAAAGCACTGAAGTGTGGAGCAGGATAAATCAATGCTGGAAAGTTCTTTAAGGAGTTTGGGTTGAGATACCATGTCAAATGCTTTTGATACATCTAGAAATAATGCAGATACTATTAATAATAATTTCAATAATGCTGTTCACTTCCATGTCATTATACTATATTTTGCATGTCTTGGTGTCTCATAGTCTGTCATAACCCTCAGAGTGTGTTACTGAATTGCCACACCCCCCACCTACCCTGGGACCACGCTTTGTGAAAATGCAGATCCAAAGTGCAAAATACTTCTGAACCTCTGGACTAGTTAGTAATCTTGTAAACAAAATGGATGATCTTATATTTCTTAGGTTTAAGTTGTAGTTTCTATAAAAAATCAACATATTTATGAAAAACACAGTTTACAATGCTGATTACAACTTTTTTGTTTTTTTCCCAGTTTAACTTCCCCAAGTCTTTTGAGTTTCTAATACCATGATAGAAATACAAAAAAAGACCCCAATCCTAAGTCAAAGTATGATTAAAGTTCATGAAATTAGTATTGTTTTAATCTTTGATGTTAGGCAGAAGTGCTTTTCACGGGTTCATATTACGTTGTCGAATAACAACAATTCTGAATGCTCAGAAGAATGAAACTGCAAAATATTGAAATTTTTATTGTGGGGGGCTATACCCCCCACCCCACCCCCCACTAAATATAGATACCAACTCTGAGATTGCACTACAGTGAGGAAAGGGCAAATATTCCACTCTTCATTGTACTGCAATCCCGCAATCTGAACTTCAACATTTTGCAGTTTCGCTCTTCTGAGCGTTCGTAATTGTTGCCATTCGACAACATAATAGGAACCCCTCTTCACAGCACCAGCGATGTGCCCAGAACTGACTTCTTCTGCAATTCATATGGAGTTATATGTATTGTAATATATCTAAGTACAATTGTAAATTATTTTTTATAAGACCCATTGCTGCTAGTACTGTTGGAACTGTCTGGTTGTCCTTCCTCCATATTGCCAACCACTGTCACTTGCAGAATAGGAACTGAAGAATGACACTGACAGAGGTACACAGACAAGCCAGGTATATTAACCAAATCAACTTTAATAACAATAAATAAAAAATATATAAAGCAAGTTGAGCGCTTTCATTCTCAAGTAACAGACTTCATCAGAACTAAATAATTTAACAGCAAACAGCCTTAAATAGTCTCACAATTAAGCCATCCTGACGCAAACTGTAATCCTGCTACAAACTCATTAACTAAATCAAATGTAATTACTTACTAAACAATCAAGTAGCTCCAACAATATATGATTACATCATCCTGAAAATACAACCATGACTGATGATAATACTGAGCATATGTTCTTAAAAATATATCTGAGACTACTATAAATGTATATGTCTACTTGACATTACCGAAATGTGAGTAGACTGACATTCAGATTCCCAAGAAGAAAAGGTCGAAGTTTCAGCTAACTCAAACTTCAATTTATCGATGGTTAGATGACTGAATGTGTAAATAGCCGACACCCCAAGCTGAGCGTAACAGGAAATTCACTCATTTCCACACTGTAGTGTGATCTCGGAGTAGGTATATGTAGGTGGCAGGGGGGTTTATGTCATAGTCCCCCATGGGGTGGTGCAGAGGGGCACAACCCCCCCCCTACAAACATGTAAAATTAATCTGTTCTATGATTGTTTTTCATTTAAAGTTTCTGTTTTGTCATGACTATTCATGTCGGTGCTGTAGCTACCATCATGAATATTCAGTGGGATGTTTTGGATTTGCTGTTATTGGTTGGTGGGTGGGGTGTGGTTGTGGTTATATAAATTGGTTGGGTTTTATAAGGGTAGTTTACTGTTGCTATAGCGTTGATGATTACTGTCATATTTGTGTTTCTGTAAGTCTTCCTCTATGTTTTTAACTTTTTTGTATGTAGTGGGAGGATTTGACATTGTAGGGTAATATTTGTAGAAAATGTGTTCACAGTTTCTGTAGTGTTTTGTATTGGAGATCGGTAAGTTGACAGTTGGGTTGTTGACTTTTCAGGATTTTAACAGTTTAGATTTTTGGTCTCAGTGTTTTGAGTTTCGGTTAAGTTGTAGTTCAGTCATGTGTACTAGGCTCTCTCTATATAAATATATATATATATATATATATATATATATATATATATATATATATATGTATATATATATATATATATATATATATATGTGTGTGTGTGTGTGTGTGTGTGTGTGTGTGTGTGTGTGTGTGCTAGAAAGCTGATAGATTTGCTGTGAGCTGCAGAATTGGAATCTTTTTCAAACTAATAAGTACACTTTTTGCAACTTAATTGGCATTGTGCTGAATTATACACTTGCCTATTATTTATAGTGGTGCTGTATTGTTTCTGTCTCTTGTTGTCTCCACTGTGTTTTTCACATATTGTACTTATTTGACTGCCTGCACTTTAAAAAGTTGTTTTTGTTTAAATAAATTGTTTAACTGTTGTAGGCTACACACTAAAGTGTGATAGCCTTTTCTGATTGCTTGTAGTTGGTTAAAGCTGTTTTAAGTGTACTTTTAAGTGTACTTTTTACTATTTCTGCCTTATCTTTTCAAAAAAAAAATTCTTGTTTCCCACTTTTCTAAGCTAGTATAGTCTAGTTTTCAGGCTAGTGCTGAATTCAGGGCTGTGTTACAAATTTCTGAGTTGCCCATACTTACTTGGATAGAGGGAAGTTTCTCTGTTCACTTGTGAGAGAGGGGAACTTTGAGCAGCCATCTGTCCCTGGAGGAATGGTTCCAGCCCAGAAGTTAGTAGCTTAAAAACCACGTTTGCACAGTTTTGTGCGCCAGTCTGCACTGGTTAGCTAGGGTTAAATTATTCCCAGCTCCAGTAAGTCTCCTCTTCAGTTTTTCACTTGAAACTAGTCTAACTCTCAACCTAAGCACTCAAAAAGCATCCTACAGTCCAGCACTTGCTCAGACCTAATAGCAAGCACTAATATACCCCAACACTTGACTGCCCAGCAGGGCAAGGCTCTTTATCCACCCCTCGCCAACCAAGCGCCTAAGCAACTCACCCTACTATTCAAGCATGACTAAAGGGCAACTTCAGGTGTACTTTCCAGTCCAGCTGGTGAACCTGGGTAACCTGAGGCAATGTTACAACTGCCTCATGTACACAGACAGCCCTCTCTTCCTACCACAAAACACTAACATATGTGAGAGCTACAATTATACAACCAAAGTGGAGGCTAAGGTCTCTCCACCAAAGACTGGAACAGACAGTCATGAGGAGAAGGTTAACACTTACACCACACCTCCAGCCTCACACAGACCTACTAAACAAGCACTGGCAAAATATACACATAAATACACAAAATCATACTCAGAGGATCTAAATAAAAACCTGTAAAAGCATCAGAGAGCTCCAAAGCAGACACCCACAAAACCTGCACCTCCTGTCACAAACCAGACAACACATAAAACACAAAATCAATGTGCCGCACAATCGCAGCCCTTAAGGCGAAATAACATACCTAACACACTAGTAAAAGGTGACTCAATAGTCAGGCACACTGACGCCCCACTGGACAAGGAGAAGGTTACTGTTAGCTGCCTATCGGGAGCCAGAATCCACCACATAACACAAGTAGTCAGGTCACTCCAGAACAAGTACAAATATGACTCTGTCATTGTTCATGTTAGTGTGAATGACCTGAGATGTACCTCCCTGGACTACATGAAAAAAGACATGGAAGAGCTCTCTGATCATGTAGCCCAGGTGGGTATGACCCTGACTCTGAGTAGCATCCTGGCCTCACTAAGAATGATACCTCAGTATAAAGAAAAAAATGATCAATTTCAACAATTGGCTAAGCTTCTGGTGTCATTCAAAGGGGATCCAGTGTCTGTCAGCCTGGGATGACATGCTTGACAGGCCGCGTTGCTTCGCAAGAGACAGCTTGCACCTGTCACCCCTTGACTTTCGAATACTGGCCAAGGCTCTTGCTGCCCCCATAGTGCCTTTTTTAAGCAAGGCTCAAAATTCAAACCCACCACCGTAAACAGCACAAGTAAAAAAATGAAGGTTATGCTACTCAACGCCAGGAGTTTAAATCTCAAAATGCATGCACTTGAAGCACTCCTAAGTATGGAGAACGTCGACATCTATGCAGTAACTGAAACCTGGTTCAAGGCTCCAGAGAGGACTCCAGCACTACTGGGCTACAACTCATACCACACATTTTGGCCACAGAACACGGACCGAAACACAAAAGGAGGGGGTGTATCCATATTCATCAAGGATACTCACACCTCCAGGTTAGTGGCGCAGCATGATACCTCTGAGATCATCCATGTGCAACTAACATCAAGCAAATCTGCAATGCAAATTGTGGCCTGCTACAGATCACCCTCCATGACCCAGGACCACCACTCCACCTTTCTGGAGACACCGGAAAACATGAAGGTCCTACCGAACACCCTGATATTGGGTGATTTAAATTACCCTACCATTGACTAGGAAAACCTACTTGAGTACAAACACCCAGGCTCAGCGCTACCTGGAATTTATCAACTCAAATGCCCTGGATCAGCTGGTAAGCTACCCTACCAGAGGCCACAGCATATTGGACCTGGTCATCACCAACATGGGTGACAGGTGTTCCGTACCGGAGGTCAACCTGTCACTGGTTAGATCAGACCATAAACTAATCACCCTGGATGTCCATACCCCACCACCACCTCCAACCAAGGAAACCACAGTGAAAAACTTTTCTAAAGCAAACTTCACTTTACTTAAGGCAGAGGTGGTACGTTTCACAGCCCCCATGCTAAAGGATGACACTGCCCAAGATGCAAAATCCTTTACAAATGCACTCTGTGAGCACCTACAAGGATGCATGGATCATGCCATCCCTAGCAAAACCAAGACTCACTCCCTAAGAGAAGGAAACCAGTCTGGTGGACCCCTGCCATAAACAGGTTATACAACAGAAGGAGGAAACTAGTTGAGAAAAAAAAGCAAATCCCAAGAAGGAAAGACATCCCTGATCAGTATCAGTAAGAAACTAAGGTCCCTCATAAAATTATCCAGGGCTAACTTCATAAGAAAAATAGTCAAGGATTTGAAAGATAACCACAAAGTCTTCTTTAGCTATGTCATGAATCTAAGTGGCAACTCACAGATATGCTCTGAGCTAGTGCAAAACAGCATAAAATATACTGAACCTACTGATATTGCCAACATCCTGGCAGATAGATTCAGTGCAAACTTCACCTCCTTCTTAACTTCAAAAGGGCCCACAACAATACCGGAAAAGTTTAGTGTCCTGGAAATCACAGAAGCACAGATGAAAACAGCCCTTTCAAAAGCCAAAAACACAGCATCAATAGGGCCAGATGGTGTCCTAGGCTGCGTCTTGCACAAACTACAGAATGTACTAACCCCCCACCTAAGCACGCTGTTCAACCTCAGCCTCTCCACAGGCTACATGACCATAGAATGGTACACAGCAATGGTTATTTTCCTCCACAAAGGAGGGGCCACAACTGACCCTGGTAACTATCGCCCTATAAGCCTGACTAGCCTGGTCTGCAAGGTTATGGAGCGCATCATCATGGAACTCATTAACAAAGACATTGGGAACCTCCAAACACTTGACCCGACCCAGTTCTGCTTTGTTAAGGGTGGATCATGCCTACTAAACCTGGTTGACTTCTTTGAGACAGTCACCGAGGCCATAGAAGAGGGAAAGGTTGTTCACACAGCCTACCTTGATCTCGCCAAGGCGTTCAACACCATTCCTCACTCGGGTATTCTAGAAAAACTCACCAGCCTGAACACAAACCCCTATGTCACAAGATGGGTTGCCAACTGGCTTACAGACAGAACTCACATGGTAAGAATAGTGGGCTCCAGGTCCAACTCTAAACCAGTCACAAGTGGTGTCCCGCAAGGCTCATAGGTTCATAGGTAGGTACTAGGCTATCTGCCCAATTCTGGGATCCCTACTGTTCAGCATATATTTCTCAGAATTACAGGCAAACACAGAAGGACTATGGCTAACCAAGTTCGCCGATGATTGCAAACTAGGAGCCATAATTGACTCTCCGGCTGACACGGACATCCTTCAGAAAGACTTTACTGAGACAGACACCTGGTGTCAAAGTCATGGCCTCAAGCTAAATGCCAAAAAATGCATAGTCATCCCATTTGGAAAAACAAAACACCCACAAATTACCACATAGGCAGCAGCCCCCTTAATACAGAAGAGGTAATAAGAGATCTGGGGACCCAGATAGATAGTAATCTCTCCTTTGACAATCATATTGCCAAAGTAGTTAGGAAATCCTTCTATGTGGCCCATCTAATTACTAAGGGGTTCACATCTAGAAATAAAGAGGTTATAGTGCCCCTCTACTCGTCACTCATCAGACCCATCATAGAGTACAGTGCCCCATTTGGGATGTACCTCACAAGACACTTCCAACAGCTGGAAAGACCACAAAAGCACCTCACCAAGAGGATTACTGGCCTCAAACTTATGTCCTATGCAGACCGACTGAAGAAACTCCGGCTGTACTCAGTGGCATATCGCTTACTCAGAGGTGATCACTGCCTGACTTACAAAGCCATGTCCAACTCAGAATTGATGGACATGCTCCACCTAAAGAAATCCAAGTCACTTTGAGTCACGCGCTCTAGTGAGCTAAACCTCACCACAACAATAAATAGAATATGCTGGAGGGATAGATTCCTGTCACAGAGACTCCCCATGCTTTGGAACAAAATTCCTAACTACATTAGGCAGAGCCTCTCACTAACACTCTTCAAGAGAAGCCTTGACGAGTGGATGGGTAACAGAAAATACACCCCTGGGTTAATCAATGGGGCGGCAAAAGCTAACACACTCTGGCTAGGCTTAAAAATGCCTAGTACCTACCTATGAACCTATATATATATATATATATATATATATATATAGAGAGAGAGAGAGAGAGAGAGAGAGAGAGATACAATTTATTTATTTTATTTATTTATTTTACATTTGTTAACCGGGAGAGTCCAACTGGATATATGTCCATTTTCAGTGAAGGCCCAGGGAGAAAAGCTCCTGAACAGTAAAATCATTAACAAGAGAAACACATGTTAACCAAAAGTTTCATTAAACAATATATAGAGCACACAATTGTTATACTTCTTATAGAAGTATATTAAATATAAGATAGTTAACCAAAGAGTGTATTTGCCAACATTCACAGGCTGCATTAATATATACATGTTATAGAGGTGTTTAACAGCAAGTATAGCAGGAAGATAAAGTAGATAAATTTGATAACTCATTTCTACATGAGAGACATGCTCTGTCCTTTAGGTGTCTTTACAGTGTTCAGTGATACTATTACCCCATGCATACTAGTTGCTGGAAACAGAGACATGTGAGTTACTATCCAGGGGTATTACAGGTACATAATCTATGATTCAGGAAGTGCGTTTTGAGTAGTTTTTTGAATTGGGTGGTGGAGTTGTTATTTATTATGTGGGCTGGAAGGGAGTTCCGGATTTTAGAAATGAAGTGGCTATAAACGGATCTACCTGCCTTATTTTTAAAGTTTGTTACCTTAAGGAGGTGTTGGGTACTTATTATCAGGCATCTGGTAGTGGTGTAAGGCTGGAGTAGTTGTTGTAGGGCTGGTGTGTTGCCTGGATGATGTAGCACTTTGTGAGCAAGTGCCAGTTGGCTGACTTGAAGGGTCGGGGGAGTTCTAGCCAGTTGAGTTTTTTGAGGCTTTCACAATGGTGGGTTCTAGAAGAAGATCATGTGGCGATTTTGGCTATTTTATTGTAGCAGCTATCTAGTTTGTTGAGCTCAGTTTTTCAGATATTGGTAAGCATGAGGGAGGCGTAAAGTAGGGTCAATAGGAGGTGTGTCCTGGCTATGGTAACCTTAGTGTGACTGGTGAGAAACTGTTTGTTGCAATAGAGTAGGCCCATTTTTCTGTGGACTCTTTTAATGGTCTGGGAGATATGAATGTCAAATTTAAGGCTATTGTCAATTTTGAGGCCTAGCAGTTTGGTGTGACTGCTGGGTGTGATGGTGGTGTTGTTATGAGAGGAGATAGAAAAGTCAGATGAGGAGGGTGGATATCTGTGAGGGGTGAAGAGGAATAATTTAGTTTTGGCTGGGTTTAGAATGAGGTTTTGGTTAGTGATCCATGTTTCTCCCAGGGAAAATCATTCTTGTGTTAGTGAAAGGAGGTGGTCAAGGGAGTTGGCTGCACAGATAATGGTGGTATCATCTGCATATTGGACTATTGAGGCTTTACTAAATAAATATAAAAATACATATATAAATCTAAATATAAAAACTTATAAATAACATATGCATAAAAATGTCCTGTAGCAAGATATTACAGGACATGGTTCATAGGTTCATAGGTTCATACTAGGCTATCTGCCTTGGGACATTTACAAGCCTAGTCCGAGTGTGTTTGGCTTTTGCCACTCTTACTTAGAATTGGTAGGTTAGTATAAAAGCAAACTCATTAAATACCGCACTAAGCAAACCAAAATAGTATATCTAAAAGAGTGTATTAATGTAAAAAGGGTCATGAAAGGCTTAAAGCTCTTTAAATTCAACCTGGTAGCAATTTGTATTTTGAACTAGTTGAATTGTTCAATGGTTTTGGTTTAGAGCTTATGTGCGTTATGATTAAAAAATTATGAATGCCCATAGTTTGATCCAGCTTTAGGTTCACTGCCAGTATGTGATCTGCATGCCCTTGTTATAAACAAATGGTTGCCACTAGAACATCTCAGAATGCAGTTTAACAAAAGTCAAGATGAAATCCAAATGAACGTTTAACATGCAGCTACACTGTCTCAAAAAAGTACATTAAATCATAGTTGAACATCTTTGTCCAAAGGGCATCAGTGCAGCATCCCCCTTCCCCATGCCCCATTTGAATACACCTAATGGATTTTTACACAAAGACTGCACGTTTGATTTTCTAAATACAAATAGGTGGCACCATTATCTGTAGTGCTGTTTAACATTACCAACATTTAAGTGTTCAGTCTTAACCTCTGTTTTGTGCTTTTGTGGAATTCGCATGTTCTTTAAATGCCTACATAATTTTATCTGGGTATTCCTGTTTCCTCCTATCTACCAAATGCCTGCTACTACTAGTGATAGGCTACATTAAAAGATGGCCATGATTACTCCATTTACACTTGAAGCAAGGGTTGCTGAAAAAAATTGTAATGATCAGGTTAGTTCCTAGGTCAACAAATGATTAAACGATTATAATAAAGAAGAAAAGAAATATGACTTTGGATCCATTGACACTGTATTTTCCAATTTCTGATACCACAGTAACATAATAGCCAATGCTAAACTATATTATAACTGATTTCACCTTTCAGAAATGCAAAATCATGCTCTTTGTTCTCTTACAGATTGCGGAGGGAATGGCATTCATTGCACGCAACAACTATATCCACAGAGATCTGAGGGCAGCCAACATCCTGGTCTCAGATAAACTCTGCTGTAAAATCTCAGACTTTGGATTGGCCCGATTGATTGAGGACAATGAATATACAGAAAGAAAAGGTGCAGTATGCTATAACCAGTGGGGTTTGAGAAGGAGGTGGCACTGAATAAATTATTGATTTATAGATGTTTCATAAATAGCCAGGCAATCCAGTGGCTGACTGTGTAAAAAAAATAAAAATACAAGAACTTTTACAGGAATGGCACAATTAGAGACAATTTAATTTATTTTTTGAACATAGGACAACATGCAGAGAATCTAACAAAATAAGAAACAAATGAAGTAAATGTAAAGAAGGGTGAAAAAGGTTTGCAAAAGTCAGGCAAAATGTACAAACTGGACAGTACCATTGATTCATATCTGTTGATAAGTCTGTCTGACTGATGTATCTTTAGATTCAAATTGTGTGCCTTTGTTCATAGGTTCATAGGTTCATAGGTTGGTACTAGGCTATTGGCCCTAAGGCCTATGCAAGCCTAGCCATAACAATTCCCTGGAAATTTCTTTCCACAATATTTACTTCTCTGGGCCCTTGTCTAGCAGGGCGACTGACATGATCCCTGGGGTGAATTTCCTAACTCCCATCAAATCATCAAGGTTCCTTTTGAAGAGGGCCAATGAGGCGATGTGCTTGACATGCATGGGCAGTCTATTCCAGAGTATGGGGCGTCTTTGGGTCAGGAACCTATCCCTCCAGCATGTTTTGTTCATTGTGATGATAAGGTTTACATCCCTGGAGCGTGTGGCTCTATGGATGCAGCTGAGCTTGTTTGAGAATCTAAGTGAGTTTGTGTGTGTGTGTGTGTGTGTGTGTGTGTGTGTGTGTGTGTGTGTGTGTGTGTGTGTGTGTGTGTTTGACTGACAGCAATGAGACAAAATACATTACTGTGGCCATTATTTAATGCAGGTGTGTATGCACTGATTCATTTGGTCACATCTTTTTTACATAGGTTGGAACAGACAGCCACTAGATTGTCATCTTGAGGACTGTCATATAGTCAGTAAAGCATCTGTAGTTGGTAGTCACGTGTGTGTATGTCTGTGTGTGTGACAAAAATGAGCTTAAATATATCACTATGGCCATTGATAATTTACTTATTTAATTTAATAATTAATTATTGCATTTATTAATTTATCCATTCTTTCACTTGGTTGCACTAGACATCTGAGATGTATGCTGTTAATAAAGTGGTTGCAGTTGGATTGCATTTATTCACTTATCCATTCATTCACTTGGTTACACTAGACATCTGAGATGTATGCTGTTAATAAAGTTGTTGCAGTTGGTAGGCTTGAAGGCAGTCTAGAGGTTTATCCATTCATTCATTTGATCACACCAGCCATCTGAGATGTACACTCTGAATAAAGTGATTGCAGTTGGTGGGCTTGGAGGCAGTGTGTGGTTCTCATTTGATCACAGTTAAACAGTCATTTGCAGGTTCATAGGTGATTACTAGGCTAATGGTACAAGAGTCTTTTCAAGCCTAGCCCATAATAGCCAGGATATGACTGCATTATATCTTAATTCCTCTGATGAGGAATGGGGTAGTATCAGGGTCATGGGTCTTTGGGTTTTGGAGCCCTGAGTCATTTTACAGACTACCTCTGTCCATAAGGGACATGGGCAGTACCCAGGTAGTGAATTTATAGTTGTGCATCCATTTATCCAAATTCTTTCTGAAGAGCATGAGGGAAGGGTTTTGTTTTACAAAGATGGGAAGTTTATTCCATGGTAGAGGTAGCCTTTAGGATATGAATCTGTCTCTCCAGCAAGTTCTGTTAGAGTCACAATGAAATTTGTAACCCTTGTATATTTTTTCTTGCAAATATGTAACATTTTATGGCTTCATAGCTAGGCTAATGGCACAAGTGCCTTTACAATCCTAGCTAAATAAATACTCATTTGTTAACCTCAGTGGATACGGAGTCCTTTTTTAGGGGTAACCCAGGAGCAATATCTGGTTAATTTTACTTGCTCAAGATTACACAGCAGGCATATGAGGGCTGAGAGATTCAAACCCTATACCACAAGAACTATAGCTCACAGTCTTAACCTTCTGCTCAAACTGCTATGGCATAGAGGGATGAAGTCCTGATTAGAACCCAGATGGCCTGAGATAGAATGGGTTGAGGAGGATGAGAGGTAGTGCTTGATGTCAGCTTGCCCATCCTGGGGAAGAGGGTGAGCCAACCATGAGCTTTGCTTTGCCAGGCTGCTTTTGCACATTATCCTTCAAGGGGCATATGCGATTATGCTGCATTTCAGCTAGATCTGTCTAGTCAGTTGTTTCCTGCACCCTCCCTTGAAGTCACTACCACCTGCAAGTATTATTATGTTGTATAAAACAGACAGATTTAAACATGTTGTGTGTGTGTGTGTGTGTGTGTGTGTGTGTGTGTGTGTGTGTGTGTGTGTGTGTGTGTGTGTGTGTGTGTGTGGGTGTGTGGGTGTGGGTGTGTGTGTGTGTGTGTGTGTGTTGCAATATACAGCCAATCAGGAAACAGATTGTGGATCCAAGTGTGTAGTGAGTGAAAGTAACCAGAGTTAGCAGCCGGCTCCATAATGAGAGAGTGAGACCCACCACTCATACCTTTCAACTGTACAGATTTTCACAGAATGTCCAGATTTTTGCCTTATAGTTTTGATCTGTTTCTCATAAAATTGTGTTTTTTCTGGCAAATCACTAGGAAATTGAGGGTTGAAGTCAGAAAATAATGACAGGCATTTGAGTTTCAGACTTCATACCCCTCAGAAAATGTATGCTAATTCAAAACCTGTTGTTCTGTCAACTCAACTTTTTAAGTTTGTAAGAACAGTATTTAAAAACTATCCATATTTTTGAGCTTTTGTCTCCCCAGTATTTATGGCTTTGTCCAGATTTCTTTCTCTAAGAGGTTGAGAGGTATGCCACCACCTGAAAACAATATGATCAAATCACAGGCATTAAAGATTGCCAGAATAACTACAGACTTGGACAACTTCCTGCAGGACGTGACACACCTGACAAAAAGCATTATTGGAAAGTTGCTACCAGGAGAGTCACACAGACAGGGTTATGTAACTGATTATTAACAGACGGAAGAAAATGGTATATTGCTCATTATGCCTATTGTTCCCCCTTCCCAAAAGGGAAGCAAATAGTGACCTCAGCCACTGCCATCAAGAATGGGACAAAGACAGTTACATCCCACTTTAATTTGATTCTGGAAGTATCAGAAATATTATTACCGGAAATTAGAGCATTGTAAAAATACATGATCCTATATAATAGAGTAACATTTGTGAACAGCATAGGTAAAAACACCGGGTAGTACCAAAAAAAAGAATATCTTATTTCAACTAGGGCTGTATTGTTTCCATGTTACCTTTTCTTGTGGTAATTATAATTTTTGCTGTTATATGAGCAATGGTTTCCACTGCAAGGATGTCATACATGTAGGAAGTCAGAACACCTGCAGCAGATTTTATACTGAAAAAGCCTCAAAAAATAGTCCCAAAGAATACATCAATTGTATGCTATACATAGTAACTACAACAGTATGTTTTATCACCTCAAGACACCCAATTAAATTGCAACTCCATTTATTGGATTTGATGTTAGGTGGTAACTTTGATTTTGTCTTAGCAACAAAAGAACTACAGTGGCAGATACTTCTTGACTTCTGAAGACACCCTTGAATTACTAACCATTATCACTATCAAATATTGACTAAAACTTAAAGAAGAAAAAAGAACTCACTCAAAAAATATTGATTTGGACAATTTCTTAAGTATGTATTAATTGATTTTGTATTTACCTTATATGTGTATCAGCAATATTTAAGTTTGTTTTAGTTCTCTATCTTTCTGCCTACCTATTTATTTAATTTATTTGTTTTAACTTAATTCTTTAAGTTTGTTGAGATTCCTGCATTGTACACTAAACTGATTCTGTGTTAACACATGCACAAATTGTGTTTTGATGCAAATGGAAACTTTAGTTGTAGTTAACATACAGGTTTGACTCTCGTAAAAATCTAGTTCCCTGGCTTACGTCATTCTGCTGTATAATATGGGCTACCTTCATCTTTTTTAAGTTTTTTTAAACACAAAAGAATCAGATAGGACTCAGTAGCTTGCAATAACACAAAATCACTTTATTGACACTTCCGTAATTTGCAATTTCATCATTAGAACTTCATCAGAACCTGGAATAATACATTAGGTAACACAACAAATATAAAATCAACAGTCAGTATTCAAAAGCAGAGTACACATGATCAAATAAATAAACAGATCTATGACATTCCATGTAAACAAAATAATGTACATAAAATACAATAAAACATAAAGGGGGGAGTTTAATAAAGCCTACAAAGTTGTTTTCTACTGTGTGCATGTCACGGCACGATGCTCACACAGCTACAAAAATGTTTAAATTCAATAAGCGCTGTGTAGCAGCTCACACCCCCAATCACACAAGGTATATACCACACCATGCTAACTAACTGAATTACATGATAAATAACCTATCTAACATGATGGAGCTATTGAACAAGTTATAAAGCAACCATGTAGACTCCTTGCTGGTGTTCTTCATGAATTAGAAACATTTTTAAATACAGCCACGGAAATGAGTCTACATGGATAGAAAAAATGTAATGCAGCTTTGCTTCCCCACCCCCAAATGAACAGTACACATTGTAAGTAATGCAGCCAATATCTCTCAATATCTTAGAGCAAGAAATCTGGACAAAGCCATAAACAATAGTGGGAAAAGAGCCACAAATAGGGTCAATTTGTAAATATTGGTCTTACAAACTTAGAAAGTTAATAGAATAACAGGCTCTGTGTTAGTAGAAATTTTCTGAAGGATATGAAATCTGAAACTCAAATGTCTCATTATTTTCTGACTCCAGTCTTTAATAACTTGGCAATGTTTTGCCAAAAAATCACATATCCATCTAAAAAACTACTTCTCTGTGCAGATTTATCCCAAAGTAATATTTCCCCTTCTGTGTTCAGCATTCAGCTCCCCTTCATTGTCTCTAGTTACACAGTTGCCAATGGTGTAGATTCAGGGCTGTCAGCAAGGTGAAGATGCAAATGAGGTCTGAACTCTTTAGAATTGCTGAGTTCCAAAAAAACTGGATCCGTGTAAGGATGTAAACAGTGTACAGGCACTGCCCCACTGTTTTTGTGTACTGGATGGCAACTGTGAATACTTACATTGGGGGTGTCAAGTTAGACTTGCAAATTATTACATGCACATTTGTCAAGGTTGGAAATGCAAGTAAGCAGCACACAAGTCACAGGTTCTGTTTCATTAACATCAAACCTTCTCTTTGTTTGTTGACAAACTGTGTTTTCTCTGTCAGTTTTTTATTTTATTTTATTTTTCAGTATTTGCATTATGCTGCACTTCACCCAATCAGGGGAAACAGAGGAATACTCTGTTTATTTTGTTTGCACAATGGGAAAAATGGAGAACTTAAGAATGGTTAGTAAATAAGGGAATGCTATGTAACCATTCCAGTGACAGCATTGTTAAAGTCTGACAACTAGTACTGAGTTTAGGAAATATACATGCTGCTTAACTGACTCTGTGGCAGCATGTGTTAATGCAGTGATGCATTCCTTTTTTTTGGGCCAGATGGTACTGGGTTTGAATACAGATGTAATAAATAAACAACAAAATTGCGACCAACGAACAGGTACTGGTTCCAATGCAAAGAATAAAGAGAAAATATGTAAAAACAAACAATTGCATACACGGAAACCCAACGAATGGCAGTGCTGACAGTCCCAGGCAACTCAAAACGAATTAGTAGTGTTCATAGCACCAATAACGCCAGTAGACCCAATGTTTCAGGAACAGCAAATTTGCAGCAATGCACGTATTATAATAAAAAGTTCATAAAAGCAAATAAGGCGACAGTCTAAGGACCATAGATTAAAGCTTTAATAACAGAGTTAGCGCTTTCACCCGTAGGCTTTTTCAAACTCACAAACATTTCCCTTAACTAATACATTATATAAAAGAATAGATCACTTCTCATAGGTCGAACAATAAAACAATTAAGAATAATTAATAAGGTTCTTAAAAGCATATCATCCTTAGAATTATATACTTTATAATACATACTTAAAATGCTTATTAGTCATATATATATATAATAATGTTATGTTTACAATATATATTACACAATAATGTCAAAAACAAAAATAATAAATAATACTCATAATAAAAAAATTACACCATCATTAGATATTATACTAGATCATTAAATATAGATTATGTTGAGCAACCTAGAATTCTTTTCATATATTAAAATGCATACAATTTATACTAATATCTATATACCCTTCTTTAATCTTCTTTTCTTCAAAATGGGTTTTATTTGAACTTTATCATTCAGTCCAGGTGGTATGTCCGCCCTAAGGTGGATAATCCATCTGAGCTCACATTCTAAAACAAAGTTATCGTAGTCCCCTCCTCTATTACTGGGATGAACTAATTGTATAACACGGAACCTAAAACTATGGTCCCTGCCTAGACTATGTACATGCTTTGCAAGTGCATTATGTTCAGAGCACTTTTTGATGTTATAAATATGTTCCCTGACTCTCTCTCTGAGTTGTCTACTAGTTTTACCCACATAGAAACAAGTACAACCTGTGCATGTAGCTAAATAAACCAGACCTGTACTCAGACAGTCTGTTCCAGTATTAAACCTATAAATCCTATGTGTTATTGGATGCTCAAAAACAGTGCTTTCATCTATATAAATGCACTGATTGCATTTTGTACAAGGAATAGCATTAGCCTCTAGGTCTCTAGAAAAAGAGTAATGGCTACTAAGTGAAGGATAGCATAAAATTCTCCTGAGATTTGGCTTATTACGAAAGGTAAAAGCTGGTTGTCCTCCTACCAGTTTACCTATTTTTTCATCTAAGAGAAGTGTCTCCCAATGTTTCAAAACACTATCCTTTAGTGGCTCAAAATCCTTTGTATAATATGTTAAAAATTTAATACCCAAGTCTTCATTCTTATTATTAAAAATGCCATCACCGGTGTAATCAGAAAAGTATGGCTGTGCTATAGAATCTCTTAGAGTATATACATTCTTCAATGCCATATCAAATACTTCCGCCTGATATCCCCTCTCATAAAAATTATTCTTAAGGAGCTCAGATTCCATTTGAAATCCTTCTAACGTCAGATTTAATCTAGATGCTTTCATAATTTGGCCTTTTATGACGTTATTAAAGACGTACCTGGGGTGCATACTACTTCTGTGAAGAAGTATATTTCTATAGCAGGCTTTTCGATGTATAGATGTATTTAGCAAGCCATTAGGTAGCCTCTCTATATTTATGTCCAGAAAAGATATCTTATCATATGAAAAAGTGGACGTAAATTTAAGGAAATCAATAAGATCATTAGTCTGAATAAAAAATTCTTCTAATTCCTGCTGGCTACCTCGCCAGATAAAAAAGAGGTCATCCACAAACCTATAGAAGCCTACATGCTTCTTATAGCCTTCCAAGGCAAACATAGATTCCTCCTCCCAGTCCGCCATGACCAGGTTGGCATAGCTATTGGCACAGGCTGTGCCCATAGCTACGCCTTCCTTCTGTATATAGAGATCATCACCAAACATAAAAATATTATTCATAAGTACAGTTTCAAGAAATAGTGCTAATAACTCAGTCCTTTCACCACTCATATTCGTATTCCTCTGCATATATATAAGGATCTTACTTATGCCCACATCATTGGGTATTACTGTGAATAGACTCACTACATCCATAGTAACCAGAATAAAGTATTCATTGTCATTTAACATCTTTGTATAAGCATATAGATCTATCAGAAATTGTTTGCTATCTATGAGAATATGTTCCTTAGCCCGAACCAAAGGTCCCAAATGATGTTCTAAATATAGTGCTAGTCCTTCAGTAACCCACCCTTGACCTGATACTATGGGCCTCATGAGTGGATTAGTCATAGTCTTATGAATCTTAGGCAGTCCATATAGTATAGGGATGAGTGGATTTTCTACTTTTAGATATTTATACAACTGTAGGTCTGTATCACCACTAGTTAATAAATCATCTAGGGTAGCATAAACTCTAGTTACCTTATTCATAACTTCAGTCATATTAGTACTTGCATAAAATTTGTCTTCATTTAACATCCCTTTCATATTATTCATATAGTCAACACGATTCATTAACACAATTGGTCCTCCTTTGTCTGCTGGTCGCACAATTAAAGTGTTATCCTGCTTCAAAAGGGTCATTGCCTTACGCTGTGCTTTAGTTAAATTATCTTTATAATATCTCATAGTTTTTCTATTAGAAGTATCATAAAGTTTATGGATGTCATTTTCAACCAGTTTTGAAAAAATATCCAATAATAGATGTAGCGTTGGTATATACAGACTGAGAGGATGGAATTGTGATGACATATTATGTTCACCATGTTTACCATTGAATTCTAACTTAAGCTGTACATTGCGGACAAAGCTCTTAATATCTATGATCATGTCTGTGACATCACCCCTGCTAGCTGGAATAAAGCTAAGGCCTTTATTTAAAAGCTGTAGCTCATCAGTAGTAAGTAGTCTATCAGAGAAATTTACAACTAATGAGTCACTGTTTTCTCCCACATCTTTTTTAGAGTGGGTCCAACATGTTCCCCTTCCTGTAGCTTTCTCTTGTGTCTTCCTCTGCTTATTGACCTCTTTCTTTCTATATTTTGATGTGTGGCTATGGGGAAAGGGATATTGGGTTTTTCCATATTCACAACAAGGTTACTACCATACACTTTTTTCCTAACTATCACTTCAGGTGTTAGAGGTATCTTATTTATCACCATATTGCCAGAATTACCCAGTGTCTTACTCATTTCTTGTATAGGGCATACATCCCCTGTACATATTTGTATATCTTCTACCAAGTTATTCACAATTGATCCATTTACATCTGGCCTAATTATGCTGGATGATTCATGATTGTTAGAAGTAATAGCACTTGATGCATTGATTTCAGTTGCATTCACTATAACATTCCCAGTGTTATCAGAAACAGCAGTAAATTCATTATCATTTCTAGCATTAAAGCGTGGCCAAACAAAGACTTGATTATTTTTAAAATCTGTAATGTCTCTATATAGTTTACTCTTTTTCTGTTCGAGCACACGCTTTTCATATAGAGAAACATTATCTAAAAGTCTTTCCATTAGCAATTCAGCTCTACGCGATTTATATTTAGTAGTAATGCTGTTATATTGTTCAGTTACTTTCCTTCGTAGCACATCCTCTTCTTCTTTATAAAAATCATTGAGTAGCCTCATATAGTCAAAACTTAAATTAATGTTTAATTGCTGCCATTTAAATAATAGCTCGGGATAAAAAGTACCTGATGTAGGCATTTTGAGCACTCGTAAACCACGAGGAACGACCTTCCTCTGGATTCAAGCCTCAAAGTGCTGTCTCTGCAGCTGTAGTTTCTTTAGCCTTAAAAAATCCATTTCCAACATGTTTAATACGTCAGATAGTCCAGCAGTATCATCGTTAGCATTTCTCTCCTCGTTGTCCTCAGAGTCAAAGTCTAACAGTAAAAGCATGTTGATTGTCGCTTCAACACATTCAAAGAAGCAAGCTTTCTTCCGAACAGATAACCCTTCACCTTCCGGGTTATACAGAAGCTCTACATTAACATTAGGACTCGCTGCCATCCTCCCTTGTTGGTCGAAGAATAAGACAAAATAAATAAACAACAAAATTGTGACCAACGAACAGGTACTAGTTCCGATGCAAAGAATAAGAAGAAAATATGTAAAAACAAACAATTGCATACATGGAAACCCAATGAATGGCAGTGCTGACAGTCCCAGGCAACTCAAAACAAAATAGTAGTGTTCATAGCACCAATAACACCAGTAGATCCAATGTTTCAGAAACAACAAATTAGCAGCAATGCACGTATTATAATAAAAAGTTCATAAAGGCAAATAAGGCGACAGTCTAAAGACCATGGATAGAGCTTTAATAACAGAGTTAGCGCTTTCACCCGTAGGCTTTTTCAAACTCACAAACATTTCCCTTAGCTAATACATTATATAAAAGAAGAGATCACTTCTCATAGGTCGAACAATAAAACAATTAAGAATAATTAATAAGGTTCTTAAAAGCATATCATCCTTAGAATTATATACTTTATAATACATACTTAAAATGCTTATTAGTCATATATATATATAATAATGCTATGTTTACAATATATATTACACAATAATGTCAAAAACAAAAATAATAAATAATACTCATAATAAAAAAATTACACCATCATTAGATATTATACTAGATCATTAAATATAGATTATGTTGAGCAACCTAGAATTCTTTTCATATATTAAAATGCATACAATTTATACTAATATCTATATACCCTTCTTTAATCTTCTTTTCTTCAAAATGGGTTTTATTTGAATTTTATCATTCAGTCCAGGTGGTATGTCCGCCCTAAGGTGGATAATCCATCTGAGCTCACATTCTAAAACAAAGTTATCGTAGTCCCCTCCTCTATTACTGGGATGAACTAATTGTATAACACGGAACCTAAACTATGGTCCCTGCCTAGACTATGTACATGCTTTGCATGCACAGATGTATCTGATACTTTAAAATACTTTTCATTACAGAATGATAATGCAATGACATGAATTGTTTACATGAGATATGTTTCTGTGTGGTGGCATAGCTGAGCTGGGTTAAGACGCATTGCGTGGAGTTAACTGCAGCTCTTGCCACTGCTCACCTCACTCCATATCTGCCTGGAATGCTCAATATCAGCTTCTCCTCCTCCTGGTCTAACATAAAATGATGGAGAGCAGCCCCTCCGTCCAGTGTAGACGTGCACCAACAGTGCAGTGCACAACGCTATGCACCATCCCTGACTATTCAATGCTGGTGATAAACTCACCACCCCTACTACTGCTCCCAGAGGGAACCACTGGCCTATCCTCTAGGGCAGAAGTACCTGAGGAGGCAGGTAGTGCAGGGGCAGCAGAGGTGGTGCTGCCAGGTTGGTTGCCAGATGTTTTGGCAATGGTGCTGAGGCTGGTAGACTGGAACAGGTGGATCCTGTGGGGCAGGCCTTACCCCACTGTGCTGTAAAGCATTTCATGATGTGGAACACATGGATAACATGGACACATTTTGATGACACATAATAAAATAAAACAAAAAAAAGATAAGGATTGGAGTGAGAGATAAAAAGAGATACATTAGTATCTTCATATGTTACATACAATGCATTAATACAATTATTTGACTCTGTTATCTTAACCTTTGCTCTTTAGACTACCACTGTCTAACAAATAACTTATTACTTTTAAGTCTAGCATATCCTAACAGATGCACACTTTACTAGAGATTGCAGCAAGTATTAATTTGCATGTGCATATATTGCACATATGTATGTTCCAGTTATAGTTTACAGCAGGGCATGTGTGCCACTGGTATAGAGCTTTTACTTTAAACCTTTAAGTTACACATAATTGAAGAATTAACAGTTACTGTATAGTTGGGGAGTGTGGTATTTGAACCCACCACCACCTGTAACTAAAGGCTAATAATGCATTATTGGTTTGTGCTACAGGCTAATGCATGCATACTTGCTTTTACAGTTGGAATATGTATGTTCAATTTGATACAACTGCATAAAATACCAAACAAGCTATCTTTAACTTGTAATGCTACAATAACAGTACTATTCTGCTGCATACTTACCGCATGTCTCCCTTATCCTTGTCACTCTAGTGGCATGAGTCATAATATTGCACTCCCTCTCTGTGACAGCTATGGAAAAAACAGAACAGAATAGAATACTATTATGAATACCAGTCTTGCCTATATTCAGCTTTTAACTATCTGCATTTGATACTTAGACATCTGTGGGATGTTCCCCATCCTAAATTCCTTGATCCAAGTATAGAGGGTATCCCTCTTCCTCCTCCAGAGGTCACCCTAATGATGCCTACACTGTTCACCAGTGCTGGGGATACTGCCTGCATTGGTTACAGCCCAGGCCAAACTATTTCAAGCCTCTGTCTTAAACTGGCTCACAGAATAGTCCCCTGCACCAGCCTAGCACTGTGTTGTTTCACTAGGAGTTCAACACAAATCTTGGACTCCTCAACACCCCATCTCTGAGCCCTAAATCTCACACCCTCTTCACAAACTCTGGCAATGCCTACTGAGCATGCCTATGGCTGTCTACACCCACAGCAGCTGGTGTTTCCCCCCTATGACTCCTCATCTGCTTGTGGCTGTGGTGAACTTGGCATTAGTGGTGGGATGTCTGCCCATTCCATTTGCTGATCCTGCTGCAGCTGTTTCCTCAGGAGTATGTTGTGGACCATGGCATATACTCTGAAGATGTCTGTACATGTCTGTGGGTTGTGCTACAGGGCTCCCCCAGATGTACCTAGGCACTGGAACTGTGACTTCAAAAGCCCAAACACACACTCTATGACATCTCAGGTTTAAGCATGTACCTCATGGCATTCTTCCATGAGTGTGTGTGTGTATTTCTGATCGGTGTCATCAGCCATGGTTCCAATGCATAACATGCATCCCCCAGTGAATGACCCTGTGGGATATCCCCCCCTAGCAAACATTTAGTACAGTTGGGAGGTGTGCCAGATATGTGAGTTGTGATAACTGCCAGGATTGCCAGCACACATGTTCAAGATGATTCTCTTTACATTACACATGACTTGGCAGTTGATACAGTGGTAGCTCTTTCTGTTAATGTAGACTCTACCCTGTTCCCCAGGTGGTGCCTTCATTTCTACATGAGTGCAATCTATGTCACCCAGTACTTCAGGATAGTATGCTACCCAGTAGAACTGTTGCATATTGCTGGCCCTCTCCTCAAAACTATGGAGAAAATATATGTGTTCACTGGCATGTTGGAACACAGTATCCAGTAATTGGTAGAGGATCCTGGATGCTGATGCCAGACACCCCGGTCGTGTCTCCTGTTGGTCTCTGAAAGGTACCTGTAGCTAAGATTCTAAGGGCTACACATACCTTAGTTTCCACTGGGATGGGTTCCCCTCAGTTAGCGCTGGCTCTGAGTTGAGGGTGGCAGAGGTCACAAAATTCCTGTAGTGTGTCCCTTTCCATCCTGTAGTGCTCTACCATTTCCATATTATGTAGGTTGTAATAAGTTAAACATGGCCTGAAATCTCTTCTCCTTCTGAGCCTAGGCCTGTTGTCAACAGCAGCAGCATTGGTTTCAGCCTCTAGCCTGTACAAATGGATTAGGGCAGCAGCAGCAGTCCCTAACATTCTGTCTGTGTAGACTTTCTGTGTCCATACTCAAAAACTTTTGAAATCTGCTGGCAAAACCAGCATGGAGTCTACAAGGAAGCTTTACAGCTTGTTGAATAGTTCCATCACGTTGGTTGATTAACATGCAATTCAGCTGCTTATGTTGTAACTAGGATTTACAAAACACCGACTAAGACAGTTGCAATCAATTGATAATCTACTCCATTATAAAAAGGCAAATGTGTAGCTTGCCAAACTGATGGTGAGGAGAGTTGCTAGATGTTTGCAAGATGCAAAGAAAAGCTTGTTCTTGAGGATATATCTGTACAGATGAGTATTGAACTTCAGCAGGTATGCTCCCATTTTATTACCTACATAATGCATATGCTGGAACGAAATTAATAATAATGTGAAGCAAGGGCTTTTACACTTTTATCTGTATGCATTAGTTAGAAGTGTACTGATGGCATGGGCTTGTTTGTCAAGCCATTTCAGAGGTACACGACTGACAATATATGAAAATGGAATGTTGTGTGATAAATATCAAAGTGAAAGTTAACTTTATTATCATACAGATCAACACAGTGGAAAAAGTGTGCATCACTGCATGAAATTTCAATACTCAGGCTCATGCCATAAGAATGACAGTTTACAGAAGGAAGAGAGATTAAATTAATAATAAAAATACTAAAAACAGAAATCAAAATAAGATGTCAAAAATAAATACAGTAAAAAAGAAAAAAAAGATTTGAAAGCTTTTACAGCAGGAACAAAACAAATAAAACAACAAGAACAAACTATTATAAGGATATATAAAAACAATAACATAACTAAGTAAATAGGTAAACATGTAAAAAACGTACCCACCATCAATATATGCCATAAACTTACACTTTACAGTTTTCATAGTACAGATAGAGATGTATAAAGTGAGTTATGTAGAGAGTTATGTAAATAACAGTGACATACTACACATAAATAATGTTTTACCCATTTAGTGGGTGAGGTTATGGGTTTGTTGTTCAGCAGTTTGATAGCATGTAGGTTCATAGGTAGGTACTAGGCTATCTGCCCGAGGGCATTTATAAGCCTAGCCAGGGTGTGTCAGCTTTCGCCGCCCCATTGATTAATTAACTGATCCTCTGTCAAGAAGAGCCAATGAAGTGATCCCAGGGATGTATTTTCTGTTACCCATCCACTCATCAAGGTTTCTCTTGAAGAGTGTTAGTGAGGGGCTCTGCCTAAAGTAGTTAGGAATTTTGTTCCAAAGCATGGGGAGTCTCTGTTTCAGGAATCTATCCCTCCAGCATGTTCTATTTATTGTTGTGACGAGGTTTAGCTCACTAGAGCGAGTGGCTGGCATGACTCGGATTTCTTTAGGTGGAGCATGTCCATCAATTCTGAGTTGGACATGGCTTTGTAAGTCAGGCAGCGATCACCTCTGAGTAAGCGGTATGCCACTGAGTACAGCCGGAGTTTTTCCAGTTGGGCTACATAGGACATATGTTTGAGTCCAGTAATCCTCTTGGTGAGGTACTTTTTTGGTCTTTCCAGCTGTTGGAAGTGTCTTGTGAGGTACATCCCAAATGGGGCATTGTACTCTATGATGGGTCTGATGAGTGACGAGTAGAGGGGCACTATAACCTCTTTATTTCTAGATGCGAACCCTTTAGTAATTAGATGGGCTACATAGAAGGATTTCCTAACTGCTTTGGTAATATGATTGTCAAAGGAGAGATTACTATCTACCTGGGTCCCCAGATCTCTTATTACCTCTTCTGTATTAAGGAGGCTGCCACCTATATGGTAATTCATGGGTGTTTTGTTTTTCCCAAATGGGATGACTATGCATTTTTTGGCATTTAACTTGAGGCCATGACTTTGACACCAGGTGTCTGTCTCATTAAGGCCTTTTTGAAGGATGTCCGTGTCAGCCGGAGAGTCAATTATGGTTTCCCGTTTGCAGTCATCGGCAAACTTGGTTAGCCATAGTCCTCCTGTGTTTGCCTGTACTTCTGAGAAGTATATGCCAAATGGTAGGGGTCCCAGGACCAAGCCTTGTGAGACACCACTTGTGACTGGTTTAGAGTCTAACCTGGAGCCTTCTATTCTTACCGTGTGAGTTCTGTCTGTAAGACAGCAGGCAACCCATCTTGTGACATAGGGGTTTATGTTCAGGCTGGTGTGTTTTTCTATAATTCCCGAGTGGGAAATGGTGTCAAAAACCTTGGTGAGGTCAAGGTAGGCTGTGTGAACCATCTTGCCCTCATCTATGGCCTTGGTGACTGTTCGAAGAAGTCAACCAGGTTCAGTAGGCATGATCTGCCCTTAACAAAGCCGAACTGGGTCGGGTCAAGTTTTTGGAGGTTCCCAATGTCTTTGTTAGTGAGTACCATGATGATGCGCTCCATAGCCTTGCAGACCAGGCTAGTCAGGCTTATGGAGCGATAGTTACCAGGGTCCTTTGTGGAGCGGAATAACCGTTGCTGTGTGCCATTCTATGTAGCCTGTGGAGAGGCTAAGGTTGAACAGTGTGTTTAGGTGGGGGGTTAGTTCGTTCTGTAGTTCATGCAAGATGCAGCCTAGGAGACCATCTGGCCCCACTGACACTGTGCTTTTGGCTTTTGAAATGGCTGTTTTCACCTGTGCATCTGTGATTTCCAAGACACTACATTTTTCTGGCATTGTTGTGGGCCCTTTTCGGGGTGAGAGGGGGGTGAAGTTTGCACTGAATCTTTCTGCCAGGATGTTGGTGATATCAGTAGGTTCAGTTTATTTGTGCTATTTTGTACTAGCTCAGAGCACATTTGCAAGTTGCCACTTAGATTCCTGACATAGCTAAAGAAGGCTTTGTAGTTATCTTTCAAATCCTTGGCTATTTTTCTTTCGAAGTTAGCCTTGGATGATTTTATGAAGGATCTTAGTTTCGTACTGATACTGATCAAGGATGTCTTTCCTTCTTGGGATTTGCTTTTTTTCTGAACTAGTTTCCTCCTTCTATTGTATAGCCTGTTTATGGCAGGGGTCCACCAGACTGGTTTCCTTCTCTTAGTGGAGTGAGTCTTGGTTTTGCTAGGGATGGCACAATCCATGCATCCTTGTAGGTGCTCATAGAGTGCATTTGTAAAGGTTCCTGCATCTTGGACACTGTTATCCTTTAGCGTGGGGGCTGTGAAACTTACCACCTCTGTCTTAAGTAAGGTGAAGTTTGCTATAGAAAAGTATTTCACTGTGGTTTACTTGGTTGGGGTTGGTGGTGTGGTGTGGGCATCCAGAGTGATTAGTTTATGGTCTTATCTAACCAGTGACGGGTTGACCTCCGGTGTGGAACACCTGTCCCCCATATTGGTGATAACCAGGTCCAGTATGTTTTCACCTCTGGTAGGGGAGTTTACCAGCTGATCCAGGGCATTTGAGTTGATAAATTCCAGGAAGCGCTGGACCTGGGAGTTTGTACTTGAGTAGTTTTCCCAGTTAATGGTAGGGTAATTGAAATTACCCAATATCGGGGTGTTCGGTAGGACCTTCATGTTTTCCAGTGTCTCCAGAAAGGTACAGTGGTGGTCCTGGGTCATGGAGGGTGATCTGTAGCAGACCACAATTTGTATTGCAGATTTGCCTGATATTAGTTACACATGGATGATCTCAGAAGTATCACGCTGTGCCACTAACCTGGAGGTGTAGGTATCCTTGATGAATATCGATACACCCTCTTTTTTTGTGTTTCGGTTCATGTTCTGTGGCTGAAATGTGTGGTATGAGTTGTAGCCCAGTAGTGCTGGGGTGCTCTGTGGAGCCTTGAACCAGGTTTCAGTTACTGCACAGATGTCGACGTTTTCCATACTGAGGAGTGCTTCGAGCACGTGCATTTTGAGATTTAAACTCCTGGCATTGAGTAGCATAACCCTCATTTTTTTATTTGTGTTGTTTATGGAGGTGGATTTGACTTTTAAGCCTTGCCTAAAAAAGGCATTATGGGGGCAGCAAGAGCCTAGGCCAGTATTTGAAAGACTAGAGGTGACAGGTGCAAGCTGTCTCTTGCAAAGTATCGAGGCTTGTCGAGCATGTCGTCCTAGGCTAACAGACACTGGATCCCCTTTGAATGACACCAGAAGCTTAGCCAATTTTTGAAATTGATCATTTTTTCTTTATACTGCAGTATCATTCTTGGTGAGAGCAGGATGCTACTCAGGGTCAGGGTCATACCTGCCTGGGCTACATGATCAGAGAGCTCTTCCATGTCTCTTTTCATGTAGTCCAGGGAGGTATGTCTCAGGTCATTCACGCCAACATGAACAATGACAGAGTCATATCTGTACTTGTTCTGGAGTGACATGAGTGCTTGTGTTATGTGGCGAATTCTGGCTCCCGACAGGTAGCTAATAGTAACCTTCTCCTTGTCCAGCCTAGTGAGTGGGACATCAGTGTGCCTGACTATAGAGTTGCCTATTACTAGTGTGTTAGGTATATTATTTTGCCTTAAGGGCTGTGATTTTGCGGCACACTAATTTTGTGTTTTATGTGTTGTCTGGTTTGTGATGGGAGGTTCAGGTTTTTTGGGTGTCTGCTTTGGAGGTTTCTGATGCTTTTGCAGGTTTTTATTTAGAGCCTCTGAGTATGATTTCATGTATTTATGTGTATTTTTTGCCAGTGCTGGTTTAGTATGTCTATGTGAGGCTGGAAGTGTGGTACAAGTGTTAACATTCTCCTCATGACTGACTGTTCCAGTCTTGGGTGGAGAGAGCTTAACCTCCAATTTAGCTATATAATTGCATCTCTTGCATATGTTAATGTTTTGTGGTAGGAGGAGAGGGTTGTCTGTGTACATGAGGCAGTTGTAACGTTGCCTCAGGATACCCAGGCTCACCAGCTGGACTGGAGAGTATACCTGAAATTGACCTTTGGTCATGCCTGAATAGTAGGATGAGCTGCTTAGCCGCTTGGTTGGTGAGGGGTGAATAATGATCCCTGCCCTGCTGGGCAATCATGTGTCAGGGTATATTAGTGCTTGCTATTAGGTTTGAGCAAGTGCTAGACTTTAGGATGCATTTTAAGTGCTTAGCTTGAGAGTTAGACTACTTTCAAGGGAAAAACTGAAGAGGAGACTTGGTGGAACCGGGAATAATTTAGCCCTAGCTAACTGGTGCTGCCTGGACGTGCAAAACTGTGCAAACACGGTTTTTACAGCAGGGAAATAAAAGAGATAGAAATTAGCCCAAAATGGCCTATAAACTACTAACTTGGAAAGAAGCTCTTATGGAATCTGGATGTCCTGCATCTAATGTTTCTGTAGTGCTTCCTATTTGGCAGAAGTTTGAACAGTCCATAAGCTGGATTGTGTATGTATATCACTGAATAGTTTTTGGACTCTACCATAGCATCTGTTTGAATATATGTCCTGTAGTACTGAAGGTTGGAGCCAATGATTTTTGTGGCCTGTTTAACAATATTATCTAGTGCCTTCTGATCAGCTTGAGAGCAATTTCCATACCAAACAATGATGTTGTTTGTCAGTACGCTCTTAGTCGTGACTCTGTAGAAGGTAAGTAGGACCTGTGTGGGGAGGTGACCTCTACAAAGTCTCCTAAGGAAGTGGAGATGTTGTTGGGCCCTTTTTATAAGGTAGGACATTTTTGTGGCCCAACTTGGGTCTTGCAAGATATGTACCCCTAGGAATTTAGAGCTATTTATTCTCTCCACTGCAGCACCATTGGTGATGATAGGGGTATGTGGCTTATTTTCCTTCTTAAAATTGATGATGATCTTCTTGATTTTCCCATCATTTAGTGATAAACTGTTGTCAGTGCACCAATGGACGAGTTGGTTCACCTCCTCAATGTAGGTCCCCTTGACTTCCTTCTGGATAAGGCCGATTACTGTGGTGTCATCTACAAATTTGATGATTCTGTTTGACTGATGTGTAGCTGTGCAGTCATGTGTTAGATTGTGAAAAGAAGTTGACAGAGTATTTAACCTTTTGGAATCCCAGTGTTTAGGGTGATGCTGTTCGAGTGATGTTTTCCAGCTCGAACTATTTGTGGCCCTTCATTCAAGAAGTCGAGGATTTGTAGAAATATGCACAGATGTGTCAGGGACAGGTCCTCTGATAGCATTTCAAAGATGTTGTGTTAGCAAAATTAGTCATTTGCCTATTCTTTTGTGTGGGGGGCAAAGATGAGTTACTGTTATGACACAAACAAGAATAGACTGTTCTTTTGGGGGGAGCAAAGGTAAGTTATTGTTATGGCACAAACACGAATAGACTATTGTTTTTGGGGGAGCAAAGGTACATTATTGTTATAGTACAAGCAAAAATGGATTGTTCTTTTGAGAGGGGAGCAAAGGTGAGGTATCGTTATGACATAAACAAGGATATGTTGCTCCTGGTACTCTCCTTGTTTTGCATCCTGCCTGTCTGTGATGGTACAAACAAGGATGTGTTGCTCCTGGTACTCTCCTTGTTTTGCATCCTGCCTGTCTGTGATGGTACAAACAAGGATGTGTTGCTCCTGGTACTCTCCTTGTTTTGCATCCTGCCTGTCTGTGATGGTACAAACAAGGATGTGTTGCTCCTGGTACTCTCCTTGTTTTGCATCCTGCCTGTCTGTGATGGTACAAACAAGGATATGTTGCTCCTGGTACTCTCCTTGTTTTGCATCCTGCCTGTTAGTATTTCACATCTGTAGAGAGTTTTATGCTTCTCCAGTGGGTAATACTAACTGGCTAATGTTTCTGTTTTATCTGGAAATACTATTTTGTAGTTATGTGATACTTATGTGTATTATCATTCTGAACTCAGCAAGGTTTATTATGAAAATCCACGATGTATAAACACAGTTAAAAATAAGAAAAGCCACAATGCATAAAAACAGTTAAAGTAAGCGCTTTCGTTTGGCTCATGCCAAACTTTTTCAAAAACAGTTCTGCATCACTTCCTGCAGTTTAAATAAGTTGAGTCAGTGATGTAATCAATTAAATAAATTCAAAAAATTAAAGGCATAACATGCTTTAAGGCTTTTACCTATGTAACACAATTATGTAAAATAGTGCTATAATAATATAGTAATATAGTAATATAGTAGCAACCAGTGCTGCTAATTGAGCACAACGCTGAAGTCAGTGCTGTGCAAAATACTTATGTATTTATGGCATATATCAGTTGTATATTTAAAATGCATGCACAAATATACTTCGTGTATGCATCAAAATGAAGCAGTGCATTACCCATAAATCGGGAATTAAGAATGAATAAAAATCATAAAAGCACTCAATATAACCAATAAAAGGAGAAAGTATGAAAGAATGAAAGAAAGTATGCTCTCCACTGTGAATCCTTATACAAAATAATCTTGAATTAATAAAATCTGAACATTAGCTTAAATAAATGTTGTATGAGTTGAGATGAAACCTCACCTAAATGCATATACGCTAGCGAATGTGCGCTTATATAAGAAAGCGCTAAATCCGTGTTAAATAAAATTTATAAGCTAGCCTCTAAAAATGTATAATAACAATGACTGAGGTAATAATTGTGATTATAGCTAGGTTCCATCAGTAGTATATAAATTGTGCTTAATGTATATTTTACGATTTACATAATGTCCTTACTTGTATAGTTGTGTAAATAATGTCTTCATTAACCATTAATATGTCACTACAATAGGCATGTTACATAAGTGGTAATGACAAAACAAATTAGAATCCAGTAAATATATATACGTAGAAGTAAAGCATCACTTGCAAAAATCTAATAATACTAACAGATGTGTACTTATATCTAAAAAAAACGCTTGACTCGATTTTATTTTATAAAGAATCATTAGCAATTAATAGTAGATGTATGTGTATTCATAACTACAGTAACAAATCTATAAAATAATCTATAAAGTAGGTTGGTAAATAGTTTATTAAATAATTTATTAATTAGCTCACAATACGAGTATATAAGACGCAAAAGTGAATGGTAATATTATAGTACGTGGTAAAAAATAAATGATAAGTAATGAACTGAGTCTAGTTGTGCAATGTTCATAAAAGATAACTTTAAAAATGGTATTAATTAAAATATTTAAAATATTTAAATATTCATAATGTATTATACTTATTTAAAATATTTATTAATTATGAACTTTATTAGTTATAAAAAAATTTCTTATATAATAAATATGAAATATAAAATTAAATAATAAATAAGTAAACAACTAATTAAATAATTATGATTTTTAAATATTAGTGAATTTATAAATATCTATTAAATATCAATAAATTTAAGACAAATTTATCTAACTAATGATTTCAATTTTAAAATACCACCTATAGATAAACTGTTGTTAATGCCTGGCCAATAGTTGGCATTCAATCTTAATTGCCATTCTAACTCGCATCTTTCCAATAATAATTGCCAGGCGCCCCCTCTAACATCTGCTTTTAGGACATCCAACACTACAAATTTAAAGTTGTGCGATGTGTATGTATTAATATGTTTAGCTAAGGCATTTAATTAATTTCCATCTCTTATAGCCCTTATATGTTCACCTATACATTCTTTCAATTTCCTTTCTTTTTTTCCTATGTAAAATGAAGTGCAATCATTACATAGGGCACAATACACAACTTTTTCTGTATAACAACAAGCTTTTTCCTTTAAACAGATCTTGATATTATTTATCATCAGTTCATTCGTTTCAAATACCTACTTGTAATATTTACATCTACCACATCTAAACGTTTTCCCATGTTTGGTTTTGTATGTTTGTTCCAAATGTTTTTTTTAAATTCAAACCTTTTTTATATACGATTGATGGATTGTCAGTAAAAAGAGGGTGCAATGTTGTGTCCGCCTTAATAAGCTGCCAGTTCTTCTTTAAAATATTATCTATAGCAGTGCTGTCTGAATTAAAGGTTGTAATAAAACTCTTTGTGAAAGATGTCGTTCCTGTATTATTTAATGTTCCAGTATCAATATGAACCATTGTAGTATGATTATTAATGTGGTTGTCGAAGTTTACCACATTTGAATTCGATACATTTAATGTAGTTTTATCTATACAATTTAATAAGGGCATGAAATGTAATTTGTCTCTTTTATCAATTACTTAATTCATAATATTGTGTATTAGATTGTCAGGGTACCCTCTATTTTTAAACATGTCACACAATATAAGACATTCAACTATAAAGTCATCTATTTTGCTAGTCATCCTTGAAGCCCTGACAAATTGACCCTTTAAAACAGCTCTCTTCTGTGTATAAGGATGGCAGCTGTTAAAATGTAGTAAGCTGTTGCTATATGTTTCTTTTCTGTATATTCTTGATTTAAACTCTTTATTTATAATGTCTTTTTCTAATAAAACATCCAAATAAGATATGGTAGTGGAATTGATTGTAGCTGTAAATTTTAAAAAGGTAGTTGTTGAGTTAATATAATTTAAAAATTCATGTAGTGTATCACTATTACCGTTCCACAAAATAAAAATATCGTCCAAGAAACGTAAATAAATCTTACAAAAGTTAAAAAATATTGAACTAAAAACATACTTCTTCTCCCACATGTACATTACTATTACTATGTTTGCATACAGGCCACCACATGGTGAACCCATAGCCACTCCTTCACTTTGCAAATAAATTTTGTTGTTAAAAATTATAAAATTGTTCCTTAAAATAATATCAATAAGTTGATCAAACAGATTAATACTTGTTTGATTTAAACCCTTTTCATCCAAAAATAAATTAAACCAATCTATACCTGTGTCGTGAGGAATGACAGAATATAAATCTTTAACGTCAATAGTGACAAATATGTCATTCCCATTGTATTCAGTAGATCCAATTGTAGATAAAAAATCCCATGAGTCTTTCAATAAATGTTTTTCCATGAGTACATACTTTTTTAACTTGTTGTCAATAAATTTTGCTAAAGGGTTAGTAATCGACCCTTGTGCATCAACAATAGGTCTAAAAGGGTTTTTTTCTCTCCTTGTTTTGCATCCTGCCTGTTAGTATTTCACATCTGTAGAGAGTTTTATGCTTCTCCAGTGGGTAATACTAACTGGCTAATATTTCTGTTTTATCTGGAAATACTATTTTGTAGTTATGTGATACTTATGTGTATTATCATTCTGTTGTCTTTTAGGACACCTACAACTATGTCAGTCAGATATGTCCATCCACAGAGATCCCCCTTCAGTGATGCTGAAAATGAAATAATTTTTGATGGCTTTAAGCAACATGGTGCATTTCTCCTTGGAAGGGGACATGCAGATATGGCACAGAGGCTGTAAATATGGCAGCAGATTATACAAGATATCAATGTTGTGGGTGGCCATGAAAGAACATATGAACAAGTGTGACACAGGGCCTTCTACAGAGCCACTTCTTACTCCCAGTGAAGAGTTCCTGGCAAATATACTAGATCCTGACAGCTCCCAGGAGAGTGTAGGATAGCATGTACTGGATGTGGGAGAAACACCTTCTGAGACAGAAAGTACATCCCAGGAGGAGCTTCCAGGTAGGCTTTGTTATCTGAACAGTTGAATACTGCTGTATAGTAGGTTTACCTTTAAAAACTCAAATCACAGTGGTTTGAGTGTTCATATGAGCGACTCGAAACCACGAAAGTGAAAATGTCAACAGTCCTTAATGTTCAAAAAACAGCAAATCGAAAAGCAGATTCACTGTTTTTCGAACATTAATGTCGAACAAAAAAAAAAAAACAAAATGTAAAGCGGGGGGGGTCAAGCCCCCTGTACCCCCCATGTGGGGGGCTGCACACCCCACTACTTTATTATTCTAACTCTGAGATCGCACTACAGTGGGAAAAGGAACCATTTCCCGATTCCCCCTATTGTGCAATCCACCCCAGAATGTCGAATGCGCAATGAGCGAATCTTACTGTGCATTCGCTCATTGCACATTCAAACCTTTTTCCGTTCGGCGTTTGCAAACTTTGCAGACTGCCTTTCGGAAAATTGCTGTTTGCCTTGTGCAATACGGACATGTAAAGGTAAACCATATAGTAAAAGAATTGAAATGCATGCTAATTCTGTGTCATGTCTTTTTTTTTTTGGTGGGGATTGAATATTGCTGCAGTTATAAGTTTAGTTTTGAGTTGTCAGACACATTCTTGTTGAGAGTAGAGATAATGCACATATAAAGGAGTCTGTGCTTCACCCCCTGTGTTACTGTTAAATTTGACAGTGTTGCCCTTACCCCTTGCTTAACTTCTTCCAGGACTGTCAGGACTCCAGCAATGTATGCCACCTGCAGATGGTAAGCCAAATAATTTTATGTCATTATTGCAGATCAATTTAATTTAAAGACAGTGGGAGTGTGGGGCCAGTGCCACCTGATGTCAGTGTCTCAACAGACTCTGATGATGATGTTGGCCAAACTGAGGCACAGTCGGGGGGGGGGGGGAGTGCAGAGGTTGACTCTGGTGCAGAGATTGACATACAGCCATCCCTTGCATTTCCATTGGACACAGCTAGTAGGCCTACACCTACACAGTCCACTGAGCCCACAGCTATTAGACAGGTGGACGACAAGGACATTTATCAGGGAAGTGTGGCTACTGTAGCTTCAGTGCCTGTTGAATCTGGCCATAGCCAAACTGTGGGTGAGGTACCACACAGGAGGATTGACAGGGTTGCCCATAGGAGGCCAACTGTCCCTCCTTTACCTGGTGAAGGTGTCATTTCCTGTGCCACTCAGAGGATGTTTAAGGCCATCATGGAGGCACAGGCATGTTCCCATCAGTGCTCCACACATATACTAATGGGCTAAGGGTTGTAGATGTAGCATAGTCTGACACATGTGACTGTCTCCACCATGTTGCTGATTCATTGGATCGGATGAATGACACATTGGAATGAGGGGTGTCTGTGATGGATGGACTGAAAGGTGTTTGTCATGGAATGAGCAGTTTCTGTGATTGAACATCTGCCGGGAGGAGAATGGGATCCTCATGGGTGTAAGTCAGCCACATCATCTGTTGTCACCTAATGTGGACATTCCAGATCACGCTATCAGAGTGGCAGTATTTCCACTGCTCCATCAGTGAGTATGCTGTCCACACCCACATTTGGCAGGCCATGGGGTCATGGTCCTGGTCATCCCCATGAAGAGAGCTCATCCAGCAGACATTGGTCACATTCAGGAAGCAGCACTGATCTTGGGTGTGGAGGTGCAAGTGTAACTCCTGATAGAGCCAGTTCTCATGGTCGAGGTTCACAACGATGAACTGCCACCTCTACCATACACAGCTCACACCTGTCCAACAGACCAAAAAGTAGAGCTAGCACAGAGCTTGGCTGTGTTCATGCACATACTCACACACCAATTTCACCTACAGGAAATGTATAGACACAGCAGTTACTCATTTTGTCTCACTGGCCATTTGTTGTTTTATCCCAATGTCTGCCTTCTTATCCTTCTTACTCACACATGCTCACTGATCTTTTGTGTTAGCCTAGAATTCCTGCCCCCCACAGAGAACCATGTGCAAGTGATGATAACTGTTCCATATCCCTGTTTTCTATCTTTTAGATTCAGGGATACAAAAACCATGCTCAGGGTGCATAGCTAACTTAGTGCTAAGTATGTCTGCATTTGTGTTTTGAACTGGCCATTGCACCTTTGACTTGTATTGGCATTGGCAGGTTATGCAGTTGATAGCATCATAATTTCACATGTTTATAGTAAATGCTTTGTAAGGGTTTGAGTCAGAAACTGCAATGTGCATCATTACTTTCTAACTTCTCTCTTTAATGTTTTTCCAGTACAAATGTATGGTGCACAGCATGCGTCATGCCATCATATTCAGATCTTAGGATTGTATGACAGCACTGTAGTCAAATCTCATCAGAACAGTAATACAGTATAATGATCTCTTTTGTATGTACCTCACCAGACGCATGCAGCAGATGGAGAGTTTAAAGGGTCTTCTAATCAGGATAACGCAGGGCCTACAACCCATGCTATGATGTATGTGGATAGATGAAAAGACATGTCACTGTAATCTGTCTGGTATAGGATGAAGTGCAATCTGCCTGGCATCCAGGCCATTGTCTGACCATGCCCCAGTGGGATGACTGCATATCCAATAATCTGATATAGCTGATGACATCAGAATTGCCTGTTGGGAATTATGGAAATAACAGTGTCCCACATGCTGCTGTAAAAGGCTCTGTGATATTTGGCAAGAGCATATATACACAGTTGACTGCAGTGAGAATAGAACCCCTACCTATCTAAGTACACAGACTACAGAACACACTATGCAGTGCATGTGCCATGGAACAACTCTGACTTTTGTAAGACTGCAGCTAAACCTATAGTACATGACATTAGTAGGCCATGTATGTGGCAAGATTTTGGCAGGTCTGCATAGGTTCATAGTTTCATAGGTTCATATGAGGCTACTGCCATAATGGCCCTAGGTTCATTGGTTCATAGGAGGTTACTAGGGTAATGGCTCTATGACCTTTTTAAGCCTAGCCAAGTTGTACCAGTGTTCTATTATAGACCATGATATATAGTCAGTATTTACAAATCCATGATCAGCACTGGTTGCCACTAAGAGTGACATAGGTGAAATCTCCAGGGTAAATTTATGATTTACCATCCAGCTGTCCAAGTTAAGCTTAAATAGGGTCATTGAGGAGCTCAGTTTCACATGAATTGGGAATTTGTGTCATAGGAGTGGCAATCTTTGGGAGACATATCTGTCTCTCCAGCATGTCCTGTTGATGTTGCAGGCTAGGTTAAGGTCCCTACAGTGAGTGTATTGTTCCACTTGATTTACAGAGGTGCAGCATTTCCATTAAGCCAGGCTTCAGGAGTGTTCTGTAGGCCAGGCACAACTTGCCTCTCAGCAGTCTATAGAATACAGAGTGCAATGACAGGGCCTTCAGTCTGCCCATTTAGGTTATGTGTTAAATTCCCTTGATTTTCTGGGAAAGAAACATTTTAGGTCTCTTCAGCTGCTGCAGGTGTCTGGTGAGGTACATGTAAAAGGGAGCATTGTACTCTATTATTGATCTGATGAGAGACGAGTACAGTGGATTGATAACATCCTTAGTCTAGGATGCTATGTCCTTACTTATGAGGTGTGTAATGTAAAAGACCCACCTTATCACATTGGACACATGATAATCAAAGTTGGAGTTGTCATTAAACTGCTTTCCCAAATCTCTCACGATAAGTTTGGAAATTAGGGGGTATTATTAATAGTGTAATTCACAGGGACTTCTTTGCTGAATGGGATAATAGTGCATTTTTTGGGGTTACCTTTAAGTGTGTGGCTTATGCAACAATCATGTATGTATATAAGCCCATTTTGTAGTATGCTTACATCGTTTGGGGATTCAATGATTGCATATAGTTTGCAGTTGTCAGCAAACTTGGTGAGCCACAGGCCATCTGTTATCACCTGAATTTCTGAGAAATACATTCCAAACAGTACGAGGCCCAGCACAGGCCCTTGTAGAACACCACTGGTAACAGGTCTGCTGGTAGAGGTGAAATCCCCAACTATGACTGTATTTTCTCTGTTGATGAGATGGTTGCCTACCCATCTAATTAATTATGGGTTAATCACCAGCTGGGGAACCTTCTCAATGGTACCTAAGTGAGGAATTGTGCCAAAGCTTTGGACCAAGTTGAGATAGGCAGTATATACTGATTTGCCTTCATCCAGAGCTTTGGGGACACTCTTGAATAATTCCACTAGGTTTAACAGGCATGATCTGCCTTAATGAAGACAAACTGGGTCAGCTGCAGAGTTTGAAGGTCACTAATGTCCTTGTTAATAAGGTCCAATATGATTATCTCCATGGCCTTACAAACAAGTCTGGTCAGGCATATGTGTCCATAGTTCCCTGGGTCAGTTAAGAGACTCCCTTCTCTGCAAGGGGATTACAGTTGCTGTTTTCCAGTCTGCTAGGATGAAGCCACTACTTAGACTGTGGTTGAAGAGAGTACCCAGTGGTGTTGCTAACTCTTGTTTTACACCATTTAGTAAGCAGACTGGGATGTTATCTGGTCCCATAGAGGTTGTGTTTTTGGCCTTGGCCAGAGCAGTTATGACCTGTTCTTTGGAGATAATTGGTAGAGAAATGGTGACAGGTATGCTTTGAGGTATAATTGGTGGAGACAGGGCTGTAAAATTTTTGCCAAACCTGTCTAATAACAGGTTGGCAATGTCTTCAGGTTCAGTATGAGTGGTAACGTTCACTATGAATTTGGTGCAAAGCTGGGCCTTCCCTTTTACATTATAGGCATAGCTAAAGAATGTTTTGTGATTATCCTTAGCTATAGATACTAATTTAGTTTCATAATTAGCTTTAGAGGATATACGATATCTAATTATCTTGTTCAAGTTATGGAGGGTGTACTTCTGCTGAGACTGTTCCCTCTAATTCATGGACATCAGTTTTTTTCTTTTGTTGTATAATCTGTTTATGCTAGATGTCCACCAGGGTGGCTTGTTTTTTTTAATGAGCAAATGTTGATCCATTCTCTTATAGCTAAGTCTGTACACTTATAAAGGTGCATACAGGGCATTTGTGTACACCTCCGTATAGAAGTTAATACTGTCACTGGTGTCAGGATTTTTTAAACTATTTATGCCATTGCTTAGGAAGCTATAGTTTGCTTTAGAGAAACATTTCAACCTTGTATATCCTGTCATAGGATGTGGTATGATTGAACATGTCTGATTTATGGTCAGAACTTACCCGGGATGGTCTCACACATTGGATGGTGCAGCGATCTCCCATGTTGTTGAGTAGTAGGTCAAGGACATTTGAGCCCGTTGTGGGGGGTGTGGACTGATGGTTCCAGCACATTTGTGTTTACAAAATGCAGGAAACTTAGGGCAAGCATGTTTGAGCTCATATATGTATCTAAATTGAAGGAAGGATAGTTAAAGTCACCCATGCCTAAGGTGTTTGGCTGTATTATGAGTGAGTCAAGTAGGTCCAGAAATGCACTGTATGGCTTTCATGGTTCATGTTGGTGGACCTGTACCTGACAATGATGTGGAGGGAGTACTTTCCTACAGTTAGTTGGACTTGGAGTAACTGTAAGGAATCACCCTGCTTACCAGTCTTTTGATCTCTTTTTCTTTTATGAAGATGGGTACACCTCCTGCTTTGGTATTTTCATGTCCATTTTGCAGCATGAACTTATGGAAGACATTATAGCCTTTCATGCCTGAGTACTCTCTATGGCCCTAAACTATGTGTCTGTGACTGCACAGACATTGACATCCTCCCAAGTAAGTAGTGCCTCCATTGAGTGTAGTTTCTGAATTAAGCAGCATAACACTGAGTTTGTCTTTTGAAAATATATTTACATCAGGAATTTTGTTCTTATGACATTGCCGAAAAAAGCTACTGTGGGGAGGCAATTACTTTTGCCAGTAACTGAAATTCAAGAGGAGACAGATGAAGTCCATCCCTGGCAAGTGTGGTCTGTGACCATATCATTACAGGCTGACAAATACTGTATCCCCCTGGATAAACACCAATAGCTAAGCCGATCGTTGAAGTCGATAATTTTTTTGTTTGTATTGAGGCATCATCCTGGGTGAAGGTAGAATGCTGCTTAGGGCTATGGATGTATCTGTCTGGGGCACATAATCTGAGAGTTCAGTCATATCTCTCTTCATATAGTCCAGTGAGTTATGTCTGAAGTCATTTACTCCAACATGGAGTATGACAGAGGTGTAACTGTTTATTGTTGAGACACTTGAGTGTGTGCATGACTTTGCAGATCCTGGCACCTGACAGGCAGCGGATCCGTGAATTTCTCCTTGTACAACCTGGTGAGGGAGACATCTCTGCGTCTCACTATGGATTCTCCTATGACCAAGTCATTGATTTTCAGGTGTTTTGCCTTAAGGGATTAATGGGTGACACACTGATATGTTTGTTTTTATATGTAGTTTTTATATGTGGTGGGTTCCGTTTGGACTGTAATGTGTGCAGAAAGCTTGCATTTGAGAGTGCTCTTTTGGTAAGCTTTTAATGACTACCTCTGCATATGTGAGGTTATGTGTTGTGCACTTGATTTGTTGAGGAGTTGTGCTCTTGATTTGTTGAGGAAGTGAAGTGTGTGTGCTGACAACCTGTTTGATATCAAGTTTGTTGTTACCTTAGAGAGAGAGTATTTATTCTAGATTCATTGCATAGTTGCATCTCTCACATAGGTTCATAGCTTCATAGGTTGGTACTAGGCTATCGGCCCTAGGGCCAATACAAGCGTAGCCATAACAATTCCCTGGCTATTACTTCCCTGGTCCCCTGTCTAACAGGGTGATTGACATGATCCCTGGGGTGAATTTCCTATCTCCCATCCAATTGTCAGGGTTCTTTTTGAAGAGAGCCAAAAAGGCGCTCAGCTTGACATGTATGGGCAGTCTATTCCAGAGTATGGGGAGTCTCTGGGTCAGGAACCTATCCCTCCAGCATGTTTTCTTCATTGTGATGACCAGGTTTAGAACTCTGGAGCATGTGGCTCTGAGGGATTGGGATTTCTTTAAGTGTAGCATATCCAACAGCTCTGGGTTTGACATGGCCTTGTATGTTAAGCAGAGATCGCCTCTGAACAGGCGATATGTGACAGTGTATAGCTGGAGTTTTTTTAGATGATCAGCATAGGGCATCGGATTTAGGCTTGTGATTCTTTTACTGAGGTATTTCTGTGGCCTTTCCAGTTGTTGCAGATGTCTTGTGAGGTACATATCAAACGGGTTGTTGTACTCTATAATGGGTCTAATGAGGGATGAGTACAGTGGGACAATGACTTCCTTTTTTCTGAATGAAAAGCCCTTAATGATGAGGTGTGCCACATAGAAGGATTTCCTGACTGTTGTGGTGATGTGGTTATCGAAGATGAGACCACTGTCCACTTGTGTCCCTAAGTCCCTTATCACACTTTCAGTGTTTAGTGTACTGCCACTTATGTGGTACTTAATGGGTACATGTTTTTTCCCAAAGGGGATAACGATACATTTCTTGGCATTGAGCTTGAGCCCATGGCTCTGGCACCAAGCATCTGTTTCTGTAAGGCCCTTTTGTAGAATATCCACATCATTTGGGGATTCAATAATGGCTCCCAGTTTGCAGTCATCTGTGAATGTTTTAGCCAGAGTCCCTTAGTGCTGGCCTGTACTTCAGAGAAGTAGATGCTAAACAAGAGCGGTCCCAGGATTGAACCCTGAGATACTCCACTTGTCACCTGTCTGGAGCTGGATTTTGAGTCAGCTACTTTTACAGTGTGGGTTCTGTCAGTAAGCCAGTTGGCAACCCATCGAGTGATGTAGGGATTAATGTCCAGCTTAGTAAGTTTATCTATGATTCCAGAGTGGGGGATGGTGTCAAAGGCCTTGGCAAGGTCCAGATAGGCTGTGTGGACCGCCGTGCCCTCATACATGGCTCTGGATACTTATTCGAAGAAGTCAATCAGGTTGAGGAGACAAAATTGGCCCTTTACAAAACCAAACTGGGTGGGGTCCAGTGTTTGAAGGTTGCCAATATTTTTGTTTATACCTTCCATGATAATGCAATCCATGGCTTTGCAGATCAGGCTCGTCAGACTGATGGGATGATAGTTCCCGGGATCCAAGGTGGATCCCCACTTGTGGAGTTGGATAACTGTAGCTGTGTGCCACTCACTGGGCATGAAGCCTGAGGTGAGGCTATGATTAAACATGACACATAGGTGAGGTGCTAGTTCATTTTGTAGTTCATGTAGTACACAGCCTGGGATGTCGTCTGGTCCCATGGATGCTGTATTCTTAGCTTTGGAGAGTGTGTTTTTTACCTGTGTGTCTGTAATTACTGGAATTTGGCAATCATTTGGTATTGACCTGGGCCCTTTAGGGGGTGAGAGGGGGGTGAAGTTGGCACTGAATTGATCTGCCAGGATATTAGCAATATCCTTGGGATCAGTATATTTAATGCCATTCTGTTGTAGCTCAGAACAGATCTGAGCATTGCCATTTAGATTCTTGACATAACTATAGAATGCCTTGTGGTTGTCCTTAGAATCTTTGGCAATTTTATGTTCGTAACTAGCTTTAGAGGATTTTATGAGGGATCTCAGCTTCTTACTGAGACTGGTAAGGGAGTATTTTGCATCCTGGGATTTTCCTCTTTTCTGCAACAGTTTCTTCCTTCTGTTGTATAGTTTGTTTATGGCAGGGGACCACCAGATTGGCTTCTTTTTTTTGGAGGAGACCATCTTGGTTCTATTTGGAATGGCATTATTCATGCATGAGTGGATGTGCTTGTACAGTACCTTAGTGTAGGATTCAGCAGTCGAACTTTCCATTCCTGTCTGCATGGGTGTCATGAAGTTTGCCACTTCTGACTTGAGTAGCATGAAGTTAGCTTTGGAGAAGTTTTTATGGAGGTTTCCCTACTGGGGGGTGGGGGTGGGATGTGGACATCAAGGGTGATTAGCTTATGGTCAGACCTGGCCAATGAGGGGGCGACCACTGGCATGGAGCATCGATCTCCCATGTTGATAATGACCAGGTCTAGGACATTTGAGCCCCTGGTGGGACTATGGATTAGTTGATCCAGGGCATTGGAATTTATGAATTCCAAGAACCATTGGGCTAAGGTGTTGGTGCCTGAATAGTTTTCTAAGTTTTAGAAGTACATGGTTGTCAGTATACATGAAGCAATTGAAGCCTAGGTGTTTAAAAACACAATTACCCTTATTAAGCATATTTAGGTGGTCACTGTTAGCAGAGTGATTTTATGAGCAGCAACAACTGGGCTTCTCTATGAGAGACATAGGTGCTACCCCAGTGGTGATTTTACAGTCACGCAAACAGAAGTGAAGATTGTGCTTAAATAGGGTCATTGAGGAACACTGCTTCACATGCAGGGGCTGCCTATTACAGAGGAGTATGAATCAATGTGGAATATATCTGTCTGCCCAGCATGTTCTGTTTGTCACAGGCTAGGTTGAAAACCCTGGGGCAAATTACATTTGTCCCATTTGAATTGCAGATGTCCATCATTTCCAGAAGGGAAGGGTCTGAGACTGCTCTGAAGGGCAGCCATAGATCAACTCTCATCAGCCTGCATGATGCTGAGTACAGTGACAGGTATGTCATTCTTTCCATATATGCCATGTTTATAGGCCTGGGAGTCTCCCAGGCACAACTCTGTGTTTTCTGACATTACTGTAAGTGTCTGGTGAGCTACAGAGAGCTTATAGCAACTATCACAAACTCTGCTGCCTCAATCCCTCTCGGAATTAAAGCAAGCTTATCCCAGAGGAATCCAAGGAAATTTTTGTCCTGAACTATCCCCTGTGATTACACCTGGTGGACACCTAGACCTACACAAAATCTAAGACAAGCTCAGCCATTTGCTTATAGCAACTATCACAAACTCTGCTGCCTCAATCCCTCTCAGAATTAAAGCAAGCTTATCCCAGAAGAATCCAAGGAACTTTTTGTCCTGAACTATCCCTTGTGATTACATCTGGTGGACACCTAGACCTACACTAAATCTAAGTCAAGCTCAGCCATTTGCTTATAGAAACTATCACAAACTCTGCTGCCTCAATCCCTCTCGGAATTAAAGCAAGCTTATCCCAGAAGAATCCAAGGAAGTACATCTATGCTGTTAAGTCTTGAACTACTATAGTTTTTAAGCCCTGATAGGTGTACTGAACGCTCCCTGCCAGTTAAGCCAGCAGCCTAAACCCCTCTTATCTCTATATCTCAGCTATTCTCCCTCATCTAGCCCCCTGATTTACTCTTGCTCGCCTCTCCCTTCAGTCCAACCCAGTACAGAGATTGCCCTGGTGTGCCAAGGTGCACTTCAGCATCTGTCCACTAGATGGCATCTTCTCCCCTCTTATAGTGACTTCTTTTCACTTCTTCTTATATTTTCTTATTTCTCTAACTTTTCTTTTTTCTCTCTCTCCCTTAAAACCATTACAGCCCACTATAACCTACTATTTCCAGGTCCCCTCTACTTACCCTTCTGATATTCTACACTCCACTGATTGGTTCTCGATCCTCTGCTGCCCTCCTTGCTTCTGGTTTCTCTCACTTTGCTCAATCTCTCCTTTCTCTCCCTCCCACTCTTCTACTCATATCTATCCTATATTCCTACCCTAGATATCTGATTCTCCTGCTACTATATTACGCTGCTTTGCCCTTTTCTCTTTCTCTCTATCTCTTTCTCTCTCTCTTTCTCTCCCTCACTATCTACTTTATTTCCATCTATTAGCTCAACTCTCCTCCTTGCTGCGAAAGTACAGCCCTTCGGGTCTTTACCTACTAACACCTATCCCTGCTCCTCCCCCTCTTCCTGATTTATCCTCCTGGAGTTTCTAAAACCCCTCCCAACCTCTGGGCGCTATCTTTAACTTCACCCGTTCTGGGCTGCTGTGCGTCCTTGGCGGAGCATCTACACCTTCAGTATGTGGAATTCTGTTTGTACTTTGAACGGTTGCTTTCATTGTTAATTTCTAATGCGCTGTTTGCCTTTACTTTAATAACTGTCTGTTGTATTATATACGTGCCGGTCATTGACACGCTACCTATCTGCAATCTGAATTTGCATTACTTTATAAGGGAGTTCTCTGGAATGTCCCTTCATTGATGTATTGAATTTAATAATAGGTGTGCTCGGTTTTTGTATTTTATTGCTAACTAGTTGCTGTTAGAAGGAGTGAATCGTTTAAGTATTTGAAACGCCATGGTGCATACTGATAAAATGTTCTCTGTTAAACGCCAACTTCAATAAGCGTATGTACTAAGTAAAACTCTTCCCTCTCAACATGCTTAGCCAGATGCTGTTGTAATGCGACATTGCGCTGTCTATTGAATAGTGCCTGCTTGTTAAATCGAGTGTTTAAACGCTTCTGAACTGTTTAAATACTGCGACATTGCCACAATTTCTTAGTGCGCCTAGTCTGTTTAAATACTGCGACATTGCCACAATTTCTTAGTGCGCCTAGTTTTAAAATTATATGTCTCTAGCAACCTTTGAATTTGTCTTAAATGTATAATGTTATAGAAGCTTTATTTAAATACTGCGACATTGCCATTGTCCTGCCTAATAAGTAGAGCCTAGTCGTAATGGAATGTTTGAGAGGCTTTTGAATGTGTTTTAAATGCACAACGTGTTTAGAAGCTTTATCTGTTTAAATTCTGTGACATTGCCCTGCCCTTTAGTAGTGCCTTTTTTTGAAATACGGAGTGTTGTTGTTAGCCTTGAATCTGTTTAAATGTACATTGCTAACGCTAAGTTATACACGTGGTTCACAAATAAGTGCACCATTCTGTCTAATTGTCTAACAATCTGCCTTCATTAGCACTATTATATTGAGTACAATACCTTTATTTTCTATTCTATTCTCAGATGTGAGAAGAGCCTATGTTTGATCTTGTAAACTCTCTACATTTATTGTTAATTGCAACAAACTATTACCCAAAGTGGCTTAATTTCAAATCATAGCTAATTTTGACATTGTTGAGTTTTGCTTACTGTTACCAGGGATATTATATTTTTTTCTACTAAACTACAATTTCTCTCACCTTTCTCTCCTGTTCTCCAGCTTTTTGTCCTGAACTATCCCTTGTGATTACACCTGGTGGACACCTAGACCTACACTAAATCTAAGTCAAGCTCAGCCATTTGCTTATAGCAACTATCACAAACTCTGCTGCCTCAATCCCTCACGGAATTAAAGCAAGCTTATCCCAGAAGAATCCAAGGAAGTACGTCTATGCTGTTAAGCCTTGAACTACTATAGTTTTTAAGCCCTGATAGGTGTACTGAACGCTCCCTGCCAGTTAAGCCAGCAGCCTAAACCCCTCTTATCTCTATATCTCAGCTATTCTCCCTCATCTAGTCCCCGATTTACTCTTGCTTGCCTCTCCCTTCAGTCCAACCCAGTACAGAGATTGCCCTGGTGGGCCAAGGTGCACATCAGCATCTGTCCACTAGATGGCATCTTCTCCCCTCTTATAGTGACTTCTTTTCATTTCTTCTTATATTTTCTTATTTCTCTAACTTTTCTTTTTTCTCTCTCTCCCTTAATACCATTACAGCCCACTATAACCTACTATTTCCAGGTCCCCTCTACTTACCCTTCTGATATTCTACACTCCACTGATAGGTTCTCGATCCTCTGCTGCCCTCCTTGCTTCTGGTTTCTACCCACTTCGTTCACCCTGCGGGCTCACTCCGCTCCCCTACCCTGCCCCCAAATTCCACCCGCCCCCAGCACCTCCACCTTTACTACCCCATAGCCACACCCACTAACATTTCCAGTCCAGTCTCCAGAATTGCAGACACACCCATCCCCTACTCCACCCTAATTAACCTCATTCACCTCTCCTAGTATTTCTCACCTAGCCAATTAGACTACATTACTATCTCAACACCCACTCCAATACTAAATCCCCAGCAAATCCTTACACAACTATCTATTCCTCAGCACTATTTAAGTACTTACCAGATCCTCTACATATAAACCTCTCTCATTTCTACACTTTCTTCAACATCAACTTAGCACCTCTAATTACCCATAACTCAAAATGCTCTCAAAACCCTCATTCATCTCCTTTTTACTACTTCCACTTCTTAACTTAACATACTTTCATTACCTCACCCAGCCCAGTAATTCCTACCACTCACAATCCTTCCATGTAACTAACCACCTTACCTCCTCTCTCTCATAATACTCTAACACCCCAATATCTCCCCATCTATTTCCTATAAAAAACCTTCTGCTTTATCCATATAAACTAGTCACCACTCATAAACAATCTACCCCCACAGTAACTGGCAAATCCTTCATAATCACAATAGAACCTAATATTTGGTCTAAACTGTCCAATTACCTCTCTAACCCAATCCCACACCTGATTACCAGTCTAATATCAGGTGATATCCATCCTAACCCAGGCCCCACCACCTCAACCATTACAGACAAGAGCATATTACTAACTTCTATAAACTCCCAAAGTATAGTTAACAAAATCCCAAACCTCCATGCCTGGCTCATACATAATAAACCTGACATCTTATCCATCTCAGAAGCATGGTTAAAACCCCATATAAAAGACTCTCAAATAACTCCACCAAACTATTCTATCATAAGAAAAGACAGGTCCCACAAAAAAGGGGGAGGAGTAGCTCTCCTCTACTCATCCTCCCTGTCAGTTACCCCCTATAACAAACCTACTCCTCAGTTTAATAATGCTGAACTTCTCTTAACACTACTTCAAGTTAACAAACACATATGTATAGCTTCCCTATACATCCCCCCAGGGGATAATATTTCCACACTTGAAGACATCCTTTCCTGGCTCTCCAATAACATTAGAAATGAAACCATAATCTTAGGCGACATGAATATTAACTGGGCCTCCATTCAGTCTCCTACAAACCTACTTAACATTAACCTCTATAATTTCTCACAGCTAATCAACTCTATTACACGCCCCTCAAAAAACCCCTCTAGCAGCAGTATTCTGGATTGGATTTTAGTCTCTCATTCCCATTATTTCTCCGACAGTGGTACTCTTCCTGACCCTCTTAGTGACCACATACCCACCTTCACTCATTGTCTCCCCTTACTCCTACATCGCACTCAATTATATTACTGTCCGTAACCAAAAAAACTTTAATCCAACAACCTTTTCTAACTCTCTAAAAGCAATAAACTGGAATTGCCTAAAAACATTACCTCTAGATAACGCAGTTGCCCACTTCAACTCAACATTCTTAAAAATGCTAGACTTCCATGCTCCCTTAAGGACAAAGAAAATAAAAATCAATATGGCCCCTTGGCTTACCAAAAACACACTAGCAACCATGCGTCTCAGAGATAAAGTTTGGGCACACCACCTGGAAAATAAGACCCCCCTCTTACATAATGAATACAAAACACTTAGAAATAAAGTAAAAAAGCTCATCATCTCTGATCGACAAAACTACTTCTCCATCCTCCAAAACAGTAACAAAACAAATCCTCAAAAATTCTGGAAAGGTATCTCTACTCTACTTAACCCCAGCAAACCAGGCACCCCCACCCCAGACCCTAACGCCCCTGATACTGACTTAGCTACCCAATTTAACTCATTCTTTATTGAATCTATTTCCAAATTAACCTCTTCATTCTCTAACAACACCACATTCTCCAATCTACCCCATCCTCCCATACCAACACTCCATCCTGCGCTGCTACCACCCTCACTCTCATCCACTAACTTTCCACCCTCCACCTCTCCTCCTACTCTCACTTCCTCCCCATCTTCTCCCCCCAACACCCCCTCTCCTCACTCCCCACTATTCTCATTAAAACCCATACCCACTTCTACTATAAAAAAAACTCCTACAGAAGCTAAAGCCTTGCACTAATGCTCCTGATAACATCCCATCTTACTTTCTTAGCATAGCTGCTGATGCAACTGCCTACCCCATTAGCATTCTAATCAACCGCTCTATCCAGGAAAGTACAGTTCCACAAATCTGGAAAAAGGCCTTTATCATACCTTTACATAAAGGTGGCATCAATAACAGTGTGACTAATTTCTGCCCCATCGCTATCCTGTCTCCAATCTCTAAACTCCTAGAAAAGTGTATCCAAATTCAACTCCTACCACATCTCTTAGATAATCACTGACTAACCTCCGCACAACATGGTTTCAGACCTGGTCACAGCACTATGACAGCCCTCCTCTCCTTCCTTGAAACTGTAAACAAAGCCCGGGACTCTGGACTTATTGCCTATACCCTACTACTTGACCTCTCTAAGGCCTTTGACACTATATCACACAGCCTACTTTTAACAAAACTCTCAAAACTTAACCTATCTCCTTCATCTTTGAACTGGTTCTCCAGCTACCTATCAAATAGATATCAAGCAGTAAAATGGAAAAAGGCAACCTCCTCATTTCTAAATACCCCAACTGGTGTTCCCCAAGGCTCCATATTAGGTCCCCTCCTCTTTAACATATTCATAAATAATTTCCATAACTCTATCCCATTCTCAAACATTATCCAATATGCAGATGACTCAACTATTATCTGCTCGGCCTCATCTATCCCTACACTCCTCAAGCTTACTCAAGACGCTTTTTTAACCACAGAGCAATGGATGACAAGAAACCACCTAGCACTAAACGCCTCTAAAACCAAATTAATGGTGTTCACCCCCTCTAAAGTCACCTATTTCGATAGTAACACATTCTCTATTACTAGTCAAAACAACACACCTCTGGAACTGGTCTCAGAGACCAAATTACTTGGTGTCCAAATTGATAACAAGCTCAAATTCAACTCCCATATACAACTAAATATCAAAAAAACCCATCAAAAACTTGGTATGCTCTATCGGCAAAAGCGCTACCTTACACCTGCTACTAAAATCACTCTTTCTACTTCCTTTCTTATCCCCTCACTTCTCTATGGAGCACCACTTCTAACTAACATACAGTCCTCTCTGAAAACACAACTCTCCTCCTGCTACAACAAAATTCCCAAGTTCGCTACCAGCCACAAGTCCTCCACCCACCACTGTTCCTTTCTTCAACAACTACATTGGCTAGAACTACCCAAGCATCTCACCTATACTCAACTAACTCTTGCACACAAGCTAATTTTCAACCCCTCACTCTGTCCCTCCTTGTCTTCTACCTTTAAAATGCAACTACCCAATAGAGTATTAAGGTCTAACAACCAAAATCTATTAGAAGTCTACAAACCAACTCGTCCCCCAGGCAAAAATCTTCTATCACATGGTTTAGCACGCCTCTGGAACTCCCTACCTCCATCAATTCGTATCACCTCCAACCATTTTACTTTCAAAAAATCTAGTATCCCAGTGGGAATGCTCTTGCTTCCACCCCACATAACTAACACTGGTAATTTCCATCTTCCTTTCCTTCCCCTATTTACACCTGCAATATTCCCTTAGAATTTCTCCTATCTCATACACTCTTAGTGTTATTGTATCCACTAGAATACAGATTGCTGATATGTAACTGTACTTCTCATTAATTACTTTGTAACATTCCTTCTTTGTTTGTACCACCTGTAAGCTACATCACTAGTTTGTATTATTTGTAAAAGTTTCATCTCTAGTTTGTATTAGCTGTAATGTTTCCTCTACTACTTTGTAATTGTTTGTTTGAATCTTTTACTCTTGTATAATTATCATGTTTAACCTATTGTAACTTTGATTGTTTGGGGCTTTTCTCCCCAGGACTCCATTGAAAATGGATTCTTCTTGGCCCAATGGACTATCCTGGTAAACCAACTGCAAATAAAATAAATAAATAAATAGTGTGATAAGGGTAGAGTACAGCAGAGTTATGACTACCCTGGTCTTGGATGTGATGTCCATATGTATAATGTGTGTAATGCAGAATGTGCGTGTCACCACTATGGACACATAGTGATAAAAGTGTAGATTACTATGAACATGTGTTCACAAGTCTCACAACACTGTGTTTGAACTGAGAGGGGTGCTATTTGTATCATAATTACAAGGGGTACAACACTGCCAAAGGGGACAATGAGGCATTGTATGCTGTAGTGTTCAGTCTGTGAGTTTGGCATCAAACATTTGTCTCTGTCAGTCCCTTCTGTAATATGTTATCATCTTTGAAGTAATCTATATGACTGTGTCCAATTAACAGTCATCTGCAAATGTGGCAAACCACAGGCCATCTACCATTGCCTGCACTTCAAAGAAGTAGGTAACACATAGCTCAGGGCCAAGCACAGATCCTTAGTGTATTCCACTGGTAAATGGCTATTGTGGGAGTGCAGTCCCCAACGTAAGAGTGTGTGTTCTGTTGGTGAGTCAGTTGGCTACCCAGCTAGTACTGTATGGCTTAATTCCCAGATAGGACATTTTCTCTATGAGACATGAATATGGGATATTGTCAAAGGACCTGGATATTTGAACATAGGTGGGATGTCCTGTTATCTGTCATCCAGGTCTTTGGGGTCAATATCAAAGAAGTCCAAGCTGTTCAATAGTCATCTATCTTTGACAAACACAACATGGGTCAACTCAGCTATGTCCCTGTGGATAAGGTCCATGGTGATCCCTTCCCTAGCCTTGTAGATAAGGCTTGATAGGCTTATCGGTCAATAGCTGTAGTTCTGCATGTTACCAGATAGATGTCCATTGCATATGAAACAACATTTGATATTACTTTTTGTAGTGTAGGTGATATATGTGTGGAAAAAGTACTGAGATACCAGGGTTGCAGTGCATTTTGGGAGCAACAAATGCCTGCATTGTAAATATGTGACTCAAGTATGAGACAGGACCATCATTGTTTAATGTTCCCACAAGTAATGTCATGTCATGCACAAGAAATGGGCAGTAATACCTAATGTGAATGGCATGTAACTAATTCTGTAGCAGCAGGTGTTAAGTGCAGGGCAGGAGTCCAGATGTTCCTGGGTTCCAGTACAGGGTGTGCAAACTTTGTTGTTCCACTTCCCATTATAATCACTGTCATTTATAACACTTGACATATAGTGTAGCTGATATTAATTTTTATATGTATGATGGCTGAGACACTAATATCGCATCAGTTATTTACTTATGTATTACCCATTTATTATCAAATGTATGACTGTAGGTATACTGTGTACTATGTTACTACCAAGTATATTTCTGCTATCTGCACTGGCATGACATTCACATTTGAGTAACACATTTACACAACCACCTGTACATCAAATAAACTTGAAATTGCATTGCTTACCACTGTTCAGCACAGTTTGCAATTGCTCAGACACAGGGTTCAGTAGTGCATCCCCGAGCACTGTGTTTTCATGATGGTAAGTGATGCACAACATTTTCCAACAGTGTGCACTCCCAGTAAACACAGTAACTGAAAAAATGGCAGGCATTCATGAAGAGGGTCTGAGATTTAGGGCTCAGAGATAGGGTGTGGAGGAGTCCAAGATTTTTTTTGGACTCCTAATGAAATAACACAGTGTTAGGCTGATGCAGGGGGACTATTCTTGGACCCAGTATAAGACAAAGGCTTGAGATAGTCTAGCCCGAGCTGTATCCAGTGCCACTATTATCCCATGCACTGTTGAACAGTGTAGGCTTCACTACAGTGAACACTGGATGAGGAAGAGGGGTACCCTTGATGCTTGGACCGAGAAATTTAGGAGAGAACATCCAACAAATATGTAAGTGTCAACTACTTAGAGTAATTGTAGGTCTTAGAAGCTGAATATAGGCAAGACTGCTATTCATAACAGTATTCTATTCTGTTCTGTTTTTTTTTCCACAGCTGCCACAGAGAAGGAGTGCAATATTAGGACCCATGCTGCTAGATTGGCAAGGATGAGGGAGGCATGTGGTGTGTATGCAGCACAAGAGTACTGTTATTGTAAGATTAAAAGTTAAAAATAGGGGGTGGAGCCTAGATGGCCAACTGAGAGCAGTGAATGTTGACAGGTCCATAAACTAGTATAATGATATAGGATAATTTTGGATTCGGTGTAGCTGGGACAATTCCTGCGCGAGCTACCGGTTGAACAAATGAACGGCACTTTGCCGTAGTGCACAGCTGAAAAGCCTAGCCGCGCAGCAATCTATAACGGGCAAAGGCAACCATACGGATGTGTAACATTCTTATTTACATTCAGGAATGCATTTATCGAAGTATTTATTTATTTTGTTGTCAGTCTGACAACAGAATAAATAAATACTTCACTAAATGCATTCCTTGAATGTAAATAAGGAATGTATTACACATCCGGTACGGTTGCCTTTGCCCATACATAGATTACAGCTGCAGCGGCTAGGCTTTTCAGCCGTATTGCACTACAGCAAAGTGTCACTGCAGCCATTTGGGTTCGGCAATGTAGCTCGCAGGGAATTGTCCTGCGGGCTACACGCCGGAATCCGATAATTTTATTATTTTCAAGTTTAAACATCAGAAATCTATAGATAAACTACTAAACTAAATAAATATCAGATTTGGTGGAGATATACAAAACCTTTCCTATCAAGTAACTTGGAGATATATTGAGTCACTGAATATGAACAGCTCAAGGAATTCTCACCCAGATGCTACTTTGAAAAAAGAACTGCAATTGATGACATCTACCTTACAGGAACTATCTTTGAAGATGGATGGCTTTAAAAAATGACTTAGAAAACCTCAAATTAAATTCTCAAAAACAGACTGATACTCTTAAAGAACTATTACAGCAACACCCTACAAAAATAACAAATATAGAGATTTCTCTAAATGACATTGAAGGGAGACTCAAAGAGGAAGAATTCCAAAATGAATTTCTGCTTAAACAGATTATAGGTTCATAGGTTCATAGGTTTATACTAGGCTATCTGCCCTAAGGCATTTATAAGCCTAGCCCAAATTTTTGTGGCTTACGCCACCCCTTATATGAAAAAATACTGTGCCCATTAGTTTGTTGTGCCTCTGTCCAGCAGTGACACAGAGATGATTCCCGGGATAAACCTACGATCTCCCATCCACAGGTCAAGATTTCTCTTGAACAGAGCCAGCGAGGTGCTCTGCCTCACATGGATCGGGATTTTATTCCACAGCATAGGGAGTCTCTGAGTGATAAATCTATCCCTCCAGCACATCCTATTTATATCCGTGCTAAGGTTTAAGTCAATTGCTCTAATGGTTTTGGTGGATTTGGATTTTTTGAGGTGGAGCATGTCCATTAATTCCGGGTTGGACATGGCCTTGTATGTCAGGCACATGTCACCTCTGAGCAGACGGTATGCAACTGAATAGAGCTGGAGTTTCTTCAATCTGGCAGCATATGACAGATTTTGGAGTCCCTTTATCCTTTTGGTGAGGAACTTTTGGGGTCTCTCCAATTGCTGCAGATGTCGGGTGAGATACATCTCGAATGGGGCATTGTACTCGATCATTGGTCTGATAAGTGAAGAGTACAGAGGAACAATGACCTCACTAGATCTGGATGTGAATCCCTTCATGATCAGGTGGGCAATGTAGAAGGTCTTTCTAACCACTTTAGCAACGTGAGTGTCAAAAGAAAGGCCACTGTCAACCTGGGTCCCCAGGTCCCTGATAACCTCTTCTGTGCTTAGTGGATTGCCACCTATATGGTAGCTTGGGGTTACCTTGTTTTTCCGAAGGATATGACTGTACATTTTTGGCGTTAACTTCAGGCCATGGCTCTGGCACCAGCTATCTGTTTCCGTGAGTCCCTTCTGAAGGATATCCGTGTCCGATGCACTTTCCACTATGGCGCCAGTTTGCAGTCGCCTGCAAACTTTGTCAGCCAAAGTCCTCCCATGTTGGTCTGTACTTCTGAGAAGAAGATGCCGAACAATAGGGGGCCAAGGACCGAGCCCTGTGGGACACCACTTATGACTGGCTTGGAGTCTGACATAGCGCCAGCAACTCTAACCCTGTGGGTTCTGTCCTTAAGCCAGTTTGCAACCCATCTTGTGACATATGGGTTTAAATTTAAGCTGGTAAGTTTTTCTACAATACCCGAGTGGGGTATTGTGTCGAAGGCCTTTGCAAGGTCAAGGTAGGCTGTATGGACTGCCTTTCCCTCATCAATGGCCTTGGTGACTGTTTCGAAGAAGTCGACCAAGTTCAAAAGGCATGATCTGCCCTTGACGAAGCCAAACTGGGTCAGGTCCAATGTCTGCAAGTCCCCTATATCTTTGTTTATGAGCTCCATTATGATCCTCTCCATAGCTTTGCAGACTAGACTTTTTAAGCTTATGGGGCGGTAATTACCAGGGTCCGTAGAGGCACCGCCTTTATGGAGTGGGACCACAGTTGCCGTACGCCACTCCTTGGGCACATAACCTGTGGTAAGGCTGAGATTAAACAGCTGCCTTATGTGTGGGTTTAATTCCTCATTTAGCTCGTGTAGCACACAGCCGGGGACACCATCTGGTCCCATTGATGCTGTGTTTTTAGCTTTAGAGAGAGCAGCTTTCACCTGCGCATTTGAGCTGTCTGGGAGGCTACACTCTGCTGGGATAGTTATCTCTCCTTTAGGGGGGGAGAGGGGGGTGAAGTTTGCACTGAACCTGTCTGCCGGTATGTTGGCAATGTCTGTGGGTTCAGTGATTTTTGTATCATTTTGGACTAATTCTGAGCATATCTGGGAGTTTCCACCCAGGTTCCTAACATAGCTGAAAAAGGCCTTATGATTGTCCTTTGAATCCATGGCAATTTTTCTCTTAAAATTGGCCTTAGTTGATTTTATGAGTGCTCGTATTTTGTTACTAATAATGATCAGGGGTGACTTCCCTTTTATGGATTTTGTTCTATCATGTAATAGCTTTCTCCTCTTATTGTAAAGTTTGTTAATGGCTGGGGTCCACCAGACTGGACGTTTGCCCTTTGTGGAAAGAGTCTTGGTTTTATTTGGGATTGCCTGATCCATGCAGTCCTGGAGGTGTTTATAGAAGGCATTTGTAAGGGCTTCAGCAGCTTTGGTTGTGGTTTCCACTGACTCAGGGGCCTTGAAGGATACCACACCAGTCTTGAGTAGTGTGAAGTTTGCTTTAGAGAAGTTCTTCACTGTGGTCTTTTTTGTTTGGGGTGGGGGCGGGATGTGGATTTCCAGTGAGATTAGTTTATGATCAGATCTCACCAATGAGGGATATACTTCCAGTGTGGAGGCATTTTGTCCCCATGTTTGTGATAATGAGATCTAGTATATTTTCTCCTCTCATGGGAACAGTGACTAGCTGTTCCATGGCATTTGAATTTATGAACTCCAGGAACCGTTGGGCTAGAAAGTTAGGGCTTGAGTAATGTTCCCAGTCTATATTCGGGTAGTTGAAGTTACCCAATATGATGGTGTTTGGAGATACATTTATACCCTCCAGTGTCTTCAGGAAGGCTGTGTGGGGTTCCTGAGTTTGAGAGGGTGGCCTGTAGCATGCTACAATTTGTAGAGCAGTTTTGCCTATGGTTAGTTGCACCTGGATGGTTTCCAAAGCTTCGTGCATTGCCACCAACCTGGAGGTGTGGGTATCCTTTATGAATATGGATACACCACCTCCTTTTGTGGTGTGGTCCGGGTTTTGGGGCGGAACGCATGATATCAGGTAAAACCTAATAGTGCCGGGTGCTCTCAGGAGCCTTGAACCAGGTTTCAGTTACAGCACAGACATCGATGTTCTCCATACTGAGAAGGGCCTCAGTGAGTGCATTTTGAGATTTAGACTTCTGGCATTGAGCAGCATTACCCTCAGTTTCTTCCCATTTTTGTTTTCTAGGGTGGTAGGTTTAGAATTTGAGCCTTGCCTAAAAAGGCACTATGGGGTGGCAAGAGCCTTAGCCAATATCCGAATCCCAGGGTGACAGGTGCAAGCCATCCCTTGTAAGCAGCGTGGCTTGTCAAGCATGTCATCCCAGGCAGACAGACACTGGATCCCCTTTGAATGACACCAGACATTAAGCCAATTGTTAAAGCTATTCATCTTGTCTCTATATTGTGGCATCATTCTTGGTGAAGGAAGGATACTGCTCAGGGTCAGGGTCATACCTGCCTGGGCTACATAATCAGAGAGCTCCTCTATGTCTCTTTTCATGTAGTCCAGGGAGGTACGTCTCAGGTCGTTCACACCAGCATGGACAATGACTGTGTCATATTTGTACTTGCTGTGGAGTGACCAGAGTGCTTGTGTTATGTGGCGGATTCTAGCACCCGATAGGCAGCTTACTGTGACCCTCTCCTTGTTCAGCCTTGTGAGTGGGACGTCAGTGTGTCTGACTTTGGAGTCACCTATGACAAGTATGTTTGGTGTTGTATTTGGCCTTGAGGGCTGTGACTGCTTTGCACACTGCTTTTGTGGTTTATGTGTTGCTTGTGGGGTGTCTTGAGGTAGCAGTTGTTTGGGTGTCTGCTTTGGAGGCCTCTGCTGTTTAGGTAAATTTTTACTCAGAGCCTCCGAGTATGTCTTTGTGTGTTTATGTGTTTGATTCAGTGGTGTGGTAGCATTATGTGAGGCTGATTTTGTGGTGTGTGTAGTTGCCTTCTCCTCCTGTCTGGTCTTGCCAGTCCTGAGTTGAGAGAGCTCAGCCTCCAGTTTGGCTAAATAGCTGCATCTCTCGCAAGTATTTGTGTTATGTGGGAGGAGGAGAGGGTTGTCTGTGTACATGAGGCAGTTATAACATTGCCTCAAGATTCCCAGATTCACCAGCTGGACCGGAGAGGAGATTGACAACTGACCTTTGGACATGCTAGAATAATATTGGGAATTCCTTAATAATTGAAAACAAGGGCCAGTGGGGAGTGAGGGTGTAGTGCTTTTAATTTTTAGTGCTGACTTATATAATTGCTTTAGTGAGCTAGTGCCAGGTAACTTGAGTGCAATGTGTTACGAGTAACTAAATGCAAAAATGACAAACAGTAACTTTCTTTCAAGTGAAACAAGGAACTAGTACAGTAAGCAATGCAGATATCACTAGTGATCCACAGAAGCGCTGAGAAGCCGCGTATTAGGTGGAATTAGCTTCCAGGGAAATAACAAGCAAACAAACAACAAGCATATAAACAAAGCTAGATTCAGCAGGCCTGGATCTAGTCTATGCTAGAGCAAACAAGGTGTACCAATTTCAGTAAGATACAGTTCAAATATTCAGGCACTATAAACCTCTAACCAGAAATTCCCAGCTCAGAAGGGCAGAGTCCAGCCTCTTCTCCCACAAGAGTGCAGACCACGAACCTTCTTAATGTAAAATAACTGACCTGAAGCTCAAGTGCCTAAACCAGAACTAATACCCTTGGACACTGGGCTCTCAATCAGCAGTTCCCAACTTAGAAGGATGAAAGCTACCTGTCCTGCCACCACAGTGCTTGCCACAAACCTTCCTAATGTAAAACAATTGGTCTGAAGCCCAAGTGCTTAATCCAAAAGACTTAGAATGATAGCTACACTTTAATCAAGTTACAACCAAGCAGTAATAAATACAATTGAATACTTTAGAGAATGTCTGGATTACATGGCTGCTTAACAGATGACTTAGAAAACAGGGAAAGGAGAAATAACTTAAGGATCTTTGGTCTGCCTGAAAACACTGAAGGTGAAGTCATTATTTCATTCTTAACAACCTAGATTCCTGCATTTTTAGACTTGAAAGAGGGACTTTCATTTGGAATTGAAAGGGCGCATAGAGTACTGATGAAACCTGCTTCTAACTCAACAAATTCTCCACCTAGATCCATAGTTATAAAATTTCTTTCATTTCTGGACAAGGAACTGATATTAAAATCTGCTTGGAGAAAAATCACCGTTAAAATACAATCCAAGCCTGATAAGGTTTGACAATGATTTTTCTTCCAGAATACTAGAACAAAGAAAAAAAGTCTGGCCAATAATAAAACTGTTGAAACAAAACAACATTAAACCACAGCTGGCCTTTCCAGCTAAGATAAAAATACTTTTTTCCAAAGAGATGAAATCCTTTAATGACTTAGAAAAAGCTACTGTATTCATCAAAAACACCAACATAGTGTCTATCCCAGAAGAAATGGAATGGATGGCCCCTTCTCTTAAAAGAATAAAAGAAACAAATCCATGGACTGATGCTAGAAAGGAGAAACAAAAAATTGATTCTAAGATAGCTGTCCCAAAAAAATAACTACATATCATCTGATATGGTACATCACTTGTTATCTGTTTTTATTTTAAAAAAGAAGAGTTTCTTAAACAACTGAGAAACAATAATAATTTATTCAGAATGTTCAAAGAGTCCAATAATTCTTCACAAACAAAGGTAGGTCAGGATGGGTTACTATTTACATTATATATATAAGCCAAACAAAGCAACATATAATACAAACATAAAAGTTTCTGCCCTACCTGAACTCAATGAATACTTATCTTGTTCATTTTTCATTGATTTTACTTATAATAATTTAAGTAATTAATAATTCAACAAGGTACCATTCATCAGAGTTCAGACTCAAATTTAACAAATTAACATCATATATAATAGCAGTAACAGTAGAGTGTTTTGAAAAAAATGCTGTCATGGCGACTAATGCCTTCTTCAGTTAAAGTATAATTTAGAAGTCTCATGTATATCCTGGTTAAATAATAGTAGCAAGCTGTTAGTAGAAATGTCATCATTATTCTGCCTAAATATAGCTAATATCAATTATGGCAGGTATCACAGCTACAAATGCTGTTTGATCAATACTGATATGGTATGCGTGGATGCAGCTGTGTCTGGCAGCTAGTAAAAATGTCATTATTATTCTGTCTAAATATAGTTAATATCAATGGCAGGTATCATAGCTTCGAATGCTGTTTGATCAATCCTGATATGGTGTGTGTGGATGCAGCGGTGTCTGGCAGCTAGTACAAATGTCATTATTATTCTGTCTAAACAAAGTTAATATCAATTATGGCAGGTATCATAGCTTCAAGTGCTGTTTGATTAAGCCTGACATGGTGTATTTGGATACAGCTGTGTCTGGCAGCTGTTATATGTTGCTGTTTTCATCTTGGGGAAGCTGTGGGTTGTGGCTTGTGATCAAGGTTTTCTGATGCTTGTGAATTAGGAAGAGACATTTGGTGTTTTAGTGTGGATCCAGGGGAAGGGGGTGGATAGAACTGTGATTTGGGATATTTTGGCAGAGAATGGTTTGTTTGTACATCTGCTGAGTGAGAGGTGGGAGGGCTGGAGGAGTGTGTTGTTTCTTGTTGTGGTGGCTTATTGAGAGGTTTTTTTTTTATCTGTTTGCAGTCTTTTTTCCTGGATGCTGCCTCACTGAAAGGAAGAGAATTTAGGCTTGAAGTTGCAATGAAGTGAAACTTTGCTTCAGGTGCATTGCAAGCCTCTGGTATGCAGTACACAGACACACTAACAGAAACAGACACTCCCAGGTTGCTATGGTAATGGAGGCAGAGTTACAATAATGCTTAACGGCTCTGAGGAGCCTCTGAGATGATTCTTGGCAGTGATGTTTTTGGTTTAAAAAAAAAAAATATATATATATATATATATATATATATAGATATATATATATATATATATATATATATATATATATATATATATAAAATAAAAGGGCTATTTTAAACCACATGTACACATATTGATGGTCTCCAAACACTTTGTTTTGCTCATTAAATTGATTCTTGATAAAAAATAAATAAATAATAAGCGCAATTTTATATTTAAAATGTATTTTGATCCAAACACATTAATGACTTATGTAAGAGTGGAAGTCTGAGTTATTGTGAAAGACTAAGAGCACTTGGTCTTGTGCAGTACCCTTTGCAATGATCTGGGAGGTGAGCTTGCTCAGACGTGTTGGACATATGGGGATAGCTGATTCTAGGGGTGTTTGGGGTCGCCTGGAAGTGCTGGAGAGTCATCGGATTTCCTTTGTGGAAATATCTGTGGGAATGGAGGGTGTGTTGAGTGGCTTACTGGCAGAGTGGCCACAGATTGGAATGCGCTGGTAAAATGGAACAGGACAAATATTGTTTTGGATATTTTAAGAACGGCCTGGAAACACACCACATGAATTAGTGAATGGTATTCTGGCAAAACTGGATGGACATTATTGCCCGTGCTTGAAGTACTGATATGTATCTATGTAAGGATGGAAATATACTTATAGCAAATAAGTAACTAGAGGGGTCTCATAATTTAAAGTCTATGGACTGTATAAACATGTTTGGAAGCAGCTAATAATAAGAATAAACTTTACAGCTTGTAGTCTCTCAAATAACTAAGCAACACACACACACAAAAGTTATGTAATGTATGATTTTAGTAAATCTAGACATTAAATATATAATCGTCATATAAGATGAAGCAGTCTGCTGAATTTAGATATTAAAGACAAGATTTAATAACATGGGCTTGGGTATAATAACACAACTGTCTTAACTTGTCATAAAAGACATATACTACATTGAACATCAAGGGGAAGCATGATGATTTTCTTATATAAGTAAATATGCATAACAAGTCATGCAATTGCTTTAACTTGAATTGTAGTTTTGTAACCCATCCTGACCATATATAATACTTAAGCGGTTACCAAGGTAACTAATGTTTTATACATGACATCAAACTGAAAGCTGCTCAAGAGAAACAATAGAAGCCTGAACTTGAAATGTCACCGAATGTAACAGTCATATTCTGAACAAATAGTATTAAATTGGCAATAGATACTCAGTTTAATAACATGAGCTTGAGTATAATAACACTAATGTTTTAACTTGTCACAAATGACATACACTATATTGAACATCAAGGGGAAGCATGATGATTTTCTCATATAAGTAAATGTGCATAACAAGTCATATAATTGCTTTAACTTGAATTCTGATTTTGTAACACATCTTGACCATACCTAATACTTAAGTTGTTACCAAGGTAACTAATGTTTTATACATGACATCAAACTGACAAAGTTGTTCAAAGGAAACAATAGAAGCCTGAACTAGGAATATCACAGAATGTAACCATCACATTCTGAACAAATAGTAATAAATTGACAATAACCACTCAGTTTAACATTTGCTGATTATACAAAATAGAATGTTGGCATTTAAATCTAAAAACTTTCAGTATATGCCATAAAATGGCAATGTTTAAGCCGATAGCAGCGTTTTTTGTATACTAACAACCCTGATATATACATTTTAGTGTAGCTTTTTAACCACTTGTTGTAAAGCCATTCCTAGACTGAATAATGCTCTAACTGTTGACTGTAGTGTGTTTAAGCAAATAGCAGCGCTTTTTGTATGCTAGCAACCCTGCTATATACATTTTAGCATAGCTTTATAACATTGCTTGTTCCCAAGCCTGGACACTGCTCAGTCCACTACACCAACCACATGGTGTTTCACTAAGGTTAATTAGAGCTTGTTAAATAACCAACTATACTCGCTGGCTTAGTGGCTTCATGCTAATGGGTAGCATATTTTCTGTGTGTCTTAGGCTGTTATCAGTGGCTTTCCGCATACTAGCACCCTAATTATATTGATTTTAATGGACCTTTATGGTACCGACTATTCCCAAGCCTGGACAAAGCCCATGGTATTACACCACCCTCGTGGTGTTTCTATATGACTAATTTAGAGCTAGCTTACTTTTCTAGCAGTACTTGCTTGTAAAGTGGACAGTCATAACTGTTAAAGACTGCCTCTGGCTTTGTAACAAGCCGACAATGACAAGTTTAATTAATCCTCCCTCTCAGGCGGATCCTACTCTGAGCATGACCGAATACCTTGTTTATCTGAAACTGGTAAACGACTCTTGAGCAGCGCCTCCTAAGCATTTACTCTGAAGCCTAGTTTCTTCAACACTCTTTCTTCTTATGCTGATAATGTATTATTATACAGTCATTTTAAGCCTGTCCTGTCCCAGCACAGTTCTTCATCGTGTTTGTTTTATGATGGTTGACTTTTGCAGCTGTTAAATAGATAGGAACATCATAAACTATTATCCTCTATGTTTCTGCTACTACCTAGGGGCATATAACTCATGCAGAAAGTGTTTTACTACCAAGCGGCATATCAGTAATGCTTAACTGTGTTTTTACATGTGCTGCTACCAAGGGTTAGGTAATGTGTAACTGCTATTTTTACATATTTGCCTCTGTGAATGATTAGTATTATCTGAAATACAAGGATTATTGTACCGTTTATTTGCTATCTACATATAGGTATATGTGAATGTTTAGTATAATATGTCCAATCTTAACTTGCTATGTGCTAACTCCTGTTTCTCATAACTACCTTGTCTCTCTTGCCTCCTTAAGTTACCCTGCTCTACTTGTGTTTCCAGCACTAGTCTGTAAGAACCTAAAGGAACCCCTGCAATTATCTGCGATACACCTCACAGCCTATCTGCCCTACAAACCCTATATCAAAGATACAGGAAAAGTATGTGTATTGAATAATTCCTACCTGAATGTCATTCTACTAGTGTACCACTGCTACAGGTGGTAAAGTATGTCTTGAGCTAGGGTAGCCAGCAGCCAGCAGCCTCCACCCCCTCTCTTCTATATATTAATCACTCTCTCTCTCCCGTCCTCTTTAGAAACCCTCTTTTTGACTTAGCACCCACCTTTCCCTTGTTTACTCCATCTGACTCCCTCTTAAATCAGCCTGCATTTTTAGGCCTGTCCACTAGGTGGCACCCTTTACCCAGCCACACCCCCTTCTCATCTTCTCTGTTACATAGCTACTTACCCTAGTTCTCCTTTTGTACCTGCATTGCTATCCTGTTCCCTCACCTTACTCTTTACTACTACTGTCTACTGCTACCTTTCCTAAGCTCACTTCTCATTGGCCTTTACAACATCTGACTTTTCAAACTTACTTTCACATATCAGTCCTGCTGATTGTTTCCTCTACAACTAGGGTTGCCACCTTTTCAAATGGCCATTTTCGGGACACACATCAGCTTTTACAGGCCGACATATACCCATGGTCAGTATAAAGGATAGAACTTAACTTGTTTGCCTAAATAAAAGCTTATTCTTGTAGCAGTTTAGTTGCTTATTCTGTTTCTTGTAACATTTAGGTATTTTAGATACAGAAATAACTATTTTATGCAACTATTACATAAAATATGGGACATAATTATGTCCTACAATCTCAGGACATTTGCCATTTTTAATATTTTTTGTCAGGACACAACTTCCCAAAGAGGGACTGTCCCTCACAAAGTGGGACAGGTGGTAACCCTATCTACAACTGCTCCAGTCTCTGTGTCTGCCCTCTCTGTTCGCCTTGCAGACTCACTCCGCTCCCCCTACCCCCAATTCTCAACCACCCCAGGGGTCCTACTCTTATACTTTCTAAACACACCTCTTCCTCTTCCCATTACCCTCTACACATTTCCCATTGGCCATCTTCTCTTTCATCTCCCATCTCTTACCACTCCTCTCAATACTCACCACACCCTCCTATCTTTATACACTCTCACCTTAAATACTTCCATTTCTACATACATACATCCAATAGCTAATCCTTCCCAATAGCTAATCAAACCATCCCTTTTCAAGTTCTACTCTGCTTCACTCTTTTACCACTACCACTTCTAACCTTTGCCTATTTACTCCCCTCGTATGAGCACCCAATATATCCACGCATTGACTACCCCAATCAACAAACCAGCTCTCAACCCTTACCAGACCTGCATAACCATGCAAACATAACATGCTCATCCAGCTACCTACTTGCAAAGTATCATAGAATATTGCACATTAAATATAATACACTACATCTCAGGAGAGTGTTATTTCTGTACAGCAAGTTCCCTAACCCAAGCTATCTAGGACAACTCCTCACATTAAAGGACAGTGATATTCATCTTAACCCTGGCCCAACAGCAACCCCTATCTCTCTCCATAACCATAATCAATAAACCAATTATTCCCTTGCTAAACCATCTAACTCCCTCCTACTAGCTCATCTTAATATATGTAGTATTAACAACAAAGTAACTCAACTCCAAGCTCTCTTAGAAGTTTACTCCTTTGACATTATCTGCCTAACAGAAACATGGCTAAAACCTGCCATCAAAGATAATGAAATTATCCCACCTGGATATCATATCCTAAGAACTGACAGAGTAGCTAAAAAAGGTGGTGGGGTTGCTATTCTATTTAAATCTGGCTTACAATTAACCACATATCACTGTAATCTACCTCTGGATTCCAGTGCTGAGATTCTCATCTCTAAACTTGAACTTAACAATGCTAAATCAATCTATATTATCTGTATGTATCTGCCCCCTGGAAATAATGTAGCCACCATGGAAAATATCCTTTGCTGGCTATCCCAACAACTGCCTCAAAAAAACATAATCCTAGGCAATATAAATATAGATTTGATCTCCTATTGTAGCAGCCTTCCTACCACCCACATTAACCTATATGTTTTTTCTCAAACATTACCTCCCCCACCAGAATAAATAAAGCTAACAAGAAAGCAAGCATATTAGCGTGGATTCTTACAAACAATCATACTCACTTCTATAATTCTGGAACCCTCCCTGATGATATAAGTGACCACTCACTTACCTACATCATCAGGCATAAAGCCAACACTCCCATTCCAACCTCTACCAGAAGTATCAGATCCAAAAAGAAATTTAACCCTGATCTATTCCAAATGGAACTAAGAGCATGCAATTGGGTTCCCTTAAAACACCCCCCTTTAGATGAAGCCATTAATTTCTTTAATTCCACCTTCCTTGTCATTCTTAATCACCATGCTCCAACCAGATCTATTAGAATTAAGGCCAATTCTACTCCATGGCTGTCTAACGAAACCAAACACAAAATTCATCTCAGAAATAAATATTGGGCCAAATGGAGAATGACTAAAAACCCTGTAGACCACCAAATCTTTAGACAGCTAAGAAATGATACTAAGAAGGCTATACTTTCTTATAAACGAAAGTACTACTTACAACTTCAGCAACCTAATCACAACAACCCACAGAAATTCTGGGCTAGCATTAAGCAGTTACTCCACCCAGGTCAATCCACTACACCAAACCCTCAAAATACAGACCAGAAAAATCCCATCCAAACAAATAATACCTTCAATACCTTCTTTACAGATGCAATTCAAACACTAGCTAGTCAGCTATCACCTAATACTTTCTCACTACCTGTCTATACCTCAACTCGACCCCCTACTTTTTATTTAAACCTGTCCCAACCACATTTATTCTAACTCTTTTGAATAAACTGAAACCATGCTCTCCCTCTGCAGACCTACTGCCTTCTGAATATCTACAGTTATCAGCCAAGGCTATTGCCTACCCTATTTCCATACTGTTCAATAGAACTATTAGCGAAGGTCACATCCCTACCTTATGGAAAGTCTCCCATATTATCCCCCTGCATAAAGGTGGACACTCCACTGAGCTATCAAACTATGCCCCATTGCCCAACTTTCTCCTTTAGCTAAGATTATGGAGAAATGTATCCATAGGCAATTACTCAACCACTTAATTGAAAAAATTTACTTTCCAACTGTCAACATGGTTTCAGACCCTCACACAGCACTACCACTGCTTTCCTTTACTGATTACATTAACAGGCACCACAACCTGAATAATCTTTCGTCTGCTCTATTTATCGACCTGTCTAAAGCATTTGACATGGTAAACCACTAGATTCTCATAAACATACTAAAATCTCTGTCATTAGACCCACTTTCCATAAAATGGTTCCAATCCTACCTTGACAAACGACAGCAAGCAGTATTATGGCAAAATACTCCATCCACCGATCTACCCATTACCTTAGCTGTCCCTCAGGGTTCCATACTAGGACCTCACCTCTTCTCCATGTTTATTAATGACCTTCATCTAGCTATCCCCCAAGCCACTTGTATACAATATACTGACGACTCCACACTATTATGCTCAGCTACATCCTCCCATGACCTTCACTCTTTCACCCAGAAGGTATTCAACATAGTTGAACAATGGTTCACTCAGCGTTATCTTCTTTTGAACCCCCCAAAAAACAAACTCCTCCTTTTCACTCCTACTCAAAAGTCCTCTCCTCTTCATTTCTCTGTGACATCCACCAATGGTACTATAATATCTCCAGTCCCTACCACCAAACTACTGGGTGTCACCATCAACAATAATCTGAACTTCGACATCCACATCAACAATGCTATAAAGACTGTCAACAAAAAATTGGCACTCTCTATAGGATTAAACCCTTCCTTTCTCCTACTGCCAAAACTACTATAGCTCACACTCATTTGATCTCTACACTCCTCTATGCCTCACCCATTTTTACTAATCTACCCAAGAATAACCTCAGCAAATTGGAAATGTCCTATAATAACATTGCAAGATTTGCAACAGGCAACCCATTTAGAACCCACCATTGTATAAATTTAAATCAGCTAGGATGGTTAGAACTACAACACCTGATTAAATTTCACCAACTAACCGTTGCCCACAACATTCTTTATAAACCTTCTAATACTCCAATTTTATCTAGCCTCATCACCCACTATAAAAATCTGAAGTCCTTACGCTCATCACACAAACTTCTTGTACACACCTCTAAATCTAATAACAGGGCTGGGGATTCTCTCTTCTCTAATACTGAAGGTAACTCCTGGAATCTTCTCCCTATGGACTTCTTCTCACTCACCTCTTTATCACTCTTCAAAAACAGACTTAAACTTTACCTCTAATCATAATGGCTATGCTCCTGTACCAAACCAGACTAGTCATCTATCTCTTCAAACTTGACTTTGCCTATCCAGTGCTTATTATCCACTATTATATTTTCCTTCTTATTATATTTTTCTAATCTTTCCCTTTTTTACAATATTTCTGTCCTCTGTAGATACCTATTTTTAAGTAAATCCCTAGTAACATCACTACATAACTAACTTCCTTTTTCTACTATTGACTTTACCTGTATGATTTTTCTGTACCTGCAATTTGCACTGTTTATGACTCTTGCCCTCATTGTAGATCCTATGCTAACCTCTATGCTGTACTGCATATGTTACCGTTGTTGATGATTTTTATTATATTTGCTATTTTTATTATATTTGCTTTTTGTTGTTTGTACTTGTATTTGTATTTGATCATGTCTTAGAGCTTATCTCACCGGGCCTCTACTGAAAATGGACATATACCCAGTTAGATTAGCCCGGTCAACAAATGTAAAATAAAATAAAATAATAAATAAATAAATAAAATAATGACATGGGACTCATTAAAAGCTTACATATATGGTAAAACCCTAACTTGGTATTAAAAAAAATCAGAGAATGGGATTTTGAATTATTAGCTCTACAATCCAAACTTTTGTCAGTAAAAGCTGAAAAAAAAATCAAAATCATTTGGAGATGAAAAAGAAAGTAGAAGTATTAAACAGTAAATACGCCATTCTAACACATAAAACTAGTTTAGCTTTAGAAAAACTAAAAATTAATACCTTGGCCACTTCTCCTAAATATCTACATAATTTATCCACAAGAATCAAAATACAATCAAAATCTAATAACATTAATAATATCTTCCATGAAAAGAAAGGGGAAAATGTCTGGGATGTAGATGATATTCTTGATTCCTATAGAAATCACTATATAAAAAATTTCCAAAAAGAAAATATACATATCGATCAATTAAATCTAGATGAAAAATGTTTTAATATAAAAAAGATACCAGAAAAATGAAAACTAGATCTGCAAACACCCATATCCTACAAGGAAACTACAGATACAATAAATGAGGGTAAAAATAAAAAAGCTCCAGGTATATATGGCATAATTATGGAAATACATAAACTTTTTCCTTCAAAGATACTATCCCTCTTCCATAAAACTCTATTAGAAATTTAGTCACAAGCTTTAATACCACCGTCTTGGATTTATTCCTTAGTCACACCACTCTTAATGGAAAACAAATCCCCAAACGTCTGTACCTCATATAGACCTATATCATATTCACTAGCATATTCACTAGCATCCCTAATGACTACGGCCTTGATGCAGTAAGGTCTCATCTAGTTGAGCTTGGTACAACAGACAGCAATGAGATAATGAATATCTGTTGTCTGTTGGACTTGATCCTGAACAATAACATCTTTTTGTTTGACCGCAATGTATACGCACAGACATGGGGAGTAGCAATGGGTACTCCCTGTGCCAATGCTTATGCTAATTTAGTGGTCCATAGATGGGAGAAGGAGTATATTTTCAGTGACCCTAGATTCAATAATGTCATTCTTTATAGACGCTTTGTAGATGACGTCCTGATGCTATGGAATGGAGGTATGGATATGTTGAAGGAGTTCATTTGCTATATGAACTCCACCACTTCATTTTTCAGTTTTACATATGAATGTTCGCAAATAAGTGCCAATTTCCTGGATATTACTATTATTAAAGAAAATAATAACAGTTTAACCACCACTTTGTATAGGAAGTTATGTTGGAGGAATAGTATCCTCCTTTATGACAGTTTACATCCACGTTACGTGTTTCGCAATATAGTAAAAGGTCAGATGAATAGAATACTCAAAATATGTAGTAATGAGTTGGATGCTATGAAATTAATTAAGCATCAAAAGCAGTACTTTATAGATAGAGGATATCCGGCTGAGTTAGTCAATGGTGTAACGGATACTCTTCTTAGGGTACCAACAAATATAATAAAGTTAAGTTATAACTCCCATGGAGGAGAGAATAGTAGGAGCATTGCATATGATATTAAGTATACCAGTGATATAGAGCAACTAGTTAGGATTATTAGAGGTAATTGGAAAATTTTGCTCTCAGATACTTTTCTATCACAACTGATTGGGAAGAAACCTACATTTAGATTTAGTAATTGTCTAAATATGAAAAGGCTACTTTGTAAAGAGAAGCTGGACATGGTCCCCATTGACATAAGAGCTGGCATTAAGACAGGCACTTATGCTTGTGGTGGATGCTCATCTTGTAAATACATCATTAAGACTCAGTGTCTCAACATCTCAGGTATCAACACGACTTTTAAGCCCACCTTCTACGCTACATGTAATACACAGAATGTTATCTACCTTGCTACTTGCAATCAGTGCAATGGATATTATGTAGGAATGACATTGCGTAGACTTAAGGATCGTATTTACAATCATGTCTACGATATAAGGAAGAATAACCTTACCAATGCTCTAGCTATGCATTGTTATGATAGACCTCAGCATAGCTTCAGCTTTCAGGTTTTGCAGGTTGTAAACCCAAATAGGAGAGAAGGTGACCATGTAGGTACCATTGAGATGTTTGAGCTAAGATGGATACTGAGACTGAAAGCCCATATACCACCTGGGCTTAATACGGTGGTTAGCATCCGTCCGGTCCTTTTAGGATCTTTATGATATGATGGTTGCATCATCCGCTTTTCTGTTTGCTTTACCATATATTTTATATACTTAGACTGGAATATATATTTTGAACTCATTTCAGTATACCAGTTGTAGTATCTTAAATGGTGGGTAGTATTTTGGCATTCTTAGGTATGGTTTAGATTTGTATCCTGACACTATTTATGCCCTGAATCATGATCATACGGTGATATACATCAATACAACATAGTCTATATGATGTTCTGCCATATAATAGTCCTATGTACGCAAAGATATATATTTTGTATTGCCTACTGTAATAACATGAATACTAGATAATAGTTGTTTGTGAATGGTGCAATCAATATTAGTTCGAAAAGTGCAATATGAAAGCAGCCAAACATATAGGATGTATATATGAGCATATTTCCTGAATGTTCCTTAGTTTCATGTTGTTAAACATATTTTGTAACATTTCATGAATTTTGATGGATTTAACATATGTTTTATACTTCATGATTATTTTGTTAGTTTGTAGATGCCTGGCATCAAAGAATGAGATCCTGTTGTTATGCATCTATATTGTACTGCGTTATAAATTGATCGGACGTTTTAAATACGTCCGTATTAACTAGTGAAATGTTTCTAACCTTAATATGGTTCAATTCATGAACTAAGATAATTTATTCTTGGTTAGTTTAATTTTTTGACCAGCTGTTCTATTCGCAAGGTATAAGTATGTTATACTGTAGTCTTCAGTGCTACATTTGCGTATCTGGATTGGCTTCAGCGGATGTTGTCCTTGATCCCTAATGGGACCTAATAAGAAATATTTTTTTATATGGGTCTAAAAGTGATGAATAGAGCAAATAATGACTCCTGAATTTAGGTTGTTTCAGGAATCATATGTTGTGTATGTTTATATAACTATAACTTTTAGACATTTTTTGGGGTTTTGCCAATCAATGTTTTTGAAGTGTAGTCTCGTAATGGAAGCTACATATTTTAATGTTTTAATATGAGCGTTAGAAATACTATGAATGTGTCTTTAAAAAGTTGTAGGATAAGTTGCTGTTTTAACAGCATGAATGTTGATTAGTTAATTGTTTAATTAACACTGGTCTTTGTATATAAATAGTGAGCTTTTCTTGTGTAATTTGTAACCTGATGAAGCGCACCTGTGTGTGCGTGAAAGCGCTCGTTTTATAATAAAAACAGTGTTATTCTTTTTTCATGGTGGTTCCTAGCAGTTTATTCATCTTCAGCTTTTTGTTCGTGGTGTGAGGAACCTTTGAATGATCGGCGTTTGTTTCCTGCTATTGGTTTTTATATTTTTGTGCTTAGCCGATCATTACATGATGGATATACCGAACATTGAATTGGACTACAATCCAACAGGTACCTCTGGAACCGATAGTTGGAATTGCTTGTTTTATCAGAAGGACAACCCGCTCTTGCATTTGGATGTGAAATGTGATGTTCCTGCTAATACTCAGAACAGTAATGAGAATTTGCATGATTTTTTTGGTCGGCTAAGAAGTTTGGAAAATGATCTTTATCGTTTGCATAGGCTTGTCTGGCAGAAAAGACATCTACAAGCCTGTCTTCACTTTAAGGTTATCCCCCGTGGCATGCAGGTTTTGTGCATGCCGAGCTATGGGGATAGCCATCCAGAGCTGCTACGGAAGTGGCAGCAACTTAACATCGAGTTCGGCAACAAGTATATTCATTTGTTACTGGACTATTTTGCACCCATCGAGACGGAGCTCTTAACTAAGGTAGAGGAGCAACATAAATTCCTTACCATGAATTACCAGACAGAGTTTTGTGTCTCTAAGATACATAATATGAATAAACAGCTAGCCCTTTATAGTAACAAATTAGAACAAATCAAACTCAAGAAACTAAGATGCGACTACCAGGATTTCCAACTGGGTCGCATCTTTGTCTGGCCAAGAACCAACCAGAGAGAGGGGTCCCAGACTGTTCATGTATCTGAGGATTCGCAGATGATGAGCAATGAGTTTGTTACCTCGGCTGAATCCTTGACTGCTCGGTCAGTAGCTGAAAGTCAAACAGGTGATATTGTTCGAGAGTCCGGTATACCAAATATCTCTTTACCTTGTAATCAACAGGGACTGAATAACAATGATAATTTGGGTGCCAAGCCTAAGGCCAATAGTTCAAATAATGCATTTGTTGCACCCGTGCCTTTAAACTTCCCCCTTCCCTAGAAGGGCGCAGTACGTACGCGCTCAATAAGTCGGGGAAGAGGAAAAAGAAAGATGTCGGGAGAAACGCCGGAACGGAGAAGGAAAGTGAAGAACTGAACTGTTTGTTTTTCAACTTGACATCAAGGACTTTTTCACTAGATGAACAGTTCATCTTAAACAAAGGTCTATCGTATATTCCCTCTAAACAGAGTACGTTGTCTGATACCCTCATAAGTCTACGTCTTTTTGTTAGAAAATTGTCGTTGAAGGTAATGTTTAAAGACAATTTATCTGATAATGCTGAGTATGACTATAAAACTACACTTTGTAAAAGAAAAAGTTGTTTTATACCTCCAGCACCACAGCTAGTTGAATGCTTTATGCGAACATGTGAACGTGAGTTCTATCTATAATATGAACAGGAGAAACATAAAGGCGTTTTTGTGAATTTGAACTATGCACAAAGGTGCGCTTTGGATAACCTTTGTCATGATGACAGCTTGGTTTTTAAACCGGCTGACAAGGGAGGGGGAATCGTTGCAATAGATTCCTGTTTTTATAAACAACTTATGTTTAACATGCTCAATAATGATAAGGCTTACAAAGTCATAGATAGATCTAAAGTAGCATCCATCATTAAGTATGTACATGATACCATCTATGACCTACTTATGACTAGATCTATAGATAAGATACTATATGATTTTCTAATGATAGATTCCCCCTTGATTCCCTTGATTAAGGGACTACCTAAGCTGCACAAAAATGAAACCCCCCCTCCATTGCGTCCCATAGTGTCAGGTGAACACTGGGTCATGGAGAATGCCTCTTTATATGTGCAATCTAAACTGGGTGTGATGGTCAAAGAAATTCCTACCATTCTAAAGAATTCCTATGAGCTCCTGGATGACCTTAAACAAGATATGGTTAGAAGTAACATCGATGCAGACACCTTACTAGTCACTCTAGATATTAAAAGTTTATTCACTAGCATCCCTAATGACTACGGCCTTGATGCAGTAAGGTCTCATCTAGTTGAGCTTGGTACAACAGACAGCAATGAGATAATGAATATCTGTTGTCTGTTGGACTTGATCCTGAACAATAACATCTTTTTGTTTGATCAAGAATGTATACGCACAGACATGGGGAGTAGCAATGGGTACTCCCTGTGCCAATGCTTATGCTAATTTAGTGGTCCATAGATGGGAGAAGGAGTATATTTTCAGTGACCCTAGATTCAATAATGTCATTCTTTATAGACGCTTTGTAGATGATGTCCTGATGCTATGGAATGGAGGTATGGATATGTTGAAGGAGTTCATTTGCTACATGAACTCCACCACTTCATTTTTCAGTTTTACATATGAATGTTCGCAAATAAGTGCCAATTTCCTGGATATTACTATTATTAAAGAAAATAATAACAGTTTAACCACCACTTTGTATAGGAAGTTATGTTGGAGGAATAGTATCCTCCATTATGACAGTTTACATCCACGTTACGTGTTTCGCAATATAGTAAAAGGTCAGATGAATAGAATACTCAAAATATGTAGTAATGAGTTGGATGCTATGAAATTAATTAAGCATCAAAAGCAGTACTTTATAGATAGAGGATATCCGGCTGAGTTAGTCAATGGTGTAACGGATACTCTTCTTAGGGTACCAACAAATATAATAAAGTTAAGTTATAACTCCCATGGAGGAGAGAATAGTAGGAGCATTGCATATGATATTAAGTATACCAGTGATATAGAGCAACTAGTTAGGATTATTAGAGGTAATTGGAAAATTTTGCTCTCAGATACTTTTCTATCACAACTGATTGGGAAGAAACCTACATTTAGATTTAGTAATTGTCTAAATATGAAAAGGCTACTTTGTAAAGAGAAGCTGGACATGGTCCCCATTGACATAAGAGCTGGCATTAAGACAGGCACTTATGCTTGTGGTGGATGCTCATCTTGTAAATACATCATTAAGACTCAGTGTCTCAACATCTCAGGTATCAACACGACTTTTAAGCCCACCTTCTACGCTACATGTAATACACAGAATGTTATCTACCTTGCTACATGCAATCAGTGCAATGGATATTATGTAGGAATGACATTATGAGACTTAAGGATCGTATTTACAATCATGTCTACGATATAAGGAAGAATAACCTTACCAATGCTCTAGCTATGCATTGTTATGATAGACCTCAGCATAGCTTCAGCTTTCAGGTTTTGCAGGTTGTAAACCCAAATAGGAGAGAAGGTGACCATGTAGGTACCATTGAGATGTTTGAGCTAAGATGGATACTGAGACTAAAAGCCCATATACCACCTGGGCTTAATACGGTGGTTAGCATCCGTCCGGTCCTTTTAGGATCTTTATGATATGATGGTTGCATCATCCACTTTTCTGTTTGCTTTACCATATATTTTATATACTTAGACTGGAATATATATTTTGAACTCATTTCAGTATACCAGTTGTAGTATCTTAAATGGTGGGTAGTATTTTGGCATTCTTAGGTATGGTTTAGATTTGTATCCTGACACTATTTATGCCCTGAATCATGATCATACGGTGATATACATCAATACGACATAGGCTATATGATGTTCTGCCATATAATAGTCCTATGTACGCAAAGATATATATTTTGTATTGCCTACTGTAATAACATGAATACTAGATAATAGTTGTTTGTGAATGGTGCAATCAATATTAGTTCGAAAAGTGCAATATGAAAGCAGCCAAACATATAGGATGTATATATGAGCATATTTCCTGAATGTTCCTTAGTTTCATGTTGTTAAACATATTTTGTAACATTTCATGAATTTTGATGGATTTAACATATGTTTTATACTTCATGATTATTTTGTTAGTTTGTAGATGCCTGGCATCAAAGAATGAGATCCTGTTGTTATGCATCTATATTGTACTGCGTTATAAATTGATCGGACGTTTTAAATACGTCCGTAATAACTAGTGAAATGTTTCTAACCTTAATATGGTTCAATTCATGAACTAAGATAATTTATTCTTGGTTAGTTTAATTTTTTGACCAGCTGTTCTATTCGCAAGGTATAAGTATGTTATACTGTAGTCTTCAGTGCTACATTTGCGTATCTGGATTGGCTTCAGCGGATGTTGTCCTTGATCCCTAATGGGACCTAATAAGAAATATTTTTTATATGGGTCTGAAAGTGATGAATAGAGCAAATAATGACTCCTGAATTTAGGTTGTTTCAGGAATCATATGTTGTGTATGTTTATATAACTATAACTTTTAGACATTTTTTGGGGTTTTGCCAATCAATGTTTTTGAAGTGTAGTCTCGTAATGGAAGCTACATATTTTAATGTTTTAATATGAGCGTTAGAAATACTATGAATGTGTCTTTAAAAAGTTGTAGGATAAGTTGCTGTTTTAACAGCATGAATGTTGATTAGTTAATTGTTTAATTAACACTGGTCTTTGTATATAAATAGTGAGCTTTTCTTGTGTAATTTGTAACCTGATGAAGCGCACCTGTGTGTGCGTGAAAGCGCTCGTTTTATAATAAAAACAGTTTTATTCTTTTTTCATGGTGGTTCCTAGCAGTTTATTCATCTTCAGACCTATATCATTATTAAATAATGACTACAAGATATTTATGATAATATTAACTGAAAATACCACTGTCCAAAACAATAAATAATGATCAAATTATATATATATATATATATATATATATATATATATATATATATATATATATATCATAGTATTAAAAGGATAATTACTCTTATAGATTATGTTAATAAAGAAAATAAGCACTCATAATTGGCTTAGATATATGGAAAGCCTTTGATTCCATAAATTGCAACTATTTGTTCAAAATTCTGATATTATTTGAATTTTCTCCTTCCTTTGCTCATCTACTAAAGAATATTTGAATTTTCTCCTTCCTTTGCTCATCTACTAAAGAAGATATATATATATATATATATATATATATATATATATATATATATATATATATATATATATATCAAATTATTTAACGTATGTTAAGCTAGGTCCTTTCACCTCTGAATCTATACATATAACAAAGGGTACTAAGCAAGGATGTCCCATGTCACCAATTATATTTGCTTTGGGTACTGAAATATTGGCAGATTCAATACGCAGCAATACAAAAATCAAAGGTGTAGATTTTTAAGAACAATACCATTCTAAAGTAATGCTCTTTGCTGATGACATATTATTAACATTATCCAATACAAAAGAGACATTAGAAGAATTATATATTTTAATTGACACATTTCATGGGACTTCAGGTCTCCATTTCAGTAAATCAAAATCAAAATTTTTATTTTTAAATAAAAAAAAAAAGAATTGCAGACGAAGGGGAATCAGATCATAGGGAAACAAGAATCTACCTTAAAATATCTAGGAATTGAGTTATACAAGGATAATCATGAATTGGTCTCAAAAAACTACAATAATATCATCAATACAATTAAACTCTCTGTGGAAAAGTGGAACAAAATAATATTAACATTTGAAGATAGACTACAGTTAATAAAAATGGTTTTACTACCCAAGATTCTATATATAGCTTTGGCAATACAACTGCTACCAGAAAGGAATATACTCAAATAAATAAATTCTGGTCTAATAAAATTTTTATGGTTTCCCAAAAGAAACAGAATAGCTTTAATACATCATATCAGACCATGGAAATAGGGAGGATTAAACTTTCCTGATATCTAAGTATATGAAAGCATCAATGTCTAAAACAATCTCATATTGGATAAGACCAAATTATTCTGCAAATTGGAAAGAATTACTAACTGTATTAGCAATAAATGAATTTGATTTACAAAAAAAAAAAATTAAATAACAGATAAAAACAATTTGCCATGGCACATATTATGTATTAGTATGCAATATAACATAACTAAGCCCACTAAAACTTGTATGATTAATTATTACAGTGGCTCATTTAGGAAAATTATTAATGCAAATATAGATTTAAAAATCTAGTTTGATCTTTTAACACCATTCATAGTTACAAAGAGCTATCCACATAAAATATACAGATAAATAATTAATTCCTGGAAACAGAAAGGATTTGTTTATTGGTTTCAACGTATCAAAGAACTAAAAGTTCTGGATATGCAAACAATAGAAACAACATACAAAATTCCACAACAAGATTGGCTAACTATGCAAAGCATTTTGACGTATTCACATGATTTATGCAGAATAATTAATAATTCTTCATTTAAAGAAATGCCTAAATTTATGAAATACCTATATGAAGTCATATATAATGATTATGACATGGGAAATAGTATTTCAAAATTTTGCAAGATATTGATAAATTTTAAAACAACACCCAAATCCTCATATTGGAATTATATAGCAAAAGGACACTCATTACAGCTGACTGAAGAAAATAAACCAAATATTTTATTATCAATAAAACATACATCCTTTACACAATACTGGAAAATCTTTAATTGGAAATGCTTGCACAGAGCATTCTTAACTCCAGATAGAATTATTAAAATTAATTCTTCCACAAAAGGAATATGTTGGAGGTGTGAGCAAATAAACAATGCAGATTGGAATCACATTTTTTGACTCTGTTAAAAGTAAGCCATTTTGGAATGGTATTAAAAACTTTTTACAAGCTTTATGTAATGAACCATTTAACTTATCTAAAGCTCTAGTATTATTAAATGTGTACAAAGGTCCTCATTTGAATTAATCAAATATATATCTAGTATGGACAATACTTGCAATTTCAAGGATGTGTATAACCAGGTGGAATACAAACACAATTCTGACTTTGGAAGACTTGTGCAGTCTACTGAAGACCACAACATTGTTGGAAATTAAAATTAAAGAATTAAGGATTTGTCCTAAGCCATTTATTAACAATCCATGGAAAAAGGTGTTATCATTGATTGACACTTTACAATAACTGAACAGATACACTCTGATAATGGGATTGTTATACCTATAAAGTAATTGTATATATTGAGCTCTGTTATAGTGTCAAGCTGATGCAAATAGTATACATCGTTATTTAAGATGTTATATACAAATACTATGGAATTCATTCAACTGTATTTGAAAAATAATTTTTTTTTGAGAAAAAAGTTAAAGATAGCTTGCTTGGTATTTTATACAGGTGTACAACAGAAAACCAATAACATACAAGACAGCAACTAAAAATCTGATTAAAACAAAAATGCCAGTCTGCTAAGGTTGGTCAAAAATTAGAACCAAAACGTTATTCACTAAGCAAACTTTCATAAGTGCTTTCATCCCATACAAGTGGAACTTTTTCAGATAAAAGCACAACCCACAAACTACTTAAATACTCATCCAATTAAAATCACATTCTGAGGTTAATTAAGCCTTAAAGCTAGAATGTTAAAAACAGTATAACTAACATTAAAATGCTAAAACATAAAAAACTTTTTAATATAGACATGTCTGAAGGGTGAACAAATTACCTTAAATTTAAAAAGAAGAAATACTTAAGCCCCCTATAATTCAACTTTCTAGAGGTTTTCAGTCCTGGACACTTGTAAGATTTCCGAAATAATTGCCAGAGTAACTCTCTTCTCTCCAAAAACACCTGCTATGGTACACCCCTTAAACTTAGTTCAACCTGTTCTAAAACAGTGAATTTAAAACAATAATTTGAAAACTTATTAATATGTTTAAAAAGCGCATTTGTATTTTATATGTCATATGTATGCTCATAAATATATTCATGCAACTTCCGCTCTGTCTGACCAATATAAAAACATGCACATTCTTGACAAAAGGCTGTATACACCAGCACTGTTACAATCAAATGTCTTCTTAATTTTAAAATTACATGCACAAATTGTAACCTGATGAAATGCGGGGATGTAACAACAATACTTACACCTTCCACATTTATTCATGGAAGGAAGCTTGCCAGAGATGTTAATAAATCCTTCAAACATACTTTTAAATTGTTGACTTTCCTAAATACAAAAGTAGGCTGATGACCCATTTTGTTATGTGTTGGATTCTGGCACCTGATAGACAGCTGACTGTTGCCTTCTCCTTATTCACCCTAGTGAGTGGGACATCTGTGTGCCTCACTATTGAGTCACTTATGATTAGTGTATTGGGCAAAGTGTTTAGCCTTAGGGGCTTAGGTTGATGGGCACATTGTGGAGGCGAGCTATGTGTCCTGTGGTTTGTGCTGTGTTGTGGTCGAGTGCATTTCTGTCTTGGAGGTCTCTGCTGTTTGGGTAAATTTCTATTGAGTGCCTTCGCAAAGGTGGTTGTGTGGTTTGTGTTTTTATGTGAGAGCTGTGATAGTGGGTGTTCTGGGCTATGTGTTGTTCCATGTGGTGTGGTGCAGGTGTTGACCTTCTCTTGACCAGCTAGTCTGGTCTTGGCTGGAGAGTGCATGGCTTCCAATTTGGTGATATAAGTGCATCTCTCACAAGTCTGAGTGTTGGGAAGTACGAACAGAGGTTTGTCTGTGTACATGAGGCAGTTGCTGCACTGCCTCAGAATACCCAAGTGCACAAGGTTAATAGGAGAAAGCACAGGGAACTGCCCTTTAATCATGCCAGAAGGGGTAGTCATAACTACTAAGTACTGGAGCTATTTCTGTGAAGAATGACTAGTGCTAATGGCTCTAAGTTGTGCTATAATAATTGCTACAAAATCCTGTTGAAGTGCAAAGCAATTAGGTTATTTTGAAGTACAAGAGAGAAAGAACTAGGAAGATCTAAGGGAAAAACTGAAGAGCAGACTTTCTGGCACCAGTAATAGTTTACCTCAGCTCGGCGCTGCTGATCGGAGTTTAAACAAGCGCAAAACCATGCAAACATGGGCTTTTAAACCAGAAAGTTGGAAAGGACCTTATAAATAAGTATACAGGTGACCTCCAAACCCTAGACTGCAGCCCAGTTGGGCTTTGTCAAAGGCAGGTCATGCCGGTTAAACCTAGTGGATTCCTTCAAAAATGTCACCAGGGCCATAGATGAAGGTAAATCTGTGTACACAGCCTGTCTTGACTTTGTCAAGTCCTTTGACACAATCCAGCATTTGGGCATCTTTGACAAACTCACCAAGTTGAATATCAACCCTTATGTTTTCAGGTGGTTTACATACTGGCTCACCAACTTTGACTGAATGTAATCTGTGGGTGAGCCAGTATCAACCCTTATGTCTTTAGGTGGTTTCCGTACTGGCTCACCAACAGATTACATTCAAAGTTGGGGACTTTACCTCTACCAGTAGACTTGTCTCCAATGGGGTCCCACAGGGATCTGTGCTGGGCCCCCTATTTTTGGAATATATTTCTTAGAAGTTCAGGCCAAAACAGAGGGAGTGTGGCTGACTAAGTCTGCCAGTGACTGCAAACTAGGTTCAGTCATCAAATCCCCTAATGATGCCAATATACTCCAAGAAGGGATCACACAGACTAATGATTGGTGCCAAAGCCACAGACTCAAACTTGGTGCAAAAATATGCATTATCATCCCATTTGGCAAAAACAATGCCCATGCAGACTATCATATGAATAATAATACCTCATAAGTAAGGGTATCAAATCCAGGGACAAGGAGGTCATAACATCCCTCTATTCTGCCCTTATAAGGCCAGTTATTGAGTACAACGCCCCCTTCAGCATGTACCTCACAAAGCACATGCAGTAGTTGGAGAGACCACAGAGGTTCCTCACCAGAAGAATCCAGGGCTTCAAACATCTGCCTTACACAGATAGGGTAAAAGCACTGTCCCTCTACTCAGTTTCATACAGACTCATCAGAGGTGACCTCTGTCTGGCATACAAAGTAATCTCTGACCCCGCCTTGATGGGACTATTTCATATCAGCAAGTCAAGTTCCACTCCAGTAACCCACATGCATGACCTCAGCCTCGTCTTTGACATCAGTAGGACTTGTGGGCGGGAGAGATTTGTGCCCCAGAGACTCCACCATGTATGGTATAGACTCCCTCTTCACATCAAGCAGAGTACCTCATTATCCCTTTTCAAGTACAACCGGGATAACTGGATGGTAAACAGAAAATACACCCCTGGGATTCCACCCATGTCCCTGCTGGACAGGGCTTTGGGTGATGACTTGTCAGAACATGGGCTAAATTCTTGGCTAGGCTTGTAAAGGGCCTCAGGGCCAATAGCCTAGTAACTTCCTATGATCTTACAATTCCCTAATTACCAACTCAGGTGTGAAAGATTTGGGAATGTAGGTGGACTCTGGCCTTAACTTTGACCACCATGTGTCTGCTTTGGTAAGGAAGGCCTTCTATATTGTGCTCCTCATAAGCAAAAGCATTGCCTGAAGAGTAAGAGGTTATTACTCCCCTGTACTCCTCTCTCAACAGGCCAATAATAGAGTACAGTGCTCCCTTTTGTATGACCCTTACCAGGCACCTGCAACAACTTGAAAGACCTCAGAAATTTCTAACAAAATTCAGGGCCTCCAGCACATGTTATACATTGACAGACTTAAGTCACTGCCACTGTACTGAGTAGCATACAGATTACTTAGAGGTGACCTGTGCCTGGTTTACAGAGCAATCTCTGATCCAAACCTAATGGAAATTGTGCACATCCACAAGTCAAACATGACAAGAGTCACCCACTTTAGGGACCTTAATCTGGCTTGTGACATAAATAGGTCCTGTTGGACAGACAGATATGTCTCCCAGAATTTGCTACTCCTCTGGAACAGGCTACCAGTTCACATCAAACAGAGCCCCTTTATGACCCTATTCAAACATAGCCTAGATGACTGGATGGGAAACCATAAATTCCTGCTGAGGATTTCACCTATTACCCTCTTAAATGTGGGCAGTCATTGCTAAGATAGAGCTTGAGGATAGGCAATATTTGGGAGTACGTATGACTAGGCTTGTAATGACTCTTGAGTCAATAGCCTTGTAACCTCCTATGGATATATGAACCTATAGATCTCCCCTCAAAAGCCTGTACAAGACAGAATACAGGGATAGAGCCTCAAGGTGGTCTGCATAGGACATTTTACATATGCCCTGTATTCTTTTAGTGAGGAACCTTTATAGACATTTCAGTTGTTGGATATGCCTGTTTAAGTACATACCAAAGGGGGAATTGTACTCAATGATAGGTCTGATGAATGACAAATACAGTGGAACAGTGACTTCCTTGGACTTAGATCTTATACTTTTGTTTATAAGTTGCAAAATATAGAATGATTTCCTCAGTACTGTAGATACTCGATGGTCAAAGAAAAAAAAACTAGAATTTGCCTGTGTTCTGCTTAACTGTAACAAAAACATTTTGCACTTGTTTCCTGTCTTTCCTGTAACTAGTCTAGTCCAGATACAGATGTGCTATATCCAGGACTGCTTGTAAGTTTCTGAGCCCTCCAAGCGTGTCTGTGTTGGAAGGTAGCCTGCTAGCTTATCAGTGGGAGAGGTAAGCACTAGGTAACCTATATACCACATAAGGAGTGGTTTCTGGCCTGGAAATTGTAGCTATTGGCCGTTTGGGCAATTTTTTCATCTCTTTCAACTTTCTGATTTAAAAGCCGCATTTGCACTTGTTTCTTTCCTGTAATTTTGTTTAGTTCAGATACATATTCTTAGTTTTAGCACTTGAATTTGCTTATTCGTGCTCAGCACTTGTTCAGAACTTGTTGTAAGCACTAAATACGCTACAAATTACTACAGCACTCAACCTTCCTCATTACCTAGAGGAAAACAGTTTTTGTACTTACTTGCTTAGAGAAAAACAGCTCTTGTACTCACTTTCCTTACTTGTCTAGAGGAAAATAGTTTTTTATTCAGGCATGTCCAAGGGTCAGCTCCCAGTGTTCTCTCCTGTCTATCTGATGAATCTGGGCAACTTGCGGCAATGTAGCAATTGTCTCATGTACACAGACAACCCTCTCCTCCTACCACCCAACACTACAACCTGTGAGAGATGCACTTATCTAGCCAAACTGGAGGTAAAGCTCTCTCCAACCAAGACTGAACTTGACAGTCAAGAGAAGGTAAACACTTACACCGCACCACACCACACTCATCACATAGTCCCACTAAACCTACACCACTCAAATCCACACATAGAAACACAAAAACATTCACAGAGGCTCTCAATAATAATCTGCTCAAGCAACGGAGACCTCCAAAGCAGAAATGCAAGCAACCACCACCCCCCCTAAACAACCCAAATGACACACAGCCCACAGACTGAGTGTACCACTCAACCACAGCCCATAAGGCAAAACAACATACCCAACACACTAGTCATAGGTGACTCTATAGTCAGGCACACTGATGTCCCACTCACCAGGCTAAACAAGGAGAAGGTTACTGGCAGCTGCCTGTCGGGTGCCAGGATCTGCCACATAAACCACACACCCAGGTCACTCCACAAGTATAAATATGATTCTGTCATTGTCCATGTTGGTGTGAATGACCTGAGACATACCTCCCTGGACTACATGAAAAGAGATATGGAAGAGCTCTCCGATCTTGTAGCCCAGTCAGGTATGGCCCTAGCCCTGAGTAGCATCCTGCCATCACCCAGAATGATTGTCTAAGCTTCTGGTGACATTCTAAGGGGATCCAGTATCTGTCTGCCTGGGATGACATGGTCGACAGACCACGATGCTTTGCCAGAGATGGCCTGCACCTGTCACCCCTGGGATTCTGGATACTGGCTAAGGTGCTTGTCACCCCTATAGTGCCTTTTTTAGGCAAGGCTTAAATGACAAATTCACTACCGTAACAGGAACAGGCAAGCAAAAACTGAGGGTAATGCTATTCAATGCTAGAAGTCTAAATCTCAAAATGCACTCTCTCGAGACATTCCTTAAAATGAAGAGCATTGATATCTGTGCAGTGACTGAGACCTGGTTCAAGGCTCTAGAGAGCACCCCTGCATTACTAGGCTATAACTCATACCACACTTTTCATCCACCTAACCTGGACCGGAACACCAAAGGCAGAGGTGTGTCCATATTCATTAAGGATATCCATACCTCCAGGCTAGTTGCTCAGCATAATGCATCTGAGGTTATCCAAATGCAACTAACTCTGGGCAAAACTGCAATCCAAATTGTAGCTTGTTACAGCTCCCCCACCATGCTCCAGGATTCCCACTCCTCTTTTCTTGATATACTGGAAAATATTAGGGTTCAACCAAACACCCGAATAATGGGCAATGTCAACTACCCCACCACTAACTGGGAAAACTACTCATGTACCAACTCCTTCGCTCAATGCTTTCTGGAATTCATAAATTCCAGTGCCTGGATCAACTTATCCACATCCCACCAGGGGTGACAATATCCTAGACCTAGTAATTGCCAACATGAGTGACCGGTGTTCCACACCTGAAGTCAATTCCTTGTTGGTCCAATCTGACCATAAGCTGATCACCCTTGATATCCACATCCCGCCCCCATCCCCCATTAAGGAAACCATGGTAAAAATGTCTCCAAAGCCAACTTCATGCTTCTTAAGACAGAAGTGGCAAACTTCATGACACCCATGCAGATGGACAATACAGTTACAACTGCTGAATCCTACACAGATGCACTCTATAAGCACTTACATGAGTGCATGGATCGTGCTATCCCAAACAGAACCAAGACACTATCTTCCAAAAAAAGGAAGCCAATCTGGTGATCCCCTGCCATAAACAAACTCTACAACAGAAGAAAGAAACTGTTGCAAAAGAGAGTAAAATCCCATGAGTGGAGGAGTTCCCTGGTTAGCATCAGTAAGAAGCTGAGATCCCTTATAAGATCCTCCAAAGCTAGCTATGAAAACAAAATCATCACTGATTCTAGGGACAACCACAAAGCATTCTATAGCTATGTCAAGAATCTCGATGGCAACACCCAGATCTGCTCTGAGTTACAGCACAAAGGCATGAAAATGACAGAACCAACTGATATTGCCAACATCCTGGCAGGTAGGTTCAGTGCTAACTTTACTCCCCTCTCTCCCCTAAAGGGCTTATATCTATACAGGAAGAATGCAGAGTCCCTGTAATCACAACTACACAGGTAAAAGCTGTACTCTCTAAAGCCTAAAAACACAGCACCAATGGGACCGGACAAAATCCCAGGCTGCGTTTTGCATGAACTTGAGAATGCACTGGCTCCCCACCTAAGCACCATGTTCAGTCACAGTCTCACATCAGGCTTTGTGCCCACTGAATGGTGAACAGCATCAGTTATCCCACTCCACAAAGGGGGAGTCACCACTGATCCTGGGAACTATCGACCTATTAGCCTGATGATCCTGATCTGTAAGGCCATGGAATGTATCATCATGGAACTCATAAACAAAGACAATGGTAACCTCCAAACTCTGGACCCCACCCAGTTTGGCTTTGTGGAAGGCAGATCATGCCTCCTGAACCTCATCGACTTCTTTGAGGCAGTCACCAAAGCCGTAGACGAGGGTAAAGTGGTTCACACAGCCTTCCTTGACTTCGCCAAGGCTTTTGACACCATCCCCCGTTCTGGAATTATAGCTAAACTCACTAAACTAGGTATAAATCCCTACATCACAAGATGGGTTTCCAAGTGGCTCACTGACAGAACCCATACTGTAAAACTTGCAGACTCCAAATCTGACTTCAAACCAGTGAGAAGTGGAGTGCCACAGGGTTCAGTCCTGGGACCTCTCCTGTTTGGTATCTACTTCTCTGAAGTGCAGGCTAACACACAAGGCCTTTGGCTAACAAGTTCTCAGATGACTGCAAACTAGGAGCCACAGTTGAGCCCCCAAATGATATGAACATCCTACAGAAGGGCCTCACTGAGACACATGCCTGGTGTCAGAGCCATGGCCTCAAGCTCAATGCCAAAAAGTGCATTGTCATCCTCTTTGGTAAAAATTCTGTGTCCATGAACTACCACATAGGCATCGGTCTACTTAACACTGAATGTGTGATAAGAGACCTTGGGACCCAGGTGGACAGTAGTCTCTCCTTTGATAATCACATTGCCACAGTAGTCAGGAAATCCATCTACATGGCACACCTCATCACAAAAGGGTTCTCATCCAGGAAAAAAGAGGTCATTGTTCCCCTCTACTCGACACTCATTAGACCCATCATAGAGTACAGTGCCCCTTTTGGAATGTACCTCACAAGACATCTGCAGCAACTGGAAAGGCCACATAAGTACCTCACAAAGAGAATTGCTGGCTTCAAACAGATGCCCTACACTGACCGTGTCAAAAAACTCCAGCTTTACTCTGTAGCATATCGCCTACTCTGAGGTGATCTCTGCCTAACATATAAAGCTATGTCAAACCCAGAACTGTTGGGCATGTTACACCTAAAGAAATCCCAGTCCCTCTGAGCTACATGCTCTAGGGACCTAAACCTTGTCACCACAATAAACAGGACATGCTGGAGGGATAGATTCCTGTCCCAGAGACTTCCCATACTCTGGAACAAGCTACCTATCTACGTCAAGCAAAGTTCCTCATTAGCACTCTTCAAGAAAAATCTTGATGAGTGGATGGGAAACAGGAAATACACCCCGGGGATCCCTTCTGTGGCTCTGCTTGACAGGGACACAGGAAAATAACTTTCTTGGGTGGGTAAACCATGGAACCTTGTTGGTTAGGCTTACGTAGGCCCTTGGACCGATTAGCCTACTACCTACATATGAACCTATGTGTGTTCCTAAGTCCCTGACTACTGGGTCATCTCTAAGGGGCGTGTTGTCAATATAATAGGTAACAGGGTTGGATGACTTCCTGAAGGATGCTATTATGTATTTTTGGCATTTAGTTTTAGTCCATGGCTCTGGCCACTGTTGCTTGTCTGTATCAGCCCTTCCTGGAGAACATTTGTGTCCGTGTGAGATTCAATGACATCATCTGCAGATTTAGTCAGCCAGAGACCATTGACACTGGCTTTGACTTCAGAAAAGTAAATGCTAAAAAGGAGTGGTCCAAGGACTGCTCCCTGAGGGACTCCACTTAATACTGGGCTCTTTTATAGAGGTGGGCTCCCCAATTCAAACTTCCTGCATCCTGTTTGTGAGCCAGTTGGCTTTCCACCAAGTGACATATGGGTTTGTACCTAACCTCTTGAGTTTATCAACAATACAGAGAGTGGTATTGTGTCAAATGCCTTGGTCATGTTAATGTGTGCTGTGTGAACCATTTTGCCTTCACCATCGCTTTGGTGACCTTCTCAGAGAAGTCCACCAGGTTGAGTAGGCATGACCTGCCTTTGACAAAACCAAACTGGGCTGGGTCCAGTGTCTGGAGGTTTGCTATATTACTAATGATCATTTCCATGATAATTCTTTCCATGCCTTTACATACAGTATCAGACTAGTGATACTTACTTGATCTCTGGATTGATGTGACTCAGTAATACACACATTTGAATGTATACCATTTGAGTATATACCTCTCAACCATCCTGTGCAGAATGTGCAGTTTTTGTCTCATATTTGTGATCTTTTCCTCAACATTTTTTCCTGGCAAATCATTGGCATGTCATTGCAGAGTGTAGTCAAAAACTGTTGACTGATATTTGAGTTTCAAAATCATGCTCTTGAGAAAGTTCATGCTAATGTACAACCTATATATTCTATCAAATTCCTAAGTTTGTAAGTGCAACAATAAACATCTGTCCCTATTTCTGGCCCTTTCTTCCACTATTTGTATGTTTTTGTCCACATTTCTTACTCCAGTTGATTTGAGAGTGTTACATGCTAACAAATTCCAATGTGACAACTATGTAAAATATGCCCTTATTACTAGTCATTTGTCCTCTGATTAAGTTTGCCTCTGTGCAGATGTGTTGCTCTAACAAATGACAGCTATTTGTAAAGGCCTGGCGATCATTGTGGCATTCCACATAAATCCGTGCACCGTAGCTGCTCTCCTTTACACAGAATGGTTATCTACATTCAGTCAAAAAGGTTTTGTAGCCAACAACACTATTGCAAGCATCGAAACCTAGTTGAAATACTCTGCACTGAATTAATATGCATTGTGCGATGACAAGCCTCGCATACCATCACACTAAGACATACACTCTGTGTAGATTCTGCATGACAATATCCTTATAATCTGGAAAAATAAGGAATAGAATAATGAATCTTTTTTTTAGAATATGTTAACAATACCCCATCCTTTCTTAAGTTTACAGGTAATTTCAACAACTAGGCCATAAATTATTTGGACATCACCGTTAGAAAGGACAATATTAGGAGAAAATTCACTACAACAATATATAGAAAAGAGACATTTTCTAATAATTATTTAGATTTTAAGAGCTGTCACCCTGGTTACACCATGAGAAATATATACAAGGGGCAACTAGTCAGGGCAGCACGTATGTGCTCTTGAGTTGGAATTATTTGAAATGGAAGTAACCAAAATCAGTTCAATGTTTATAGAAAGAGTCACCCTAAAAATGAATAGCTGATATTAGCGGTAAACTAAAATGAGGTTGGGGACAAAGTTTAAGCCATTATTGGGTAGTAGGGAGAAGTCCAACAAAGCCAATAAGGAAGGGCATTCTGCAAAAATGCGGACGGTGCTTCCATATGCATCAAACAGTTAGGTAGTCAAAGAAATAGTGGTCAGGAATTGGACTATTTTTAAGGGCAATGTGGAGGTTATGAAATATGTAGGTGGAGAGCCCAAATGTATTTACAAGATGGGTAGGAATTGTAAATCACTGTTTGAACAAAGCATTATTAGAGATATTGTACCCAACAAAGGGACCACTAGTGCACCCAATATCAGTACATATTAAGGCATGACTCCCTAGTTTTAGAAGGTATACCCTTTGAAATTAGGTTGCAAAAGGGTAATTGTAAAATGAGAGGTGTCGTATACATTGAAATATGTATTGGATGTGGGCATTATTATGTTGGTAAGACAGAAAGACTTTTAAAAAAAAATATATATGAACAGGTATATGTTATACAGAGAGCCAATACTAGTAATACACTATTTAGACACAGTACTGAATGCCCAAATATTTCTAAATTCAAATTTGGTATTTTAGAGGTGGTTCCCAAGCACCCTAGAGGTGGTTGATGGGAATTGCACTTAGAATTAGCTGAATTGCAATGGCAAATGAGACTGAATGCAGTTAAGGCACCTGACATCAACGATAATGTTTCCTTATTACCAGTGCTTAAAAAGAGGACACTAAAATTATAAATTATTACAACACCACCTCATGTAAACATATGTTATTTTGTTTTCCTGGTGCATCCCATCTATTATGGCTGTTTTATAATAGTATTTTATAATATATTTTATTAATATATTATACATTTCAACATTGTGTTAATATTTTATTTTTACATCTTTACAGCATATGCTTCTTTTATTAGGTTTTTAGTAATATTTTATAGTAACATACTTTTTAAGTGATTTTTTACTGTGTGCATTCAAATTTGTGTGTGATGTTTCTTGTAAAAAGCACTGGTCACTTTAAATGTTGTTATGGGTGTAACAACCAGTTAACCGATTCAGTATAAAAGGAAGGTTTGTTCTGATGAAGTCCCCTTGCTTGTTGTTGAGGGATGAAAGCGCTCAACAGTCTTTTATTTTTTTGTGATCTAGTCAATAAACTCAGTTGTTCAAATGATCTGGATTTAAAGTTTTGCATTGTGGAAGCGTGAATTCGATGACTCGAACTACACAAGAGGTTTTGCTGTTTTATGAGTGTTTTTGTTTACCTCTTTGTTTGCTGGTATGATGTACTTCTAGACTCTGCATGAAGTCTACACAGAATTTATTGAATCCAAGGGATAATAAATATGGTGTAAAAACTCATATCATCATATGTTACAACTTATTCATACTTTAAAAACTTAATTTGCAATGTTCTTAAAAGTAAACTAAGATTAAGAATGTGATGTTGCATTTTCATAAAAAAAAACATTTCTTATGCCAGGAATTATATCCATAAAATGTGATACTATCAAGACTATAGCCTAGGTAGTCCCAGTTTTACATAACTAAAAATAGAAACTTTGTAGTTTATACCAGGGGCAATGTTCACACTTAAGTTTTAATTGCTACATAAGTGGGCTTCCCACATCCCTCCTTTAGGATTTTTATCAGTCAGTTATCAATTTTCTTGAATCAGTCTGCTTGTCCTGCACTAAATATCATTCTAGACAACTATTGCTCCCAATCATTCATTATGATCCAATGAACAAAAACTCCTGTCTGTCCACAAACTTATCAAATCTGCTGGGCATTGTCTGTACTCATGACACGTTGCTAAGGCTGGAACTCCTTAACGCTTTCCATCATGTCAATACACTCCCTCACTCCCATCCTTCAAAACCGTACAGAAAAACTTCCTAGCCAAAAGCTGACTGTGTTCTTGTTCAACACCAGGATAAACTATATCCCTAAATGTGAACAAGTACCTATTTATACCTTGCACCTCCTTATTTCTTCTCTCTCAACATGCCAGATTGCCCATGTATGTGTTCCTGTGTCGGTCGGGTAGTATTATAAGGAAAAAATTCCACTTGTATCTTTTTATGCAGTTGGCTAACCTGTCCAACTGTCTAAATGGAGGCAAATCTTTATCTTATGGGGCGGCAGATCGATTTTCATCTTTATAATTTTCACTCTCTAAAATTTCAACCTCCTTCAATCTATCTGCAGATAGAAGATTGATAAGAGACCATGATGAGGCAGGATAGGCAAAATTCTGTTTGTATTCAGGAGTTGCATCCTATTTTTTCAATTTCCTAGATATGTTACATTATGCTTGTTAATTCACTTTTTATAAACCTCAGAATATAAGACTGTCTGACATTTAAGTCTTTATGCAAGGAACTATCTATGTCCTTAATCTCAGAAGCAAGTTTATCCATAAGCGTTATATTAGTCTAAATAAGTAATTTAATTAGTTCAAACCTTTCTCTGTCAGATAAGTTAAGTAACTTTTGTGTACTTCTCTCTTCTCCTCTAACCCATTAGGGTACTTTCAAGTTCTAAGGCCCTTATGTACCACCTTAGAAATAATACGGTATCTAAAATATACATTATCAACGTGCAAAGAACATTTACTGAGCTATCAAACAGTTTTAGTTGATCATTAAAGGAAGCAATAATTTGGTTATTTTATTTCTGAGACTACAGACTTTTTTTTTACATTGACCTAATGTCAAGTCAAAGGGTTTATTTGAAAACCTTGAATTTTTGAACTGTATTAGAGGCAGTAAATACAGATGGATAAGAACTGCAAAATATTTATTTACATGTGAAGTGTTTTTCTGTGTTATGACAGTGTTCTTAAGATATTCTAGTCATGCAAAATGTGTAATTAATTGATTCAGACCACTACAGTGACTATTTCTAGATTGTTGAAAAATATATATTATACCATGACCTCCCCGAAACGTGCACGCTGATTGGCCAGCGTGCCCGTTGTAAATTGAGTTATACTAATGGAAAAAGGTCCGGTCCCCCGGACTTTTTTCCCTTAGTATAACTCGTTTTTTAAAAACACTGTCTCGCTATGTTAAATGGGTTTAACATAGCGAGACAGCTTTAAAATAAGCAACGGAGATCTCCGCTGCTTATTTTAGCTGTCTCGCTATGTTAAACCCATTTAACATAGCGAACTGTTTAAAGCAACGGAGAAAGCAAAATCTCCGTTTTTTTGTCTCGCCATGTTAAATGAGTTTAACATAGAGACAGTTTTAAAATAAGCAACGGAGATGTCCGCTGTTTATTTTAACTGTCTCGCCATGTTAAACTCATTTAACATAGCGAGACTAAAAGCAACGGAGATCTTGATTTCTCCATTGCTTTTGCTCACAGCTCTGATGTACTGCGCAGGCGCGCAGTACATCAGAACTGCCGCGGATGCCAGACATCTGCGGAAGGGCAGTAAACAGGCATTATACTATGCCATTATTTAAGAAAAGTAACAGTTTCTTTTCTTAAATAATGTCATAATAGCAATAACCATTTGGGTGTGGGTAATGCTAAATTTACCCACGGTTGGCTTTATCCTCGGCTTCGCCTCGGGACCAAACCACGCCAACCGTGGGTAAATTTAGCATTACCCACACCCAGGCGTGGGTTATTGCTATATTTGACTGTCAAAGTGGACTGGGTATATTGCACGGGTCTACTTCACATGACTGAAAACTCAAAATACTGAATTTCATTTGACTGAGACCACAATATCTCATTTTCAAAATACTGAAAACTCATTTGACTGAGTCCCATTATACTCAAAGCTTACAATACTAAATTTCAAATACTGAATTTTAAGCCATAGATGTTATGTGTGCTTCCCTTCACCTGTGACTTGCTTGAAATATAAAAAGATTACTGTAACATAAAGTGACAACTGTGAGAATATCGATAGTAGAGTAAAAAGTAGCGTAATAGTGTTTCTAAATGCGAGTGTGTTTCTTTACATTTTTATGAGCAGTATCTAAAGTAATATGGAAGATGTTTTGTGCACTCCCGGCAGTAGTGGCAGTGTATACAGTGCTGTAAGGTAAGTAAAAGCTATATGCCCTTTCCCTCCTGTAGTGCGATCCTGGAATTAGTATACGTAGTTTGGGATGTGTGGGGGCATAGCCCCCCACCTAGTTTTGCTTTATATCATCTGGTTTCTGTTGAGGGTAAGTAAGTATCTTTTACATTTTAAAAAGAGTTAGTCATTGGTGTGCATGTCGCTGGCTTAAAATTTAGTATTTTGAAATTTATCACTGTAAGCTTTCAATGTAATGAGACTCAGTCAAATGAGTTTTGAGTATTTTGAAAATGAGGTATTGTGGTCTCGGCCAAATGAAATGCAGTATTTTGAGTTTTCAGTCATATGAAGTAGACCCTATTGCACACATGTATAGATATGAATAACATTTTGAAAGATTATTGAACTATGTTAACATCATTTAAAGATTTGTGGAAGCAGCTGAGAGATTACTACTATATATGTTACGTATATAGGGCTTTAGAAATAGTTTAATATGCTAATTATTTAACTCATGTGTTTAAAGCTAGGTGTTGACAATTTTCAAAACATGAATAAAGCCATAGTCAAGGAGTGCATTAGAGGAGTTTGACAAGTTTAATGAATGTGGGGCTGATATTAGTATATAATAAACAGAGACAGCCCAATCAATATATGCAGTTGTATTCTTTTCATGTGTATGACTGAAACTCAAACACTGAAAGGAAAAAGACAGGAGGTCGACAAGCTGGCTCATGTGAAGGAAGTTTAGCATACAAATGTCTTTGCAGGTAAAGGGGTGGTAGGAAGAGGCAGGGGATACAGGTTATTGACTGTAAAGTCTATGAATAATATCAAGGAGAATGAGTTGGTAAGTGGCCAGATATTGAGTAAATTGTAAGATGACTTTGACTGGAGAGACAGAGAAAGAGAGTGGGACACTGGAGATGTTAGAAGTAGACTTATTCTGGAACGTAATGAAAAGGCAATAGATGAGGAAGTGACAGGTGAGATTAGAGTAGGTGAGTAGAGTAGTGCTAGATGTTAAGAACAGACCAGAGAAGCTGAATGTAGGTTGCCTGTAAGGCAGATTGCTGGAAGTTACATTTGTCTGTCATCACCATGGGTGAAATTTGCTGAGTCATATGGGCAACCAATGGCCTTATCGGCCAGACTCTGTTATAATAGTAGGTAGGTCACGGTGGGGTGGGTGGGAGATAAAGTATACCAATATGGAATGTGTGTGGGACTAAATGGCCCAGTTAAGAGGTAGCATATTGTTTGTCTGTAGCAGTTGAAGCTGAAAAGTAGAAAGATAGGCAGGTTGCAGAAAAGGGGCTTCAAATGGGCAGGGCTGTACTTTTTGCAGAAAGGTAAGAAAAGAGGAATGGGTGTTATAGGACAAGACCAAGGAGGGAGATTCAGGGAGATGGCTGGTCTATAAAAGAACATATGAGACTAAAGGATTGGTAGGTACTTAATATTATGCCCCCAATGTCGATATAGCGAATCAGTGGATGAGGAATGAAAATGATAGAATAATATAGGTGGGACTTTGAAAATGGTTCTTGAATTAGAATTTGACAGGGTGCATGTGAGGATAGCAATTTGTGTTAAGAATTAAATGAAGCTGAAGTGGAAGGTAGTGCATATTCAGTGGGAATGAAAGGTAGTGGGCTTCGTAGATTGGTTAAGATACTAGCAGATGAGATTAATTTGTCAGAGATTGGAGGAGACAGATACAGAAGAGATACGTCTCTGAGCATGAATTAGTGAGGATGGTGTTGAAAGGGGGTTGGGTCTGACTAATAGACGGTGCTAGAGCCCAGGGGAAATGGAAACATAAGGAGCAAGATAAGTGATTGCAGAATGTGGTGTAAGAGGTGATGATACAGAACAGTAGAGGGTAAGGTAGGTGTGAAGCAGTAGGATTGTACTAGTCATGCTTGTTGAGCTGAAATTATGAGCTACAGGGAAGTAGTGGGCAGGGCATGAAACCCTAGAATAGTGGGGTAGAGGAGTTTTTATTAATGGAATAGAGAGCAATGAATGGGGACGGGCAAGAGATGGAGGCAAGGGAGATCTGAATTTGGGACCTCAGGAAAGAACTGTAGCAGTGGGAAGAAACTGAGTTTCTGGCAGCAATTGAGAACTGCATGCATAAACAGAGGGGACCTGGAGATGTGAAAACTTAAAGATCAAATAAAGGGAGACATTTACTTAGCAACAAGGAAATAAGGGTAGAATTTAGAAGGTTTTATATATTATCATGTAAGAGAGGGAGGAAGATGGGAATATGTTTGCAGAATGGGAGGGCCCAATTTTAAAAGGACTGATAGGAGTTGAGGGATAATGGCAGTGGTGAGACAAATGATGAAAAAGAAAGTGGGTAGACTAGATGGCTTCCTTATAGATTTCTATATACTGTTTGGATTACAAATTAGGGAGTTAATGCTCCAGTTGTTAATAGTGCAGGGAGGGAAGAGAAGAGGCTAAAAGTCTACAAGGCAGGTGGAGATTGTTGTTTTGTACAAAGGAAAAGGGAGAAAGAGGACCCAGAGATCTACAGACCCATTTCTCTATGTAGTAATGATGCAAAAATAGACAAGGATAGCAGTGGGAAGGATAAATGTGATTGTACCTAAAGTGATGAGGGCTTCCTAGGTAGTTTTTGTGAAAGACAACTGAAAATTATTAATAAATCTCACAGGATGAGGTAAGAAAAAATGAACATGTAGCGCCAATATTGTTTTAGTGAACATTTAAAAAAGCTTTTGATTCAGTAAGTTGGGATTCTATAATCTGGACCCTCAAGAAGGTAGTGGGAGGATAGACCTGTGCAAAGAGGAGTATATGGAATGTATAAGAACCTGGAAGTGTGGATCAGGGTTTATGGTGGTCTCTCTGAGCTAAACAGACTGGAAAAAGGTGAGGCAATCCTGCCCCCTATCATTGGGAATAGTTATATCAGTAAAGGAAAAGCTAGCACAAAATGTGCAGTAACTAATAGATAGTTAGGGAGAGACAGGAGAGCATAGTATTATGAATGCATTTGTGAATTATTTATTTTATTATTACAAGACATAGAGTGGATGTTGCCACAGGTACTGGAGATATTTCAACTGTTTGGTAGAGAAATGGGTCTTGTTTATCACCCACAAAAATCACCGCGGATTGGCAATGGAGATGGTGAAAGAGGCTCAGGTTTTCTTCCTTTGTCACAATAGGGAGATAGTATTTAGCTGTGGGGGTATTTGCAATGGCAGTAGAAATTAGGAGAAACACTGGGAGAAGTTAAAGGGGGGCCACGGTGGTGCAGCGGTTAGCATTGACACCTCACACCAAGAGGTTCTCCGGTTCAATCCTCGGCTGGGGTGCCTTCTGTGCGGAGTCTGCATGTCCTCCCTGTGGTTGTTTGGGTTTTCTCCGGTTTCCTCCCACATCCCAAAGGCATGCTGTAGGTGGATTGGATACTCTAAATTGGCCCTAGATGTGAGTGTGTGCATGTGTGTGCCTTCTGTGAAAGGTTGGGCGCTGGACTGGCAAATCGGCACCATAAAAACTTCACTGCCAATCATGAGCAGACAGGTGATCTGCTGTGGTGACCCCTAACTGGGAAAAAGCCAAAAGAAGAAGAAGAAGATTGGGATAAATTAAAGGTAAAATAGAAGAACTCTTGGATAAATGTCTGCATAGGATAAGCATGCTATGAGGTAGGACAGCATTTGTAAGAGTAATAATCCTATTCTTCCCTTAGATTTGTAATTGGTAAGGTATATCATATTTTTCCTAAGGCTATGCAGCTGGGAAGATAAGAATGCTATGTGATAGATATGTGTGGAGAGGGGAAAAGAAGAGAAAAAATAAAGACATGCTTGGAGCATGTTGTAAAGATGGAGTGTGACGTCCCACCTCTGGACCGGTAATCAAGGAAATCCTCACCACTAGCAATAGTGAGGGGGGGTGTTCACTGGGAGGATAGCAGGTACGCACACAGTATCTCCAGATGCAGCTCTCTGCATCAAGCACAGTTTCCCTTAAGAGCATATATGGAACACAGTCAGTGTGGGGGCTGGTTCCTCACTCTTTCTCCAGATCCCTAATAAGACTTCCCATTGGCACATCTATAGAGATGAGTGCTTAGCCAGAGTTCCAAGCCAAGTCCTCCAACACTCTGTCTATCCAGCCAGTGCTTCATGTCTCTGCCCAAGTAGCTGACACACCCACACACACACACACACACACACACACACACACACACACACACACACACACACACACACACACACACATACACTCTGAGATGTCCCCAACTCACACACACACACACACACACACACACACACACACACACACACACACACACACACACACACACACACACACACAGACACACACACACACACACAGACACACACACACACACACGCACACACACACCTGGGAAAGGTTGGCACAGGTCTAGTAGCTATGCCCCCTTCTGCCCAGGTGATAAGGAACTTATCACTGCCACCAGAACCCCTCACCAGCTACTTTAAGGCCCTTAAAGGGTGTCCAATGTACTGTGTAATATTAATACTAGTACAAATAGTAGTTCGACCAAGAGCAAGGCTGTTAGTAGTGACCCACACAGTGTGACCAAACAAATATAGAAATACTCTCAGAAAAATTTCTCTACAAATATCAGCTACAATGAAAGGTTTAAATATGTTTAATAATAAACAATAAAAGAACAAGAAAATACTCAATATATATTCACAGTGACATCAGAGTTCAAAATCACAGGAAATATTTAAAATAACATTTTAAGACAGGTGCAGACAAAGAAAAACAATATCTAAACTAAGCCTCATCATATTTCTCACTGAACTTAAGAGAATCACTCTTCCCTAATAATTTAGTTCATAAAGCAAGGCAGAAGATGTGGTGACTGGTCCTTCTGTTGTTGTCAGGCCCAGGAAAGAATACAGAATGTTCTGTGTCACCAAGAGACTTCTTACAATAATATCTAAAATATTACTCCTGGAATAACTTGCAGAATTACATCATTTTTGGTTATCTAACTTCTAGTTCCCATGCAAAATCACCATTGCTGGAAGCTGGTAGGACTTAGCACCTACCTGTAAAAAATGCACAAACAAGGGATTTTGCTCAGATCTTTGGCAGGTGCTAGAAGTTTACCTCCACACTTCCTGAGAGTAATTAGTTCACCCCAAAGACAATACAAAATGCTTCCTAGTACAGACTTTATGTATCTGGCTGCATCGAAACCTGTGAAATAGCATCTTTATGGCCTAGCCTATAAAGTGAATTAATTTCAGATATTTTTCTAAAGTTTGCTGGACTGAGGTTAACCCTCCAGTTTCCTCTGTTAAAAGATATACATTTACACAGTTACATTAGTGCATGTACATTTCTGTTCTCTCCAGTAAGGCACACAGTGGATGCATTTCAAACACAAGCACTGTACAAATGCCTTTTCAACACAAACGTCTGTACAGATCAGTTTGATATACACATGACATAGAGTTCTAATACATTTGTAATACCAGCATCTTGTATGACCCACAATTTAATGCATTTGTAACACAATCATCTTGTATAAATCAGTTTGATATTCACAAATGACATGTAATTATTTATAGAATTACAGCTAACTGTGCTGGCAGTACCTCATTTTGTTACATTCCCCTTCGAAAACTTAAGCTAGTATTTCAAGGTCTCCTTGAGAATCATTGCTTGAGAGGGAAGAGCCTATCTGGGAATACATTATCCCACACCTTGTCTTGAGATTCTATCTGTCTTTGCATTGCTGACCCCATTACAGTGTTGCACTGTCATATAATATGCATGCAAACCTAGGCTCCACCACAGTAACTTGGGATTTTGCTGGCTGGCTTCCTGTAGCCATAGATTGCCCTCAGACTCCTCCTGCCTCCTACTGCAAATGCTTAGCACCAGGGCCTCCCTATTATGATAAGGTTTCATGATGTTAACATTGTACAGTCTGTGCCCCTGCCTCCTGCCTAGCCATTCTACCATGTAGTTAACATCACTGACCTTCCTTACCACTTTGAAGGGTCCATCCTAAGCTGCCTGCAGTCTATTGTGTCTGACAGGAATGAGAACCATAACCTGCTGCCCCACAACATAGTCTCTGAATCGAGCATTCATGTCATACCAGACCTTTTTCTGCTGCTAGACTTCTGCCAGGTTCTCCTGGGCCACACTAATGAGTTCCCTGATCCTTGTCTTAAGGTTTAGGACATATACCACAGCAGACTCCTTGTGGGATTCACACTCACCATCCCACTCATCATGAATCAAGTCGAGAGGTTCCCTCATCCTATGCCGTTACAGCAACTCAAAGGGTGAAAAACCTGTGGATTCCTGGGGCACCTCTCTGTAAGCAAACAGATGTGGCAACTATTTGTCCTACTCCCTCATAAACTTGTCTGCAAATGCCCATAGCATGGTCTTTAATGCAGAGCTTAACCTCTCCACAAGACCAATAGTCTGGGGATGGTAGGGGTTGGTATTTAGGTGCTTCACCCACACTGCTTCTACAGACAAGCCAGCAGGTCTGACATGAAATTGGTACCTCTGTTAGTCAGTATTTCTTTTGGGAAACCTATCCTGATGAAAATCTCTGACAAAGCATTCACCACCTTTTCTGCCTCAATGGAGGACAGGACCACCACCTCAGGGTATTTGGTAGCATAATCTACTACCACTAGGATATACTTCTTCCCTATGGAACTTGGGGTGCTCAGAGCCCCACAATATCCATAGCTACCTTCTGAAATGGCTCCTCAATCACAGGCAAAGGCATTAAAGGAGCTTTGACCTTGTCTCCTGCCTTGCCTACTTCTTGGCACTGCTCACAGTTCCTGCATTACCCCTGTTACATCCCTTGCAATCCCAAGCCAATACAAGTTTTGAATAATACATCTCTTGGTACACTTTATGCCCATATGACCTGCAAAGGGAATGTCACGGGCTATGGCTAGAAGTGCCAGATGGTAGGCTCTGGGCACTACCGACTGCTGTATTCTCTCACCCTCTAGTCCTCCCTCATGGGTCCATTCTCTATACAGTAAACCTTTGTTCCGCTATATGGATTCCACTTTTCCTTAAGAATCAGGTGGCTCCCTAGCTACCTCCCTCAAGCCTTGTAATGTAGGGTCTGATAGCTGAGCCTGTCTCAAGTCTCTCTTTGAAACCCTTCCCAGCTCCTCTTCCACAGGAAGACTGGTATCCTCTGACAGTGGTGCTTCACTTTCAACCTGGGTACTACTACTTACCTCTGCCCTTGCAGTCACTCTGTCCAAGGAAAATCAGTACCCACCAGCAGCTGTGGCTCACCTTCAGTCTCACTGCTACAGGGTAACTCCCTCCCTGAAGTAGCCATCTCACCAGTCCTGGCTTCAAGTGTGCAGTCTGTCTGGGTCCACCCAGGCTAACAGACCCACATTCCTGTCTCCAAGCCTGACTGTGTGTAACTGCATGCACAAAAGACACTGCATTATCAAAATCATTCCCTATCAAGACATCTGCAGGGATATCCTCTACTTGCTTGCTTCCTTTTCCACCCTCCTTGTTAAGGTGAACCCTAGCCAAAGGTATTTGGAATGGAGTCCCTCCTAAAGCTCTGAATGGAGTAGACTGCCCAAGCAAGTAGTGTTTGTCTTTAACCATTGCAGGCTTCAGAATGGTTAGGTCAGAGACTGTGTCTTTCTTAGCAATGGCTTGTTTCCCATCTACTAAGATAGGATATAACCTATTGTGGTAGTTTGGTACCCTTGTTGTCTCCAGACAACTTACCACTGGCATTCTGTTATTCCCACTTGCTGGCTGGCCTAGCTTTTGTTCCCCACCTTGCCTCCATGTACAATTATATGATACATGGCCCCACTAATTACATTTAAAAAAACATAGGGAGTACAGTGAGTCCATGGGCTGGTTCCTCTCTCTTTCTCCAGATTCCCAATAAGGCTTTCCATTAGCACTGCTATAGAGTTGAGTCCTTAGCCAAGGTCCAGGCCAAGTCCTCCGACACTCTGTCTGTCCCACCAGTGCTTTGTGTCCCTGCCCAAGTAGCTGACACACATACTCTTTGAGATTTGATTTGCACACACACACACACACACACACACACACACACACACACACACACACACACACACACACACACACACACACACCTGAGAAAGGCTGGCACAGGTTTACTAGTTATGTCCTCTTCTGCCCAGATGATAAGGTAGTTATCACTGCCACCAGACCCCCTCACCAGCTACTTTAAGGCCCTTAAAAAAGGGTGTCCAATATACTGTGTGATATTAATACTAATACAAATGGTAGTTTGACCAAGAGCAAGGCTATTAGGAGTGTCCCACACAGTGCCACTAAATAAATATGCAAATGCTCTCAAAACTTTATCTCTACAAAGATCAGCCACAATGAAAAGTTTAAAATATATTTAATAATAAATAATAAAGAAAGGGAAAATACTCAATATATACTCACAGTGACATTAGAGTTCAAAATTACAGGAAATATTTAAAATAACATTGAAGGACAGATGCAGACAAATAAAGAAAAACAATATCTAAACTAAGCTTTACTATATACTTGTCTGAATTTAAGAGAATCACTCTTTGCTAATATAGTAACTTACTTTATAGAGCAAGGCAGATGATGTGGTGAATGGTCTTTCTGTTGTTGTCAAACCTAAGACAGAATACAGAATACTCTGTCTCAACAAGAGACTTCTGAAAACAATATCTAAAATATTACTCTTGAGATAGCTTGCAGAATGACATAATTTCTGGTCATCTGACTCCCTGTTCCCATACAAAACCCACATTACTGGAAGCTGGCAGGACTTAGCACCTACCTGTAAAAATACACACACAAGGACTTTTGCTTGGATCTTTGGCAGGTGCTGGAAGTCATAAAGCAATTACATACCTCCACACTTCCTGACAGTAATCAGTTCACCCCAAGGACAATACAGAAAGCTTCCTAGTACAGACTTTGTGTCTCTGGCTGCACTGAAACTTGTGAAATAGCATCTTTATGGCCTAGCCTATAAAGTGATTTAATTTCAGATATTTTTCTAAAGTTTGCTTGACTGAGGTTAACCCTCCAGTTTCCTCTGATAAAACATATACTGTACATTTAAACAGCTACAATAGTGCATGTACATTTCTGTTCTTTCCAGTAAAGCACACTGTGGATACATTTCAAACACAAGCTCTTTACAAATACCTTTTCAACAATAACATCTGTACAAATCAGTTTGATATACACATGACATATAGTTATAATACATTTGTAACACCAGCATCTTGTATAAATCAGTTTGATATTCACAAATGACATATAATTATTTACAAAATTCCGGCTAGCTGTGCTGGCAGTCCCTTGTTTCATCACATAGAAGTTGAAGAATGCCTAATGTCAAGAAGTATGCTACCAAATTTAATGTAGCACAATAGTTAAAGCGTGCAGAAAATGATAACTTAAAGTGGAAAGTATGAGAGGTTGAGGTGTAAATCAGCAGGTATGAGGTATATACTGGAGAACATAGGGTCACTACTTCAATTATTAAAAATTATATGAGGAAGGATATGTTAATGGGGGAAGAGTGTGGATATGAGAGGCATTAAATGATGACCAGAGGGAGGTATTCTAGATGCAGGTGAGGAAATAGGAGGAAGAGGGAGTAAAGAGTCTTTTGGTTCTCAATAGTCAAGTCACGTGTTGGATTATGTTAGCTTTAGAAAGGTTACAGGTTGAGTTTGGTATTGAAATGAGAGACTGGTTGTTGTATCATGGTGAGACTGAGGCTAGATGCTAGAGAAGAGGGGTAGAATAAAATAGAGGAGGTATGAGTGCTAGCTAAGGTGGATTGAGCAGTTTCAAGCAGGTTTCACAGTGAACTAGGAAAGAGGGAAAGAAAGAGAAGAATGAGAGGCTAAAGGAAAGATGGAAAAGAGAGAGGGAGAGAGAATGGGTTGTGGGGTAGAGATGAAGTAGCACAGGAAGAGTGAAGAACGAATAGGTGGGTAAGTATGCGAGGGCTAGTAAGGAATCTCCATTTAAGATTATCTGCCAGATTGTATACAACCCTGAAAGGCTTAGTAGATGACAGGCCAGTGGAATATAGTGGAATGTTAGAGATGTCCGGAATGAGGGATAGATAATATGCAAGTGTGGTGATCTTATCCAGTTGTATGTGAAGGATTAACTGCAATGAGGGCTAAACTTTCAAATTCTTGTCTTATCTTTTTTGTCTTAATTTACAAATTCTGCACTATTTTCTGGCTTACATTGTCTCTCAGTGGTACATTATCAGTAATTTCAGTACTCTGAAGTGAGGACAGTACAGTTTTATACAGCTATTTCATATTCCATTGATATAGAAGAGCATCTCTAGTCTAAACAGCATAGCATTGTTGCATAGAAAAAATTATGGCAAGTGATTCCTGTTGCCCTGAATTCTCAATACTTTGATAAATAGTTAATTAGTAGAATGGGTTGAGTCACATGATTAAATGCATTCAGCTGTAGTAGTAAGTAACAGTTAACCTAAAAATCTACCAAGACCAAGTAAAAAGTCATTGTTGTGAAGTTGTTATAAAATTCATATAGGATACATGAAAAATTTACTCAAACCTAAATAGTTTAAACCAAAGTTAATGTACAAATAAGTTTATAAAAATGATAATACATAATACAGCTTAGTATTAAAATATAAAGTAGTTACCTAAAATATCCTTCAATAAAAATCATAATTTTGCTGAATGCAATTTCAAGACAGAGGCAGTGCTAACATTATCATTTAGACCTGTTTTTTTTGTTTTTTTGTTGCATTCAATCTAAGTTGCCAACTCTCGGTATGCCAGCATGGACTGCCAAGTACCACCTCTCAGGTTATACTGCACATTACTCTCTTCTTGATTGTACATTACTCTGTGCTTGTTCCCTGCAATGTACATACACAGTTTTTTCTATGTAATTAGTCTGAACTGATCTGTTATTGGTAACCTTTCTGTATTTTTTGTTTATCTATATATATATATATATATATATATATATATATATATATAGCGAGAGAGAGAGAGAAAGAAATAGATAAACCCTGCTGCGGCCTAGGAACATAAAGAATTGGAACAAATGGTGTGGTTATAGCGCACTCTAGTGGCACTAATTGTGTACACTGAAACTGACGTTCACACACTATAGTATTTTGCAGTTCTCTCTTTGCTGTGTGTGTGTGTGTGTGTGTGTGTGCGCGTGTGTGTGTGTGTGTGTGTGTGTGTGTGTGTGTGTGTGTGTGTGTGTGTGTGTGTGTGTGTGTGTGTGTGTGTATTGAAAAATATATATATTTTTGATTTAAACATTTTCGTGTATTAAAATTTAATTTCCATATTTCTCAAATACTCTGTTTTAAAGAAAATAAATACTTGCAACAAGTAAGAGTGTGCATAATACTACCTTTTTATTGTAATTTAAGATTAAGCTGTTAACAGACATTAGACCAGTGGTGCCCTGGGAGCTTTACTGACTTGTTCAGATTCACATTATAAGAAGCAAGGAGAGATTAAGGGACTCAAACCCAATTCTACAATATATAGCAAATCACTTTAAGTATCATCTTAACTATATTAAGCTTAAAATAAGAAGAAATATTAGCAATCTCAAGAATTCCATCCTTCATTCAGCATGGGCACAACTGAACAAGCATTTACTAAATTAGCCTCTGTCACTCAGAACATTGTGCAAGAGATTAGAGCACCACTGTTCTAAGTAAAGTTTAAACAGCTCCTGAAAAAGCATGTGATAAAAGCTAATTAATGTGTCTGCTTTGACACTCCAGGGTAGGCCTAATTAACCAATCCTCTATTAACGTAAAAGCTAAATATGCTTTATTAATTACTGCTTGATAACATTGTGTAACATTCTAGGTTCATAGGATGATACTAGGCTATTGGCCCAGAGGCCCTTATATGCCTAGCCAAGAATTTTGCCCATATTTCTTCAAAGTCAGCACCTGTTTCCCCCTGTCCAGCAGGGACACAGGTGGGATCCCAGGGGTGTATTTTCTGTTTCCCATCCAGTAGTCCATGTTCCTGTGAAAGAGGGCTAGAGAGGTACTCTTCTTGACATGGAGAGGGAGTCTATTCCCCAAATGGTGACACAAATCTATCCGAGCGACAAGTCCTATTAATGTCGCAGACCAGGTTAAGGCCTTGCGTGTGGGTTGTACGAGTGGAGTTTATCTTACGGATATGCAGCAATGCCATCGAGGCTGGGTCTGAAAATGGACTATTATTATTCCCCTATTATCATCTTGAATATGTGTCTTTATACTACCACGCTATGATTTAATACTGAGTGATGTATAATAATACTACCAACAGAGCTACATAATGATTGATATCAAACAGATAGATATCGCATAGACTTACTGAGGCTGATAGATTCATCTATCTATACTGACCTTTGTTAGTTAAAATTTTCGACACTTAGCTGATCCTCATTGTACTATATAGAATAGTCTACAATATTCTCTACAGCAGCCCCTTTAACTTTGCATAAATAAGCAATGTATACTATATAGTTTTGTATATAAAACTGAAATTTTACTGACCACAGTAACAATCTCTTTGTACTGTTATACTGCTACTATTATACTGTTAAATGCTAATGACCTGCATACTTCTGCAGGCTTATAATAATGAGGTTTACTACTCTACGTATCAATTAGGCCTGGGTTGTACCTGAAAAGAGTCCTCAGACCAATGCACTTCCACTGTCAACAAACTGAACACATCCTTAAAAATAAATAAACCTAGACTGTACTGTGAGTTGTACTGATGTTTTGCAGACCTCAGTATACAACTGAATAAAAGGTGTCAGGATGCTTCATTAAAATATTATATAACACCGAAAGATGTGACAGTCCATTTAAGTATAACACAACAAAGAAAAACACTTTTACAGTAAAAGAGACTATAACAAAGCTGTGCATCATGCCCCCCATTTGCATAAGTACAAACATATTGACATGGAGCAAGTAATTCTGCCCGAAATTCTAAAGCAAACTATGCATTCAGAAATAAACATGTTCATTATAGTGAATGCTTGTATACTGATGTCATATGTGCTTCCCAACACACAATTTACAGACAGTTTAAAGAGTACATTAGGAGTGCATTAGTACAACTTAGTCTTCCCACCACCTGACCCTATTGCACTGCATAACCCTACCAGAACCTTAACTCTAACCCTAAAACTCACACCCAATTGCTAACTCTAACCTTAGCATTCACCGCAATAATCTAATGTCCCTGATCACTCCCCAAATTTAAAACTCCATAGCCCCTCTATAAACCTAAACCTAAATTCCCTGATCACTAGCTATCCCTAAAACTCTACTCACTAGCTATCCCGCAAACTCCACTCCCACTCCTTCTCATAACTTTAAACTCCCCTCCTGCTCACTAACCCTGGAAAGGGAAGATGATGATGATGATGATGAAGCACGAAGAAACTAAAGAAATAAAGAAAGAGTGTGATTTTGGATGCAGATCCTTAAATCATTAGCACCTAAGTGAAGTGGAATGTCATACCTTTAGTAACCCACACACATCTTGCATTCATTTTGCATTCCAGAGCATTTTCTTAAAATAAATTTAAAAATAAGATGAACAAAAGTAAGTATTTTGTGAACAATAAAATTATTAAAACTGTACAAATTGTAATGTTATCAGTAAGAAGTATTCTTTGCAGTGATAATAGTCTTTCCATAAATATTATAATATATCACCATGCATACAAACCAAAAATTATATTGTTTGTTAAACTTTCATAAACAATTTGTCATACCATGGAAGCTGTGAAGCTGTATAACCTAAACGTATCCTTTTAGAACACTTTTATTAACCAAACATAGGTTTTCACATGACAGCAAGAAATTCTTCTATGAGTGCACATTTATTGAGATATTTACAGAGATATGAAAACATATGCTTAGTTGTTTAATTAGCAATATAGATAATGAATATTTATCAAGATGTGCAACTTACAGTGCAAATTTGAAAGAGATTTTTCTTCAGCAAAATTCTAAGGTTTTGCCTGATGTCAAGCAATAGTTTGTAATTCAATTGTTTCTAAAGTATTATACACATATGGAAATATTGTTTATTTTAATAATTACTACAAACAACAAGCAATACATCATATATACTGTGATATAAATGGACATGGCAATGAATTTTTCCTGTCTCCCACCATGGCATAACACATCATACCCCCGTAATAACATGTAGGGCTCTCAGTTATGAAAATATGAAAATAAATATTACATATGGATAATAAGCGATGAACAGTGATTACTGCAGGACATCCAAAATTAACAGTCTTGGTGTCTTTTTGTTAGTAACTCCTTGCACTTTCCAATAATTCATATTGTTTGCTGAAAAGTCACTTAGAAAATGAAGCCAAATACAAAAATATTCTGGACACCTTAAGGAGCTGTGGATGTCAACTGGAAGTATACAAAACATGTGCTATAGGCTTGAAAGAGTTAAGGAGACAATCAACAGTCATACAGAATATTATATTCATAAAGCAGCAGAAAGTATACAAAAAATTAATCCAACAAGGTAATGGAGAAGGAGATTCTGCCGATAGGGATAACTGTAATTAGATGTACAGAGAATCGGCATGAGGGGCTAGAATTTACTGGAGGTACCTGGCAAAAGAACATAGGTATTTAATAAAATAGGAAGAGACCAAAAAAACATTTGGCTTGCAGGATAGAGACTGTCTTCCCTATCAGCAATTGATACCAGTGTATTGGCAAAGAGAAAGGAATAGGGGAATCCTAATTGAAAGACCTGCTTTGGTAATGTCTTCATTTTGAATCAAGAACTAAAGCTGCAGTTAAAAATGGATATATAGTAGGGCATATAAAATATTGCACAATAACTATACCAATCAATCAGAGGATGGCAGAAAAGATTGGGAAGAGAGATTAAATAAGCAATTCACAAAGAAACAATAGGAGAACATATGTATGGCTCCCAAATATGCAACAAAGTCTAGAAGATTTAGGGTTTTTGCTTGAAAGTGTTTGCATAGTTGCTTTTGTACCCCGATCAGACTTCAAAGACTTTTTCCTTAGGTAGATGGCAAATGTTGGAGGTGTAATGGAGAGGAAAGAGGTAACTGGGAGCATGCCTCTCAACCTCTTGGGGCAAGACATCTGGACAAAGCCATAAATAATGGGGTGAAAAGGCCCAAAATAGGAACAATTTTAAATATTGCTCCTAAAAACTTAAAAAAATTGATAGAATAACAGGCTTTGTGTTAGCATAAATTTTCTGAAGGGTATGAAATCTGAAACTTAAATGTCTGTTATTTTTTCTGACATCAATTATTAATGACTTAGCAATGTTTTGCCACGAAAGTATAGTTTTATGAAAAATAGACCAAAATATGAAACAAAAATCCACATTAGAACCAGAGAAGCTGTTTACATTCCAATGCCTCCATCTAAATACCCTTGTCGTCCCTTTCCATATACAGTTTCAGAAACATCAGAGATGAGTATCTTAATAAATGCCATGTGTTCTTCAAGATAAGATGTTTCATGTCTTGCCAGTAAAACAAACATGTTAAGATGATATTATAGATTTTTTTCAGTTTGTCATACAAATCCAAAATATTTCACTTTATACAATACCTCAGCTTTATCAGCAAAGTTGAACATTCTTTGGATATATCTCAGTGCTGTATTTTTCACCATTTTGAGAAACAGCTGCCAGACAAGATGGCTGCTTAAAGCCTTGACAGCCCTCTATTGGACAAAATAACTTAAATTTAAGTTGCTTCCCATGGCACAGATAACCAGATCTCAGTGATGCCTGTTGTATATGTTCTTCTAAAACAAACCTTTCAATTCTCCAGGTTTTTGTAGAATGTCTGGATTTTTGCCTCCTATGTTTGGTCTGTTTCTCATACAAATTGCATTTTTCTGGGAAGTCATTGAGGATTGAAGTCAATAATTAATGACAGGCATTTTAGTTTCAGACTCCATGTTCTTCAGAAAGTGCATACTAACACAATATATTTTATAGGAATAATATTTAAAATGTGTCCAAATGTTTTGGCCTTTGTCCCTGCCATTATTTTGGGCTTTATCCAGACTTCTTGTGCAAAGAGGTTGAGAGGTATGTTCCACAATTTTATTAAGGCTATATCAAGCTGTCTATAGAACACAGACTAAACTAGATCTGATAGTGTTAAACTCACAGCATGGCTTGAATGTGACATCTACAGCTGATTATTCCAGGACTCCAAACATGAAAACTCTGCTGAAACAGACAAAACCAATGAAGACCTCAGAGCTGTAGCAGCAATATCAAATTGAAAATGCATAGGTTACTAAGTCACAGCTATGATGTTTGACTCTAGAACACATAGTGCTGTTAAAACCTGACTATCCCAAGAGACAGATGTAAAATAGTGGAAGCATATCCAAGAATCAGCTTTGGGGAATGGTCTGAGAAGAAATTTAGTAAGGTGGTAATAATACAGAAATGGCAATTTAGTTGTAATGCAGGTAAATGTAAAGTAATACAGTTTAGTTATGGTGATAGTAAAGTAATGAACAGGGATTGGTTGATTATTATGACATCTGCAATAAATACGAAGTAACAAAGCAGGAAAGCAATGGCAAATGTCAAGAGCAGGCTGAATAGTGCAAGGAGAAGAATCTATTGAAGATGAGATCATTATAACACTGCACATCACTTTCTACAATGTAGCGTGTTCTTTTAAATGTATGGGTTAAGAATGGTCATGTAACATAGAGGTGGATCATCCCTTTAAGGACATTAACCCAGAAACAAGTAAGAAGGCAGAAACTCAATGAGGAACAGCTGCAAATAGGCTATTTCACATCCAGTGCTCTGTTGCGTAGCAGATTTGCAAACTTTTAGTCTAAAGAGGATCACGGGAGAGGCCTACAAGGATTTAAACCTATTAGAGGAAAGAATAAGAAAATCAAAAAGATGTCTGTTTTGAGGAAAAGTCAGCTAGAGTTATATCTGCCTGTGTAGAAGAGGAATATATTTTATTTTTATCCCAGTTGGTGGAACTATGAATAGAACTGCTCTTTCTGTGTGGGGTCTGTACAAATACTCCATTTATTTTGCTAGCTACTATGCCAAAACCCTATGACATCTGAATGTAAATAAATATTGCTTTTGACTTGGACTGTGAAAAGCCTGCATAGCACTAATCTGCATAGAAACTTGATTTTGACTGTAGACTGAACTGTTAATCATGAACAATTTCTTCATCTTTTCTAAGTTTCATTTATTTTTTAATATAAATAACTTTTATACAGGAGCTCTTACTCTGCTAACTACTTTAGATAGCACTACATGGTTTTCACCCAGGCAAAAAAGTGTAGTTTTAATACTGCAAATTTCCAAATCTTGACTGTTTTATTTGGGTTTATTTGAGTTACCTTCCCATACTAGAATCAGTGTGCAGAAAGAAACAAGTGCCATGCTATGGATGCTGTATGTGAGACTCTAGTCCTTTGCATACTGACAGCAGATTCTGAGTTCTAAAAGAAAAAAGGCAAAACTGAAGCCCTGGTAAGCTGTAAGAAAATGTTAATGGCATCTACTAGAGAAATGGCAGTGGCAAGACAGGTAGCACACTTCCCTTTGGTGCAGAAGGCTGTGAGTTCTGTTCCCATACTAGGTAGATTGATTACGGATACTACAGTGCAGCATAAGGGGGTGCTGCACTCTGAGTGTTTTGTTGTTTGGATGAGGTATCAAGGCAAGGTCTCATCTGCTTGAGTTGTTGGTAGCTTAGGTGGATGAAATAGATCCCATGGTACCTATAAAAAAAGAGTATGAAAAGTTAAACACTTTAAACACTTAATGAAAAAAAAACGGATGCAATAGATGGATGAAATAGATCCCCTGGCACCTATCAAAAATGGTATGATAAGTTAAACACACACACACTTGATGAAAAAAAGGGATGCAGCCTGGGATCTGTGGAAACAAAGTAGAAAAGAACAAGATCTAACTCATTTCAAGCAACTTTGCAAACAAACAAAAGCAGATCACCAAAGATAAACAAGCATACTGTACTCACCTACAACAGAAACATAAAACCAATCTAAAATAAATCTAGTCCACTATCACATCTCTACTTCACCCTGGAAACAAAAAAGACTTAAGTATCTCACTCAATGCCCCTCCCTCTCAAATTGTGAGGACTTCAACAACCACTTTATAAACACTATAGCTGATCTGATCAGTAAAACCCCAACACCTCTCCACCTTTCTCTCTAACCCTAGTAATTTTCTATCATCCAGCCAGGATCTTCTTCACCCTCTTGGCACTAAAACCCCTTCCAAGAATAAGTCCAGCTTCTCTCTCCAAGCAATACATACAAACCTCATTAAAAAAACCTATAGCTCAAACGCAAACCCAACTCTTCCTCTGCTGACAACCTCCCACCTGCATACCTAAGACTAGCAACTGACTCCATAGCTTATCCCATCAGCATCTTGATCAGCCAGTCTATATCCAAATCCAAAGTCCTTAACATCTGTAAAAAGTCTTGTATCATCCCCATTCAAAAAGGAAGTAATTCCAGTCAACTGACAAACTTTCAACCCATAGCCATAATTTCTCCCAGCTCCAAAATATTGGAAACATGCATTCATCTTCAACTCATGAATTATTTACAGCAAAATAACATCATTACAGTCACACAATATGGCTTTCGTCCAGGACAAAGCACATCAACAGCCCTTTTAGCCTTCATTGAATCTGTAAAAAGAGCTAGAGACTCAGGTTGCTATGTGTCAGGCCTACTTCTTTACCTCTCAGAAACATCTGACACTGTATCACACTCTCTACTTTTGAATAGGCTCACTAACTTAGGACTTATCCCTTACACACTACAGTGGTTTCACAGCTACCTACAGGATCAAAAACAATCAGTAAAAGGGTCTAATACCCTTGCCCCTTTCTTCCAAACCCCACACATGTCCCACAAGGCTCCATCTTGACCCAACTACTTTTTAACATATTTACAAATGACCTATGTACTGTCATTACTAGTGGAACACTCATACAATATGCTGATGATCCCACAATAATCTGCATTTCTCCTTCATTACCCCAACTCCACTCTGATACACAACACACCTTCTCTACTGTTGAATCCTGGCTCACTGACAGCTAGCTATTCCTCAACCCTAAAAAAAGTAAGCTGCTCCTCTTCCAACCAAAAAAAACTGAACTTCTGACCCTAACTACTTCAAAATCCTCTCAGCTCACAATACTATGTTTGAAATTGTCCACCACACCAAGCTGCTAGGTGTGGTCATAGATGACCAACTACATTTTGATCTCCATATACAACAAAACATAAAGATAACCCACCAGAAATTTGGCACACTTTATAGAAATAAACACTCTTTAAACTTGTCTACCAAAATTACCCTCACCAAAATTCCTTCTACCCCCCTGCTCTATCGTGCACCCATACTTACCAACTTACAAAATTCATCTAGAGCCAAAATGGAACAATGCTGCAATAAGGTGGCCAAATTTGCCACCAGCTCAGAAAGCAGAATACACCACTGTATATCACTCAAAAAAACTAAACTGGCTAGAATTTCACAATCACCTGCTATACATCCAACTACAAACACTTCACAAAATGGTTAACAAACCTCTGGCCTGTCCAGTACTGCACAACATCATCAAACCATACAAACCATGCAGAATATTAAGGTCTGCTAAAACAGAGCTTATCGCTGTATATAAACTGTCAAATACAGCTGGACAAAGCCTATACTCTCACTACATTGCTAAAATATAAAACTCACTCCTTCTATCTGTAAGAATGACTACTAATGTACCTGCCTCCAAACCTGTACTAAAACAACACTTTAACAACTCTCGGCTGTGTTCATGTACTGATCTAGGCTAAGCTTCTCCCCAGACCATTTCTACCCTATCTGTCATGTCACTCTCTCAGTCTCTCATACCATTTCGGTTCTTCTAACTATGAAAACATCCACCAATCTCCATGTCAACAATGTACCTATAGCTTGTATCACCTGTAATATTGATTTGCTCTCTTTTATAAAGATCTTGCATATCAGCTTGTAATGGCAGCTTCTCTCCTTCTGAAACATTGTTTTTCTTAATAAAAAAAAGTGAACTCTGTACTCACAATGTACCCAAAACTCGCATGTTCTAGAAAAATAGTATAACCTTGTTTTACAAAGTTTGTATTTATCTGTATTTAATCAAGATTGTATAGATCAATCTGTAAATATATGGAGCTTTACTCCCCAGGCCTCTGCTAAAAATTGATTCTTTCTGACCCAGTTGGACTTTCCCAGTAAACAAATATCAAATAAATAAATAAATAAAGTTTCACAATACCCTGGCCAAATTTCTCCTGGTACAGTAAATACCACCTCAGGTCACCCCTCTGAAAAGTGGCTGCTGGCATAGTGGAACCTACCCGGTCAACAAAGGATAAATAAAATAAATGTGCAGTCTCTGGTTAGTACCTGATCACTTCCAGCAACAAGTTTCATCCTGAATGCCCCTGCTGTTCACTGATTTGGATGTCTCTAAGGCCAGCATAACCCTGAAAAATCTTGGCCCAGAAAATGAATTACAGGTATCAGCCAAGGAGAAATAGCCCCAGATACACTTTGGACATATTTCTACCATTCCACCCAACTGGAGAGACTCTGAACATTTGCAATTATCTGTAAGACCCTGGAGTACATGACTAGCAGAATCTCAAGAAAAATATTTTAGCAAGAACTTGGGCTTCACCTGAAGTGCAGTCCTAAACATTTCGTAACTGGACATTTTGTAAGGACAGACCAGTAAGATTCCAAATGGCAGATTTACTACATATTTTAAAACTGTATTTAGAACTTCATACATATAATAGAAGTGAAATTTTGAACATTTCAGTTGTTAAATTTAAGAGAGCACTTCCTAATAAGTTAAAGATGCAAGCATTCTGGAGTGACCTTGCGTCTTCTAAAGGATGCAGGCATTCTGGAGTGACCTTGCATCTTCTAAACAGGTATTTTTTTGGTGGAGCATTTGTTACAGAATGCAGTTAAATTATAAACTAGACTGGCATGCAGTAGGGGGTAGTAATAAGCTTTACTTAAATATGCATCTTTACCTGTAACCTACAGAAATTTGTTATAATTTGAACTAGTTTGCTTTAGATGCTCGAGTAAAGGACATTTACCAAAATACTGCAGAGTTAATGACATTATTAATATACCTGTCCACGGTGCTAATACCAATCTGCAGACTTGCAAGCAAAATGTGCCCGAGTGTATCTACCAATAGAGTATGATAAGACAGGACTATTAACATTTAGAAATGTAAACTCTGCCATATGTCATTGTGATAGCAGCAAACTTATGAAGTATACTATTGTTATACAAGGGTAAGAATTACTATGATAGTTGGATTTATGATTACGATTACACTAGTTAAAGAACAATATAGTTGCAGAAAATTGAAGTAATATATGTACAGTACATGGAGGCAAGAGGTAATGCTCTGTAACACAAGTAGAAATGCATATTCTCTTGTGTAAAGCTTTAATCAAGTGGCTCTGCTGTCCAGTTGTCCATGATGTAAACAATGACCATGATTTTCCCAGACTATGGAAGTTATTGGGAAAAGGTTTCAGCCCAATATACTGTCAAAAGTACAAGCCCCAGCAAGGAAATAAATGAAGAAGATACAAAAGGAGCTATGATTTGGCTCAGGGTGGAAAGCTTAGGTAAATACATTACTTAGTTTTGGCAAAAGGCTCCTAAAATATTGAAAGAAGTTAATATTGAAGCTTAAAACAATATGTTTTACCAAATGACACTATGAATTAAAGTGATAGAAGAAGCCAGCACAGAGATTGATAGAGAAAGAGCTTTATTTAGGAATACACTAAGGAAGACAGGAACAGAAATTAAGGAAAATGAACATACTGACTATAAAAAGAGGATCCTGAACAGAGTCTTAAGCTTTCTTTCTGATATACCAATCCAGAAAGCCAGAAAGAAACCGAAGCAGAACTAAGGGAAAAGCAAGTAAAACTACTACTGAGGAAGAGAAAGCATAACAGCCAGTAGTACCTCTGACTGAAAAAAATATTCTCAGAAACTCCTCTTTGTAAGGAAGGAATGAGATGAAGAGGAAAATGTCTGTATTTGTAAAGTGAAAGAAGAGGCCACAAGCTCACTTCAGAATACCCAGGAAAATACTGACTTTTGCTGACCTCCAGATGAGCCATATCAGTTTCAAGAAAGCTTAGTGTGAACATGCTACCCTTGAGTAGAGCCATATAGAACATCGAGAGAGAGAGAGAGAATAGGCATGAAACCAGCAGAATAGAACAAGGCCACTTCAGCCTCCTGCTTTGATCTAACAAATTACAAGTTCTATATTATATCAGCGAAATGTAAATACATTGAATACCTCTTCATTGGCCCATTCTCAGTGAAAATGAAACTCTATGAACAATCGTTACAGCAAAATTTTTCACACGATAAGTAACCAGTGGGTCATCTTCAGGAATTTGCCCTTTACCCCACTGTAATGTAATCTCGGAGTTGGCATATTTAGTTAAGGGTTGTGGGAGGTTGCCATCCCTCACCAGGGTGGGTTTTACAGTTTTGTGTTTTTTATGCGATCGTTATGTTGGTCCACTGGTTACTTACTGTGGGAAAACTTTCACTGTAATGACCATTTGCAGAGTTTTGCTTTAGCTGAAAATGGGTCAATGAAGAGGTATTCGATGTATTTACATTTTGCTGATATAATATAGACCTAAAATTACATGCTATATAAAGTACCCAAAGAACAGACACTGCACTGGTTATTAATTCCAAAACCTCTTAGAACACGTGTAGCGAAATTACCATGCAAACAAGTTACTGTGGTCATTTAGGAATGAACACAACAAAATCCAGAGGTTTAGCTAGATTTTATTAGCACAAACTGCAAATAGAAATTTTGACCAGCCTACCTTGAGAGCCAAAGGACATCCCCCTTCCCAGGATTTAAAAATCTTCTAATGCCTTTACTTATTGAAGAGGTCCCTTTTGAGTGCCCAGTAACAGACATTATGGGTGCACTTAGGGAATCAAAAATGGCCTTCAGTATTACCTGGAAATTATTGTTTAATGTAATGAAAATAATTACTAATTATGCAACAGAATTTCCTGAGGCAGTATATAGTGAAATAATTAGTAATGCTGTTATTTAGAATAGAAGTTTAAGAAAAGTTCTTACTGACCAAGATACACTGTTCATGACTAGAGTGATGAATGAACTTTGCTAGTGCATTAAAGTGAAACAGCTATCTGCTCTCAGACAGACAGGATAGATGCTTTAATAAAACGTTAGTGTATTTTATGAAAAAAAGATGGATGGGACAAGCTAGGTCCAATTGTTGCCATATTTTAACTTCAATGTAAGCGTAGCACTCCACACATCAGCAGCATCCACACTATGCCATCAGTGTCTCAGAAACAGGGTATAAGTGAATTTATACATGAAAATAAGGACAAATCCTCATAGTTTCTTAGCAAAACCAGTTTAATTCAGCACAGCATAGAAAATGTGTCTGGAAAGAAAGTATAGTTAAAACCAAACTGAATATTAACAGTCCTAGTGCCAAACAATTGTTGTTGTTGTGTCTTTCGGCTTATCCCGGTTAGGGGTCACCACAGCGGAACTCCGGTCCGCTAATATTTGGTAGAGGATTTTTACATGCCGAGTTACCAGCCCTGATGCACAACCTTCAACGAAGGCATGCCCATTCATGTATGCCTCCACACAGAAGACGCTCTAGTTGAGAATTTAATGGGACAACGTCTTGCTGTGAGGTGGCAATGCTACCGCAGCACCACTAGTGCCAAACAATTAGGGACAAAAAAAACCTTGAACTTGAGGTTATAGAGGAATCTCAAAGTGAGTGAAATAGTCTTAAGTGTTGGTACTCAAGCCTGGTGGGTCTATAACATTTATGCCAAGTCATGTGTAATGCCAAGGATTTTGGGAAGCTAAATAGCATTCCTTAATGTGATTCATATCACATGCCTGGAGCAGAAGAACTGATTAAGAAATTAGGCAAAGCTAGGTTTCATTTCACTTTAGACATAACCAAAGGTAAATGCCACTAACTGCAAATGCTAAGGCAAAAATAACATTTTTACACACCTGACAAATTTCTGCATTGCAGCGCATTACTGTTAGGCTTCTGTGGAGCACCTCCTACATTCTAGAGGCTTATGAAAACAATCCTTAAAACCCAGATCAGATATGCAGCAGCCCCCCCCCCCCCCCCCAGATGACATTGTAATAGTCTGTGATGATTGTTATAGACATTTGCCCAAAGTCCAAGCTAATTTAAACTCTGCATCAGGCTAGATTGGTGGCTAATATAACTAAGTACAAGTTAGATGTGATAGAAGCATGCTACTTGGATGATGTGACAGGTCAAGAGCTTTTGAAATGACAGGTTGAAAAAGTAGATGCATTGCAGAATTATTCAACAGCCACACTAAAAAGCAAATGAAATCTTTTTTTCCACATGGCTAAATATTTTCAGAGGTTTTATTCCTGATTTTGTCAGTATTGCTTTTCCCTGACTGACCCGACTACAGGGTAGGCTCCACTGCAGGTAAGGTGGAAAAATGCATGGGAATAAATGTTTAGGCAGCTGAGGAATATGCTGTGCTGGGAGTTGCACTCATAACCCCTGACTTTTTGAAACATTTCCAAATACACATTAATTTCTCTGAGACAGAAATTGGTGCAGTTACTCCTGTTTCAGGTTATAGGTGGGAGCAACAGCACACGTGGTATATTAGTAGGAAGCTAAGTAACCCCAAGACCTGCAAAGTGGCTATAGAAAGAGAGAGTTTAGTCTATAAGTGGGGTCTCACCACCACCCCCCTAAAATATAGTCAGATGAGGCCAGTCAATGAAAAGAGTTAGTGAAAAGGCTACATTTTTTTACAATAACAATTTCTAAGCAACATCGCATTAGACTTCTGTAATCCATTAGGACATACTTTACCTATTATCAACTACCCTGTAGGCCACCTACATCTGAAATTTGATCTTTCTAGTACTAAAAGAGCATTTTGCAGACTATATCCTGATGTTTGCAAATCCCTTTGTTCATACATCAGAAAAATCACAAATCTCATTTCTTCAAGAAAGCTCTTATTAATTACGTAGCAGAAACTACTGAATGTAAGCATTTTTGTGCCATTGGTTAAATTCCATTATTCCATTTGTTTCACTTTTTAGGAAATTATTTCCTTTTGTTATTTTCACTTGATTTTATAACGTATTAATTATATATTGAATTTGTCACTAGCTTATTTATTAATGTTAGCTTGTAAATACTGTCTGGGGGGATTCAGTAAGGATTACACAGTTGTTTTTCACCATGTGCATATTGTGTCATGATGTGCACATGGCTGTGGCAAGTTTTAGATTCAATAAGTGCTACATAGAGGCACATGCCCCCAAGCAAGTAAACACCATGGCATTCTAATTACTGCATAAGCAGCTGAATTATATGGTAATCAAGGAAAACCAAAAACAACACAACTAAATAACCAATAAGTGGAAAAGCCAACACAACCACTTGGAAGGATAACAAACGTTGTCAGTGATAAGGTTTAGCGCTTTCATTCCTCAATTTTGCGACTTCATCAGAACAATTATCTCATTTCAAACCAGCCCTTAAATAGCAATAAAACCAATAAACACAATACATAATTAAGTCCAGTAACAAAACTTCAAGATGCCACCACAGCAAATGTGATACTTAACAAAGAATCAGTGCGATAGATACATAATAATAAAATGTCACCTTAGGTTCTGATGTAAATAGCAATGCACCCAAATTCCACCACGATAGCAGTGTGCCGTTGAGCACTTCAGCTCCAAAATTAAAAACATATCTTTAAATGCTTAACGGCTGAAAGCCAGAACATCAACACGATAAAAGCGATGTTAAAAACCACCTTCAATTCATATTTGAAATAGCAATGCGGCCAAAAATCACCACGCCAATACTATACCGTTAAACTCTTTATTCCATCACAAAATAAAAGGGGAAGCTTCATGTAAGCACTTTTGGATTACAACAAACCCTTCATCAGACAAACAATTATCATTCATAATGCCAGCATTTAAATAGTAGAAACTGGTGCCAAAAATTCACCTTAAAGAAATATTAGCCATATTATAAATGTCATTACTAAAAACACTTAAATACCTCATATCATTTAGTATCATAAAACATTCATATTCAAAGCAATATATAGATCAAATACATATTCAAAAACAATATAAAAAACAATGAATTAGTATGAATAAAAACAATAACAAACTAGTTCATAATAAAAGCAACAGATATCCATTCATAATATATATGCTTAAATATTAAAGTCATTCACAATACATTATTGCATATAAATAAATATCAAGATCAAATGTTGTATCTGCAGCTGCAGTATAGAAAAATATGTATATCATTAAAATCATATATAAAAAATAAAAAATAATTAATTTCATGTCATATAATAACATATATATTAATAATAAAATATATATTAATAAATATATGACAATAAACATTAAAATACTTTAAAAGTTTATATAAAAATAAAGAGTCATGGTTTATGTTTCAATGGCCTATTAATCAAAAATGGCTTTATTGTTGTTCTGTCATTTAAACCTTTCCCTTTATCTGACTGCATGCGAATAATCCATCTATTCTCTTCCTGATCAGTATAATTCGTAATATTACCTAAATATTGCTTTTTAAAATTATTTCAATAACCATAAATTTAAATTTATGATCCATACCATTATTTAAAACATGTTCAGCTAGTGCATTAGTTTCATCCTCACGATTTATTGCGTAAATATGTTCTCTTACTCTCTCTCAATGTTCTATTGCTTTTGCCTTTGTAGAAGCAATGGTATTTCTGACAACTTGCTAGGTATACTATATCTCTAGTTTTACAGTCAGCATAATGCTTAAACTAGTATATCCTCTCAGTGTCTGGATGTATAAACCTATCAGTTGCCATCATATATGAACATTGATTACATCCTCAGCATGGAAAAGTTCCATGTCTATTAGAGGAGACTTTACAATACATAATTAACCAATTAACTCATTAAAAGCAAAGCATTTAAGTCCATTAAAGTGCATCAAATAATCTTATTACCCTCAAAAAAAATTAATATAAAATGTAAATTGCAAAAAAACATATAAAAATTATATATAAAAATATAAATATGTTAAAGAATATATACAATATATATATATATATATATATATATATATATATATATATATATATATATATATATATATCAGCCTAATATGTTTAATTTGAACACACTTGAAATACAAACATTTTCATTAATACCTGGAAATTTAGTTGCATTTAACTGCAACTGCCACTTGAGCTCACATAAATCTAAATGCACATCTAACACACTACCTTGCATATTTTTTACTATTTGCTGTGATACTAGGAAACCAAAAGTATGATCTCCCTGTGCATGCATGTGCCTACTCAAGGCATTGGTGAGCCTATGATGCCTAATGTCTAATAAATGCTCACATATTCTGTCCTTAAAATGTTTACATGTCTTTCCTATATAGAAAATAGGGCAAGCCCGACAACCATGTAGACTAAATTTGCACTAGAACAATCAAAATGTCCCTTAATACAAATGTCTCTACCATTCAAACTGAATCTGTCCTTAGTTTCAATGATGTACGAATAAAATATGCACATCCCATACTTAAAATTTCCTATTAATCTATTAGTGTTAACTTCATTTAACTTACTGCTCATTTCTAATATATTCTTGAATGACCTGTCCCTTCTACAAACAAACTTTGGTGTGTCTCCCACTTTTTTGAGCCACATTTTGGTCAAATGGCAATATATCCCAGTTGTTCTTAATAACACTACTGGTAGCCTGATTAAAGGTGGTAATAAACATCAAACCCAAGTCTTCTTTCACTTCATTAATAATATAAACTGAGGGTACATTATTGATGGAACTTGTGCCTCTTAAAATAGACATATATTCCTTACAGATGTTTTCTTTTTACCTCCTCACTGATTTGACTCAATAAAACCTCATGGTAATCTAACGTTACTTATTCTAAAAATTCATTATCACTGCTAACCATTTTTGCAGCCCATACCAATTGTCCTTTTACAATGGACTTCTTCTGATAATATGGATGCCAACTATGAAAATCTAAATATGAACTGGAAAAAGTAGGCTTCCTATATAGCCCAGAAGACAACTTATTATTTTCATGGTCAATTATCAAGTTTACATCCAAGTATGAAATTTTATTGTAACTATAAACATACACAAATTTGAAAATGTCCACTGTATAATTAATATAAAATAAGAATTCTGTCAATTGAGCTTCTGTACCTTTCCACACCAAAAATATGTCATCCAGAAATCTTGTATATTGCATAACATAAGTTTGAAATCTTCTTTGAAAAACAACCTCTTGTTCCCAGAAAGACATGACATAATTGGCAAAAATGGGGGCACATGCTGCCCCTATGGCCACACTCGTAACCTGCTTATAATACTGACATTCAACATGTACATAGTTATTTTTTAGTACTACTTCAATCAACGTAACAAATTTGTTAACTAGATCTTGGTCATACATATTAGTTTTTAACAGCTGTTCCTCTAACCACATCAGTCCCACCTGATTAGGTATCACAGAAAAAAAGGTTACACACATCTATAGTAACCAATATTATGTCATTGCTAACATCAATTTGATTTAAATTCTCCAAAAATTGCCAAAAATCTTTACAGATGCAGGGGAATACAACTAAACCCTTTTGTAAATAATAATCCAAATATTTGCTAATAAAACAAGTTTTTGCTCATTTTCCATCAAATATGGGGTGGAATTTGGGGTTCTTTAAACCCTTGTGGATTTTGGGTATTCCAAATATATTAGATACCATAGGATTGTCATTTCATAAATACCCATATTCATCTTCATTTATCTGTCCATGAAGTACCATATCTTCTAACAATAAATCCAATATCCTATAGGATATATAAATTTCATTTATAGAACTTTCTTCATAAGTGCCATCCATTAATAAGATGGCCATTCCATGGAATAATCCCCTTTATTCATAATCACTACCCCATTACCCTTATCGGGTTTCAGTATCTGAAGACTTTTACCATTGGCAATGTCTGTTAACAATTCCTTTTCTTCTTCACTCAGGTTACATTTATTATCCACTACTGGGCATTTGTATCCTTTTCTTACATCTGACCCAAATTACATTATTAATCAGTGGATTAAACATGTTAGGCTTTTTAAGCTTTAAAGCCTGACTTTCACTATTACTGTTAATAAACCAAAATTTCAAATTAATTTTGCATGTAAATAGTTTCTGTCAAAGTTTCTGCAACATTCCCTCTCCTACTGGGAGCAAAAGTAAATCCCTTTGCTAAAAAGTTGCCATGCACTGTTCCTATACATTTGGCTGAGTAGGTGTATACTTTAAAGTCACCCACTGTATTACACACAATTTTAGGGGTACCATGATCATCATTACCCCTCGTATTATCAAGGCATTGCATAAATACATCAAAATCTACCTGTTCATCTACTGCATTTTGTCCATCAAGCTCCCTGGTTAAATTCTCCAAAGCCTGATTATTATACTTCATCATAAGTCGCATTAATTCTAAACCAGTTTGATTGAACAACTTGTGCAAATCCTTTAAGAAATAAGGGTTATTTTCTACACTGTTGGGATACTTCTAACAGTGCAGACCATGAAGTACTTGCTGCAATTCTATATTCCTTTCTAAGTACCCATTTTCCATCTGCGATTTTTTTGAAAGCAAATAGATTTTTCTCAAATGACTTCAACCTCTCTGCTATAGATATAGGCTGTTGTGTTACATTTGCTGAATTAACATTGTCCATCTGAAAATTAAACATATTATTCCTCCATGTTCTGGTTCATTGTTCATACCACAGTCTCTCCCTTGCAAAGAAATATCAACATTTACAGGCTGAAAATCTTGTCCAAATTGAATAGTCTGTTCAGACTGCGATAATGGTGTAGGCTGGGTAAGTGGGCAGCCCAAGCTACCAAAGGTATTACCAATCCCATTTTGTTTCTCCATTAATGACCTAATCTGCGAAGTATGTATAGCAAGCTGATGTTTGACCATTTGTAATAAATCCATAATCTCTCCATTAGAACTCTAACTCTCCACCAAGTAACACCAAACAAGGAAAACCAAAAACAACACAACGGAGTAACCAATAAGTGGAGAAGCCAACACTACCACCTGGAAGGCTAACAAACTTTAATCATCAGTGACAAGGTTTAGCACTTTCTTCCCTCAGTTTAGCAACTTCAGAACAATTCTCTCATTCCAAACCAGCCCTTAAAAAGCAATAATACCAATAAACACAATACATAATTAACCAATTAACTCATTAAAAGCAAAGCATTTAAGTGCATTCAGGTACATTAAATAATCTTATTACCCTCAAAAAAACATGTTTTTTAACATTTTACATTTTATAGAAGACCTTCCTCCTACTCGCATACATATAGTAACAGTGATGACAGACAACTCACACAACCATTACGTCACTATGTATTGGCTTTGTACTGCTTGCATCAGACAGAGTCAGCCCTGAACTAAAATTGTTGCAACTGTTGCATGTACAAGGTAAGTAATGAAACTGGAGTGTATTGTGTAATAATATGAATGAGTGGCATATCCCTGTATTTCAATAGCGACATACACTTGTTTGTGCCATAACAGAAATGCAGGTTTTTCCCCCTCAGAACAGGCAAATTACACATTTTGCTAACAAACCATTTTTGAAATGCTAAATGTGCCATCAAATGAACTGTCCCTGGCACATGTCTACAGATTTATCACAGAACATTCCAAGTTAAGGTATTTCTAAGCAGTTTTCCTACTTACATGGCTGCCATTTCATATGGTGTAGATTCAGGGCTGTCTGCATGGTGAACATGCATTAAGGGGTGAATTGCTTAGAATTGTTGAATAACAAATATTTAGCTGCATGTAGGAGATGTAAACATAGTACAGATACTCCCTCAGTGTATGTTTTGAATGGATTACAGCTGTGAATGATTAGTCCTATGTTTTGACATCACTTCATCTCTGCTCCTTGAATCCTGATTGACTCCTTCTGAAGTGTTACTGTGACATTTAGATGAAAAGGGATAGGAGGAGGAAAAAACAACAGCACTATGGGCTGCCCTACATCCAGTGGATGTGTCAGGCTAGACTTACCAAGTGTTAGATGCAAGGCTGGAAATATAAGTTGGCAGCACACATTTCACAGATTCTGTTCAGTAACATCCAAACTCCCCTTCATTTGTTGGCAACTGCATATGATAATATTTCCACTTAATATCCTCACTTACTTTAAGGCCAATATTATAGAATGACTTATACACTGAATGTGTCAGATTACTGCCTATATATATGTAAAATGGCCAACAAACACAGAAATGTAAGACAGAGCTGTATATTTTCAAGCAATAACAATGACAGGTTGTGTGATCACTAGGTATGCTACATCCAAAACTAATAAATGTACAAATAACACTTGGATGGTTTGATAACACTGTAGATGCTGTTGCAGCTGGCTGTGTGCTGACTGAATTCAGTCCTGTGCTGCAAAGCTGTTTGATAAGGCATCCATCCTGTGTTTTGATGGTACATTGGAGTGATAATTCAAATCCAGACCTATGTAGAAATATCTTATGAGTACTAACATTTTCTAGTGTGTATGTCATTTTTCTCCTTTCAACTGATTCCCCCTTTTTTCTTTTTCTTATTTATTTATTTTTGGGACTGCTGTTTGCACAATGCAATGCTTAGCACAAACATGGGAAATGGAGAAAAAGTGAATGTCAGATTTGGCTGTGCTTATCTCATTTTCAGGAAGTGCAACAGTCTACAAACTGGACAACTAGTCAGACAGGACCCAGAGAGCCAAAAATAGAAACCTGATGCATGCAATTAATTATACAGGGCATTGCACAAACCAGCTAAGAACTGTGGAACTGTTGTTCTGCAGATAACAGTGATACCTTAAGAATGCTTAGTAAAATAGGAAGGTCATGTAACTATTCCTGTGGCAGCAGGTTTAAGCGTAGGGCTGGAGTACAAATAGTCCTGGGTTCTAATACAAGGTGTGCAACCTTTGTTTTCCTGTTGTGACATTCCAGTTTATAGCAATGAACTGCAGCATAGACATGTGTTTTCTCACCCTTCTTGTGTCAACAGGTGGAAGTATAGGACTGCCATACACATGGTCCCAGGTTTGAATACAGCATATTCCATACACTTTTACTGTTGTTCTTTTTCCCATTATAGTCACTCTCATGTATAACCCTTGACATAATGGAGCTGACATGAATTATATGTATGAGGGCTGAGACACTATTACTTTGTCAGTTTTCCTGTTTATGTATCTATGTATTATCACATCTATTATCAGATGTATGACTTTGGGTATACTGTGTACTATATTCCTGTAAGTGTATTTCTGCTGTCTGAACTGGTATAGCCTTTACATTTGCCTAACACACATACACAACTGCCTTTACATCCGATAACCTTAAAATTGCAATAGGAATTATGTAATGTCTCACTGCTTGGCACTGCTTGCCACTTTTGTGCTACACTTACCATCACACAAATGTGCTGCTTGAGGGTGTGCACTCCATGCATTGCATTACCATGATGGTAGGCTGAGCACAACATTTTCAAACAGTGTGCACATTCCCAGTAAACAAGATAACTGGACTTGGTGGGAAAGCACAATATTCATTGCTCTAGAACCATGGCAGAAATGGCAGACATGTCTTCTTTACTCACTTGATTCGATCCAATAGGGTATACAACATGACTGTGTGGCAGTCATCCCTGTGTCTGGAGGTGACAGTCTAAGTTCATTTAACAGTTTTATTTATTTAACATTTGTTTACCAGGAAAGTCCAACTTGGAACAAAGCTAATTTTCAGCAGAGGCCTGGGGAGAAATGTTCCAGATGCATATCTTTGAAATGTGGGAGGAAACCCGAGCACCTAGAGGAAATCCACATGAATGCAGGGAGGACATGCAGACTCCACACAGAAGGCACCCCAGGCAAGAATAGAACCAAGGAACCACTTGCTGTGAGATGACAATTCTACCACTGCACCACTGTACCATTTTCCATATATACATTCACTTTACACTGCTAGAAAAGAACCATATTTATCCATTTCTTTATTTCCCTCCTACACATTCTTGCCCTGCTATGGCTTTGTTCTTCCTCTTGCTTTACAGCCCAGTTCATCACTGTCCTATCTACTTATCATCCAACAATTATAATGCATAAAATAAGGGTCTCTGAGGTGAATTATCTACAATTTATTAAATAAAATAAAAAAAATTAAGCACTCTTGTCTCTCAAATGGGGACTTCATCGGAATCAAAAATAACTTGAAACATTAATTTCACTTAGTATAAATACATAAATACTAACTAGCTAAAAAGTTCCCATTGGTTTGTACCTTTAAGCAATTGCCTTACAAACAATTAGTCCAGTTTCTATAACTTAACCCTTTTTGTACAGTGCAGCAATAAACTTTAGCTTAAAAATTGTTGTTAAAAACATGTGTAAAAACAAATTTAAAAATTTACCACAAATATTTTAAAACTTTGATTAAGAAAATGTATTTGCTTGTCACATAGTTGGGTGAAAAATCTGAAATAAAATATATAAATAGATAGATATAGATATAGATTGGGCCTGGGTGGAGCTACTGCTGGTGCACATCTTGGTGGTAGTAGCAAATATTCAAAGAGAGCTTTGAAGGCCAAAGTGAAGAAGGGTTCCATGTGAGCAGCAGTTGAACGTGGGTCAGTCGGTCCTGAGATCTAGATGAGCTTTATTCCAGAGGGAGTGGTGATGGCTTCCATTGCCCTTGGCTGATCGAAAGGGAGTCAGGCTCAGATCCCTGAATCTAGAGCAGTGGAGACGGGCACCTTCCAGCATCCAGAGTGCTGATGCAGACAGTCCCAAAGAAGCTGGTAGGGGCCCCTGGGAGTGTTTTCTTTTCTTTGTAAAGGGCAGACACCCTAGAATGGGTTCACCCAAGAGAGGGGGCCTGTGCCCTGGAAAGCATGGCAGTTCCTGTCAAACAGTAATGCAGGTGTCCTAAAGTGAGCTCAGGGAGGACAGAAACTTTCCATGGAGCATAAAATCAAAAGCTTGCTTGATCTTGATTTTCAGTATAATACAGACAGTGAAAGTGGGGCCTCATGATCCTTCTGGCTTTTTGAGTTTTAAGCAGGAAGTATCAGAAAATTTGCCACAGGGATATCTGGCTTGTGGCAGGCAAGCATTCATTATGGTGTTGCTTTTTGATCCTTCAGTGTCAGCTCTTCCTATCACTGTAAAGCAGAATTCACCAGCATTGGATTGTTCACCCACTAACTGGGAATGTGAGCTGGGTTTAGACTGTCATGAAACAGGTTAGTGTTACCCTACTGATGATATGTTATTGTTGTTGTGATAGTAATCCTACTCAGTATGAAAGGAACCACAGGTTCAGACATTTGGTGTATGTACTTCACTGAGGACCAATGGTGTGAAGCTATCATCTGTGGGATTATGATTGAACACCTCTAAGTCAGAATCCCACCTAAACAATAACCATACCTCAGTGCAGCAGATCTCCAGTGAACCAGGGATAGCCGGCTGCTCATCACTGGGTTGGAGCACAATAGGAAGGGAGCCGCCTCTTTCCAGCAGTGCAGTGCACTGTTGTGGGGAACTGGGTGCTAAATCATTTGTAGATGACCTGATTCTGAGTCAGGGTTTCATACATAGCAGAGCAGCAAAAAACTGTGATCTGTTGAAAGTCAGCCCTCGAACCAAGCTTTTGTCACGGGCAGGGGGATGGGCTGTGCGCCCTCGCAGATAGGGGGGACCAATCCTTGTCTGGCTGACCCTGCTCCCCTCTTCTCTCCAGTCCAGATTGCTGGTGGTACTTTATTCGGCAGCACTGTGGGATCTGGCAGTGTAAAGGGGAGGACCTGTGTCACAGAAGTCCAGATCAGAAACCATCTGAGGCCTCTCGGCTGAACAAAATTTCATTTCACAAGGCTATGAAGGATCAGAGGGAAGTTCCCCTGAGAGGCTCCAAGGGCACACATGATATGGCATGATTAGGCAGCCTTCAGGAGGCTTATAAGAGACATGGACCTCGATGCTCTGGATCAGAAAGTTGGAGGACTTGAAAGCCATCATGGGAAGGGATCTGCCCCTCAGCAGCCAAGGGGACTTATGTGAAGCTGGCCAGGATTGGAGGGAAGTTCCCCTGAGAGGCTTTGAGGCACAAGAAATCCAGCATGATTAGGTAGTCTGCAGGAGATGTTGAGGTGGTGGGGTCCTCCTAGGCAAGGTGTTGGCTACAGCTGGGGAAGGAGGTCTCTAGGCTGGGTCAAAGGGGAGGTTTGGAGGGGGTCAGCCAGATGGAAGTCCATAAGGGAGTGCTGTATGGACAGCAGTGGGCTTTGGAGAGCTCCTTTTTGAGCAGAGGATGTCCAACCTCAACCCAGAGCTGACAGCATTGGGTTCTCAAGGTGGAGTGGGTAGTCTAATGGGGAGATACACAGGCATAGAGAGAGGGGCCACATGACTAGGGATGGCAGTCCAGAAAAAATTGCAAAGTCCCTAGCAATGCTCTGGATCTGTAAGAAGGGGGACTCAAAAGGCCTTAAGAAAATGGATTTACTCCTCCATGTAGCTGGTCACACCCTGCAGTTTCATTGACCAGAAGGGGCAGAGGGCATGCTTGATCCATAATGATTAGGCAGCCTAGCCTTTAGAAGTTATGGGAAGATAGGTCAGTGAGGTGCTTCCCTTCAGAGTATGAGTTTGAGTCTGGGTCTCAGCCACGGGAGACATCTTCCTGGGTGTATGCATGTGTTTGAAGTGCCTTCTCATGCCTCATCCTCTTCCACCCAAATGGGAGAGGCTGCAGGATCCACTGGATATGAGAAGTGTCTGTCGGAGGTCAGCTCCCAGCCCCAAATAACTATCACCACATCCCCTGGGTGCCAGTCTCATCCCTACCTTCAATCGATCGATTGGACCAAGTGACTCCCACTGGTGGAGGGCCATCATGGAGTGGCTCTCCAGGTCACAGCATGTAGGTTGAGCTTCTCCACCCAGGGAGTGAGGTGTGGGTGCCTCACTGGGATAAGTCGAGGCAAGACCGACAAGTTGAGGCACAGGTGAAGGGGACCTATTGCATGCTGGGCTGTTTCACTCTGTGGCTGTTGTCCACTGGCAGCTGTCCTCCCCAACTGGAGGAGGTACACTCTCTATCTCGCTGGCTGTAAGCCCTACCACACTGAATGCCAGCCTATTGCCCTCTGGGGTCACTGTTGCTAGTCTACAACCAGTACCCAGGGTGTCCCCTCCTTGGGTAGAGGGACCTCTCCTGTCAGTGGAGGTGCAGGCTCTGGCCTCTCCTCCACCCTCTGAGGTGTTCCTATCTGGTTGAACCTGCCAGTAGCATATGCTTGTCTCAAAGATTAATCCATGTAAGTCTCGGTCCAAATGGACACTACAGTGAAACTGTGAATGACTCATTAAATTAGTTATCATTCATTTAATCCATCCACCATTACTTGGATAACTGTGGTAATTTGAGTGCTAATACTTGCTGACAAGCATTGACCTCCATGGATGCATGCGTTTATCAGAAGAAAACCAATCTGGGTCTCGGCCTGGCAGCATTGGTGACTCTAGATAAACTCGGGCCAATTGCATGCCCTCATGGCGGTGACATACATTCAAATGTCTGCCTATCAACATTCAATGGTACTATCTGTGCCTGCCGTGGTGACTATGGGTGATGGAGAATCAGGGTTCAATTCTGGAGAGGGCACCTGAGAAATGGCTACCACATCCAAAGAAGGGAGCAGGTGTGCAAATTACCTACTTCTGACTCGGGGGAGCTACTAATGAAAAATAGCAATACAAGCCTCTTTCAAGGCCCTGTAACTGGAATGAGTACATTGTAAATCCTTTATTGAGGATATATTGGAGGGCAAGTCTTGTGTCAGCAGCTGTGGTAATTCCAGTTCCAATAGTGTATGTTAAGGTTGCTGCAGTTAAAAAGCTTGTAATTGGATCTTGGGATCTGACTGGTGGTCTGCCATGAGGTGTGCTATCACCTGTCCCAGGCCTTGCCTTTTGACACTCCCTCCATGCTCTTAACTGAGTATCCTGGGGGTCCAAAGCATTTACTTTGAAAAAATTAGAGTGTTCAAAGCAGGATAGTCTCCTAAATACTTCAGCTAAGAATAATGGAATAGGACTCCAGTTATTTTTTGTTGGTTTTCAGAACTGGGGACCATGATTAAGAGAGACAGCCAGGAGCACTCATATTGTGCCACTAGAGGTGAAATTGTTAGACCAAAGCAAGATGAATGAAAGCAAAAGCATCTGCCAAGAATGTTTTCATTAATCAAGAATGAACGTTGGAGGTTTGAAGATGATCAGATACCATCATAGTTCCAACCATAAACAATGCTGACTAGCAATCTGGCAGCATTATTCCCATGACTCAGAAGACAGCTTCTAGGAAACCAAAGTCTTTGGATTCTGGGGAGAGTAGGGTTGCAAAGGTGAATCTTAAAGGAACTGATGGAAGGGCACCACTAGGAGTGGAGCTTGTGGCTTAATTTGACTCAACATGGGAAACCTCACCCGGCCCAGACATGGAAAAGATTGACAGACTGATAACACTTTCCCAATTCTGTGGGTGGCGGTACATGGCTGTTTTTAGTTGGTGGTGCAGTTTGTCTGGTTAATTCCGATAACGGACAAGGTTTGCCATGCTAACTAGTTATGTAGCTCTGTATGGTCATCTCCAATTTATTAGAAGGACAAGTGGCTGCCACACAAGATTGAGCAATAACAGGTCTGTCCAAATCCAAAATAGTGTACACTAAAAACATCAAACAAAAACACCAAATCACTAAAAAGTCTTCCAGGGAGACACTGAACAAATAGATGTTTTTTAATGTTTTCATTCCTGTTTATTTCTTTATCAGAACATAAGTGGTTATAAAATATCACCAATTTAAAAGGTCTGCCATATGTCATATGACAATATCAAGCAATCACAACACTATATGCATACTCCAATAAAATTATACTCATACCCCTGTACTCTAAAATATATTAATGAATAATATCAATTTAGATTAAATAAACCAAGTGATCATAATTTAAAAACATAACAAAGGTTATTAAATGTACTATTATAACCTTTGTGCCAAAAAAGGTTCCTGGAGTTCATAAACTCAAATGCTATGGAACAACTAGTCACCATTTCCACAAGAGGAGAAAATATACTAGACCTGATCATCACAAACATGGGGACAAAATGCTCCACACCGGAAGTATATCCCTCATTGGTGAGATCAGACCATAAATTAATCTCATTGGAGATCCACATCCCGCCCCCACCCCCAGCAAAAAAGAACACAGTGAAGAACTTCTCAAAAGCAAACTTTACACTTCTTAAGACTGGAGTGGTATCCTTCAAGGCCCCCGAGCCAGTGGAAACCACAACCCACGCTGCTGAAACCCTTACAAATGCCTTCTACGAGCACCTCCAGGATTGTATGGATCAAGCAATCCATAATAAAATCAAGACCCTTTCCACCAAAGGCAGGCGCCCGGTCTGGTGGACCCCAGCCATAAACAAACTCTACAACAAGAGGAGAAAGCTACTACATGACAGAGCAAAATCCCAAAAAGGGAAGGCATCTCTGATCAATACTAGCAAAAAACAACGATCACTCATAAAATCATCCAAGGCCAACTTTGAGAGAAAAATCACTAATGACACATAAGACAATCATAAGGCCTTCTTTAGCTATGTTAGAAACCTGGGTGGAAACTCCCAGATATGCTCAGAATCAGTCCAAAATGATAAAAAAATCACTGAACCCACAGACATTGCCAACATACTGGCAGACAGGTTCACTGCAAATTTCTCCCCTCACTCCCCCCAAGAGGAGAAATATCTATCCCACCAGAGTCTAGCCTCCCAAACATCTCAGATGCCCAGGTGAGAGCTGCTCTCTCTAAAGCAAAAAACACAGCATCAATGGGACTGGATGGTGTCCCCTGGCTGTGTGCTACACGAACTCAATGAGGAACTAAACCCACACATAAGGCTGCTGTTTAATCTTAGCCTTACTACAGGATACGTACCCAAAGAATGGCGTACGGCAACTGTGGTCCCACTCCACAAAGGCGGTGCTTCTACGGACCCTCGAAGTTACCGCCCCATAAGCTTGACGAGCCTTGTCTGCAAAGCTATGGAGAGGATCATAATGGAACTCATAAATAAAGACATTGGGGACCTACAGACACTGGATCCTACCCAATTTGGCTTTGTCAAGGGCAGATCCTGCCTCTTGAACTTGGTCGACTTTTTCGAAACAGTCACTAAGGCCATTGATGAGGGTAAGGCAGTTCACACAGCCTACCTTGACCTAGCAAAAGCGTTCAACACAATACCCCACTCGGGCATCATAGAAAAGCTCACCAGCTTAGATGTAAACCCATATGTCACAAGATGGGTTGCAAACTGGCTCAAGGACAGAACACACAGGGTTAGAGTTGCTGGTGCCATGTCAGACTCTAAGCCGGTCACGAGCGGTGTCCCACAGGGCTCAGTCCTGGGCCCCTTCTTGTTCAGCATTTATTTTTCTGAAGTGCAGGCAAACATAGGGGGATTGTGGCTGACAAAATTTGCAGATGACTGCAAACTGGGCACCATAATTGACACTCCATCAGACACAGACATCCTCCAGAGAGGTCTCATAGAAATGGATAACTGGTGCCAGAGCCATGGCCTTAAGCTAAATGCCAAAAAATGTATAGTCATACCCTTTAGGAAAATCAAGGTAACCCCTAATTACCACGTAGGTGGTAATCCATTAAACATGGAAGAAGTTATCAGGGACCTGGGAACCCAAGTTGACAGTAACCTCTCTTTTGACACTCACATTGCCAAAGTGGTTAGGAAGACCTTCTACATTGCCCACCTGATCATGAAGGGATTCACATCCAGATCAGGAGAGGTCATTGTACCCCTGTACTCTTCACTTATCAGACCAATGATTGAGTACAACGCCCCATTCGGAATGTACCTTACCCGACACCTGCAGCAGTTGGATAGACCCCAAAAGTTCCTCACCAAAAGGATAAAGGGGCTCAAACATATGTCATACGATGCCCAACTGAAGAAACTCCAGCTATTCAGTCGCATACCGTCTGCTCAGAGGTGATCTGTGCCTGACATACAAGGCCAGGTCCAACCCGGAATTAATGGACATGCTCCACCTCAGAAAATCCAAATCCACCAGAGCCACGAGAGCAACAGACTTAAACCTCAACACGGATATAAATAGGACGTGCTGGAGGGACAGATTCATCACCCAGAGACTCCCTACACTATGGAACAGAATCCCAGTCCATGTGAGGCAGAGCCCCTCACTGACTCTGTTCAAGAAAAATCTTGACGAGTGGATGGGAGATCGTAGGTTTACCCCGGGAATCATCTCTGTGTCACTGCTGGACAGAGTCACAGGAAACTAATGGGTATAGTATTCTCATCCTAAGGGGTGGTGAAAGCCACACACACTCTGGCTAGGCTTATAAATGCCCTAGGGCAGATAGCCTAGTATGAACCTATGAACCTAAAAGAAAACATTTTAAATTTATATACTTGTTAAGAATCTTAATGATCAGTACATCCTAGTTTCTACTGACTTTGTCTCATTATATACCAGTATATGCCAACAAACTGGTGTTGAATTTCTTTGTGATTACCTTACTAGGTATTCTAGTTTTCTAAATGGGATGATTCATACAGTATGTGATGTGCTTGACTTAGTTCTAAGCAATATATATTTTTAATTTAATAACTAATTTTATAGGCAGACAAGGAGTGTTGCCATGGGTGTGAGTGTCACCCCTGTGTTTGACAATGTGTAATGGTCTCTTGGGAACATCAGTATATCGCCACACAAGCAAGTTTTAAGCAAGTTCTTTTTTTTTATAAACATTTCATAGATGACTTGCTGTTTGTTTGGCATGGGACAATAGATGAATTGTACTTATTTTTGGATTATTTAAATTAACCTTTTAAAATTTAGTGTTAGTGGGATAGATAAGAGTGTCAATTATTTAGACATCAAATTGTCATTAAATGAGGCTGATTGTTTACCCCATAGTAGTATCCACAGAAAGGAAGTGTTTGTTAATAATTATCTGTACCAAACTAGTTTGCACCTCTTCCATATGAAGAGGGGAATCATTATGGTAGCATTGTTGCCTCACAGCAAGAGGTTCTTTGGTTTGATTCTCGGCTGGAGTACCTTTCGTGCTGAGTCTGCATGTCCTCCCTGCATTTGTGTATTTGTGTGGGTTTCCTCCAAGTGCTCTGTTTTTCTCCATATTACAAAGACATGCATTTATAGAGTTTCTACCAGGGCCTCTGCTGAAAATTGGCTTCATTCCTAGTCAGACTGTCCTGGTTAATAAATGTTAAATAAAAAAAAAATAATAATAATAATAAATTAAGTAGGCTAACTAATGAGGACACTAAATTCTTGTCTGAGGTGGAAGATTTGAAAAACATGTTTTTGTTAGAGGATATTCTGGAGTTTTAGTGGATAATATTAATAAAGAAGTGGTTGAACTGACAAGCCCACTGCACCTCCCCGCTAATTATATATACTAAGTCAGAGATCATATTACAATGGGGAAAGGGTACATTTCCTTTTCCTCACTGTACCACAACCTATATCTAAAAGTCCTCTACCTCCAAAACATGCCAGAATGACGAAACAGAATTCGGTAATGTGGAGTTTGCAAAAGTTTTTTTCATTAAACTGCACTTTCACTGATGTGAGTTCTGTTATTTAGTATTCAAACAAGTGTACTTTTGATGCAAGAAAGTAGACCGATATATATATATATATATTTTTTTTCATGCAATGATGTGATGAGGATCAAGAAATCAAAGTTCTAAAATATTTATGGTTCAGTTTTTATATTTTATATTCTTTTTTTATACATGTTTTTAACAACAATATTTTAAGTTAAAGTTTATTTAATGCTGCATTGTATAAAATGGGTTAAATTATGCAGAATGGACTAATTGTTTGCAAGGCTGATTGCTTAAATGGACAACCAATGGGAACTTTTTAGCTAGTTAGTATTTGTGTATTTATACAGAGTGAAATAAATGTTTTAAGTTTTTTTTTTTTATTCTGATGAAGTTCCCATTTGAGGAACCAAAACACTTCATTTTTTATTTTTTTTAATGAGTATGGATAATTCACCTCGTAGACCCTCATTTTATGTGTTATAACTGTTGGATTATTAATTTATTTTTAATGCATTTCATAGGTTCATAGGTTCATAGATGTGTACTAGGCTAATGTCCCTGGAGTCTTTAAGCCTAGCCCATAGAAGTGCCCTGGCATTGTGCCATCTGACCTTAGTTCCCAGTGCCTGTATCAAGTAGAGCCACTGGAGTGATCCCCACGGTAAACATTCTAGCATCCATCCACTCATCAAGATTTCTCTTGAAGAGGGACAGTAGGTGTTCTGCTTGACATGTATGGGAAGTCTATTCCAGAGCATGGGCAGTCTCTGGGTGAGGAACCTGTCCCTCCAGCATGTTCTCTTGATTGTGGTAATGAGGTTGAGGTCTCTGGAGCGTGTGGTGTGGAGAGATTGGGATTTCTTTAGATGTAGTATTTCTAACAGAGCTGGGTCAGACATGTCTTTGCAAGTCAAGCAGAGATCGCCTATAAGTAGGCGATATGAGACAGAGAATAGCTGGAGTCTTTTGAGTCTATCCATGTAGGATATGTGTTTAATGCCTAGCATCCTCTTCGTGAGGTAATTCTGTGACCACTCCAGCTGTTGCAGGTGTCTAGTGAGGTACATGCCAAGTGTGGCATTATACTCAATAACTGGTCTAATAAGGGAAGAGTAGAGAGAGATGATGATCTCTTTCTTTCTGGATGCAAAACCCTTGGTAATGAGATGTGTCACATACAAGGACTTTCTGACCACAATGGTGATGTGGTGATTGAAGGAAAGGTTGCTGTCAACCTGTATCCCCAGATCTCTTATAATGTCTTCAGTGTTCAGTGGGCTTCCATCAATGTGGTAATTAGTGGGAACTGTGTTTTTACCAAAGGGGATGACAATGCTTTTTTTTTGGCATTAACCTTAAGGCCATGGTTTTAACACCAGTCATTGGTGTGAGTGAGGCCTTTCTGTAGGACGTCTGCATCACTTGGGGAGTTAATAATGGCTCCCAGCTTGCAGTTGTCTGTGAACTTGGTCAGCCAGAGTCCCATTGTGTTGGCCTGCACTTCTGAGAAGTAGATACTGAACAGGAGAGGACCCAGTACTGATCCCTGTGGGACTCCCCTCGTGACTGGTCAGCAGTCTTACTTGGAGTCCGATACTTTCACACTGTGTGTTCTATCTGTGAGCCAATTTGAAACTCACCTAGTGATATAGGGTTTGATGCCTAGTTTGGTGAGTTTATCAATAATTCCAGCATGAGGAATGGTATCAGAAATCTTAGCCATATCAAGGTAGGCTGTATGCACTGCCTTACCTTCATCCGCAGCCCTGGTGACTGACTCAAAGATGTTAACCAGGTTGAGCAGGCATGATCTCCCTTTCACAAAGCCAAATTGGGTGGGGTCTATAGTTTGGAGATTTTCTATATCTTTGTTAATCAGGTCCATGATGATGCGCTCCAAAGCTTTACATATCAGACTCATCAGGCTAATGGGGTGTTAATTCCCAGGGTCTGTAGTCGTTACCCTTTTTGAAGAGGCATGACTGTAGCAGTGTGTCATTTGGTAGGGAAAAAGCCTGAATTGAGGCTGTGACTGAACAGGGCACACAGATGTGGTGCCAGTTTGCTTTGTAGTTCATGTAGAACACAGCCAGGGATATTATTGGGTCCCATGGAAGCTGTATTCTTGGCCTTGGCAATGCAGTTTTAACCTGTGCTGCAGTAATGCTGGGTGCCTGGCATTCTTCCGGTACTGTGATTGGTTCTTTGGGGGGAAGAGAGGGGTAAAGTTGGCACTGAATCTGTCTGTCAGTATGTGGGCAATACCTGTTGGCTCAGTATAGGAGGTACCATTGTGCAGTAACTCAGAGCAAATCTGAGTTTTGTTTGGATTTCACTTGTACTATCTACACCATTTCACCTCTTTTAGGCTTTTTTGCATGATGGTGTGCATCACGCCCCAAATCACAGTAATGGCAGCAATGTGTTTACATGTATTTAAAAGTATTAGATACAGTGGCAATGTATATACCTGTATTTGAACCCAGTGCCATCTGGCCTCAACAAGGAATGTATCAATGCATTAACACGTGCTGGCACAGAGTCAGTTAAGCAGAAATTGTATTTCATAGACTCAGTAGTAAGGTGTCAGACTTTAGAAATGTGGCTCACATTTGTGCATTGCTTACCTATGCACAAACATGTATCTCACATGCATATACATTTTGCTAACCATCGCACAATTCTGCTGCTTGCAGTGCTATGGAAATGTTCATATTATGCTGTATTACTGCTGTATGCTGTATTACTGCTGTTTATTGTATATTCCCTGTGTATGACATGAAATTACATGTGCAAGCATTATAAACTGAGGGCCCTATTTAAGAATATGTCACATATTTACAATAAAAGCATCTGTTGCCCCCCCCCAAGCATTGCAACCTTGGTGTTTCAGTACTTTTTCCATAAATATATCAACCATAGTACAAAATGTAATATCAAATTTTGTGTGATATGTAATGAACATCAATCTGGTAATATGCAGAGCTAAAACTATTGACCTATATGCCTAAAAAGACTTATTTGAAGGCTAGGAGAGGAATCAGCATGGACCATATCCACACGGACATAGGTGACCTTCAACACACTTGACCATACCAATATTGTTTTTCTCAAGGGTAGATCTTGCTTATTGAATCTTCTGGACCTCTTGGATACTGACCCCATAGACCTGTATGAGGGATAACAGGACATAATGCCTATGTTGACTTATCCAAGGCCTTTGACACTATCCCCCATTCATGTGTCATAGTGAAGTTCTCCCATGTGGAAATTAATCCATACAGTAGTACATGCTAGGCACCTGGCTCACTGACATAACACACAATCTCAGGGTTGGGGTCTACACCTCCCCCACCAGTAGGCAAGTACCATTAGAATACCAAAAGTATCTGTGCTGGGCTCTCAACTGTTTGCATACTACTTCCCCTGAAGTGCAGGTAATGGTAGATGGCCTGTAGTTTACCAGGTTTGTAGATGACTGGTAACTGGATGAAATAATAGAGCCCCCCAGTGATGGTAAGATATCACAGAAGGGGCTGCCACACACAAATGATTGGTGGAAAAATCACGGACTGACCCTTAAAGCATACAATGGCTCATTGTCCCCTTTGGCAATGAAGTACCCCTGCTAATTATGATGCATGTAGCACCCTTGTAAGCTCAAGCACAGTGTTGTGAGACTTGGGAACACATATTGTTAGCAAGCTACACTTTTGTCACTATGTGTCCACAGTGGTGACACACACATTCTGCATGCACACATCATAGATTTGGACATCACATCCAAGACCAGGGTGGTCATACCTCAGCTGTACTCTACCCTTATCAGATCTATAATTGAGTTAAATGCCCCCATTTGTCTGTACATCACCAGACACCTGAAGCAATTGGAGAAAATACAGGTTTCTGCATGGGAGACTCCAGGGCCTCTAAACATATATGGAAAGACTGACATACATGTCACTGTAGTCAGTATCATGCATCCTGCTGAAAGGTAACCTATGCCTTCCCTACAGAGCAGTCTCAGACCGTACCTTTCTGGAAATGATGGACATCTGTACATCAAATGGAACAGGGATAACTTGCCCCAGGGCTATCAACTTAGAATGTGACATACACAGAACATGCTGGGGAGATATATCCCCAGTGACACACACTCCTCTGTAATAGGCTCCCACTGCATGTGAAGCAGTGCTCCTCAGTGACCCAGTTCAAGGGCAACTTTGACTACTGGATGGGATTGGTGATTCTAAAGTCACCTATGGGTGCCACCTATGTCTCTCATGGACAGGGCCATTTGGTGCTACTTACAACATTGCTCTGCTAAAAATGACCATCCAACTATGCTCAATAAGGGTACAAGTGTTCTTACATAACTTGGTCCTGGGGCCATTAGACTAGTAGCCCCCTATGAATTTATGAAGCAGTGAGCCTATCAGGCCTCCAACCCTCTTCTCTTCCACATGGCCTGCTGATATCATCTTTTATAAGTTGACCTGTACTCCTCTATAAATCAGACTTGTGCTATGGCACTTGCATAAAATACTATGTGCTGTAGTCTGTGTACTTAGGTAGGGGCTGTGTTCTCACTGCAATCGTGTGCGTGTGTGTGTGTGTGTGTGTGTGTGTGTGTGTGTGTGTGTATGTGTGTGTGTGTGTGTGTGTGTGTGTGTGTGTGTGTGTCTGCATAGCCAGAACAGCAGATGTAAGTATCTTACAGTTACTGCTCCAATGCCATGGCTTGCCAATATTTTGATACTTGCACATGCTTACACATCCATTTCATGCAGGCCTTCCACCCGCTTGTCTCCCACATGGCGTGCTGATGTCATCTACTATAATTTAACCTGCAGTTTTGCATAAATCAGACTTGTGCTGTGGCACTTGCGTAAATGTACTTAGACTAGTAGGGGTTCTGTTCTCTCTGCAGCCAACTTGGTGTGTGTGTGTGTGTGTGTGCGTGTGTGCGTGTGTGTGTGTGTGTGTGTGTGTGTGTGTGTGTGTGTGTGTGTGTGTGCGTGTGTGTGTGTGTGTGTGTGTGTGTGTGTGTGTGTGTGTGTAAGTGTGACATTATAGAGAGCATTTTATACCAGCATGTAGGATGCTGTTATCTTCTCCTCAACAGACACTGCAGTCATTAGCTCTAAACTGTTGTCTGACACCACTCCAAGTCAGACTTGTACCATAGTGCTTGCATAAAATGTTGTAACATACTGTGTTCTGTGTACTTAGATAGGTAGGTATTCTGTTCTTACTACAGTTAATTGTGTGTGTGTGTGTGTGTGTGTGTGTGTGTGTGTGTGTGTGTGTGTGTGTGTGTGTGTGTGTGAGAGAGCTCTTGCTTGACATTACAAAGAGCATTTTACACCAGCATGTGGGACACTGTTGCTATGATATTCAACAGACTGTACTGATGTCAGAATTTTGCATATGCAGTACTCCTACCAGGGCAGGGTCAGACATTAGCCTGGATGACAGGCAGATGTCACCTCATTCTATACCAGACAGATTACAGTGATATGGCTTTAGCTCTATTCACATACATCATGGCATGATTTGTAGGCCCTGTGTTATCTTGCTGAGAAAGCCCTGTGGTCCTTCCAGCTGCTGCATTGTCTGTTGAGGTACATGCAAAAGAAAGCAGTATACAATAGTACGGTTCTGATGTGGTTTGACTACAGTGATGTCATACAATCCTAAGATCTGCATATGATGGCATGATTTACTATGTGCAAAACAAAGGCTTCTAGTACCATTATGGACACTTGCTGGTCGAAGTTCAGACTGCTATCTACATGTGTTCCTACTGTTGGCATCAGTTGGTGTCAGCATAGCAGGGCTTTCGTCAGTGCTGTGATTAACATGCAATTCCATTTGTCATATGGACAACATAAATAATACACATTTCTGCATTAAGTTGTACATCGTGTACCTTTGTCCCCTTTATTTGTCTGCATTAGTTCCTCTTGTAGTATGTTATCATCATTGGTGGACTCAATAATTGCACCTGATATGCAAGAAGCAGCGAACTTGGTGAGGAAATGGCCACATACTTCAGCCTGAACTATTGAGAAATAGAGTCCAAACAATGAAGTGCCAAGCACAAATCCCCGGGGTTTGCCAGTAGTGACAACTGTACTGGTACAGGTTGATTCACCAGCTTTCACAGTATGTGTTCTGTCAGTGACCCAGTTGGTTATCCATCTGATGTAAGGGTTAATGCCCAGCTTAAGGGTTTTCTCAATGATACCTGCATGACGAATTGTGTCAAAACCGTAGGCCAGATCACGATAGGCAGTATGAATTGTCTTAGCTTCATCCATGCCTATCATATGGAAGCAATATCCTGTGACATCACAGATCACCTATGGCATGACTCACACATACAGCTTTCTCGTATGGTAGAATACACACTTTAACACACCCTCCACATGGGATATATTCCCATATAAGAGCATACATTAACATGCATCCATCTGAGTAGACAGGACAGCATCTGATGTATACATCTATAGAGACATCCTGACTCTTCACTACTATGAGCTGGACCAAAATGTGATCATGGACCTCTTCTACATTTATACTAGTCATATTCTGGCTTTATGCAACAGACCTGTGTGAGTTGATGATGCTACATCATGTCTGTTACATCTGATAGATGGCTTCAAATATATCAGTGAGGGCATGCATGATGACAACAGTATGATCTTGTAGAAATTGACCAGATCAAGGCATTTGACACAAATCCACATTGAGGTATTCATGCAGCACTGTCATATGTGGCCATAAGCAGCTGTATCCTCAAATATGTAAAGCAGTGTAGCACATACGTGGCATCTCACTATGGTGAGATGTGTGACCTGACCAGTGATCAAGTCTGTACATCAGGGCTGTCTGCTAGGTCCTTTCCTGTCCATTAGTTAAGTGATGGACATCACTGATGACATACACATGCTGTGTCTACACAGCTGTCTGAAGTAATGCAATCATTGACTCCAGCTGTGATATTAGTATAATGCAGACAGTAGCAACATATATGCACTGCTGCCACAGGCATGGCACCACCTACATTGATGAGACACATGGGGGCATTTGTTAATTCAGAAAACAAACACACCACCCACGTATAATGTGGACATCAGGCCAGTAGGTATGTGACCCATGTGCTGGAATGATGGTAAGTGGTACATCCAGCAGCATGTGGCCACAGTGTTGACTACTCTTTTTGAATGTAATACTAAGTACTAGGTATGAGAAGGACATCCACATCAGACGCCATAATACTTTCATGGTTCCCAGCCTTCATCACAGCAATAACTGTGTACAATACACCCTTCTTCTTATACCTGTTGACACAACTTCCAGTAATGTGTAATGGAAGTATACCGCCTATATCAAGTGAGCTGTCACATTACTTATTGGCCATACCTAAGTATTCCTTCTGTGGAATATACATGACTGTCTGATGGTGTGGAACAACAAACAAGTTGTTACACCAGATGCATGTGTGCTACTTGTTCTGCTTATACACACACTATATGCATAGGTGTTTGACAATATTAATAGCATGCATATCATTCATGACACTGTATATATGCCATGCACACAAGACAACTAGCCTGTATTGCCCATACCGTTGCATGCAGGTATAGCAGTGTCCCTCCCAACACCTGTAACAGATGTTACAGTGCCAGGAAAGTGTGCCTGGTTACCCTCATAGAGTGTGGATGTATCAAAATAGATGTCCAAGTGTGTGTGTGTGTGTGTGTGTGTGTGTGTGTGTGTGTGTGTGTGTGTGTGTGTGTGTGTGTATGCAGACTCATCTGTTATCACTGTAAATCGCATATGTTATGTCAGAGACAAGGGATTACTGGTGTAATTATTCTAATATTGTCTATAATTGTGGTTGGTTCTTGTAATGTTTTCCATCAGCCTTTACCTGTGTCACCTTGCTGGAGACCTCTACTGAGAGTGCCCTCATATTCAGGCATATCAGTTTGCACAGCTTCACAATATGCACACTACTTCAATTGTATGTCAGATCCCTGCTAAATATCCTCTGCATTATCTCACCTTGTGTGACAGGCACATAAAATACATTTTCACTGTACAGTTTGTACTTTACCATATAGGTATGTGAATGGTGTTGCTGCTACAACCATCTGCCATTGACATGCCACCCTTTACTGTACAGCAGGTAATTTCACCTGTCCTCTTTCCCTGTGTTCATTCCTACCATTCAGGTGTATGTCCATATTCAATACACACACTTCCCCTTAGTTTTCATTTTGCATGTCACTTCATGTCCCATTACAGATCGTGTACAGAGCTTCTGTATACAGTAACAGGAATGGGATATCACAATACTCTACACTGCAGGTACAGGACCATATACTTTGCATTCATGCCTCTCAACTGTCCAGATATTCCAAGGATGTCCATTTGTTTTCCTTATCAAATGCATGGCTTTCTGCCATATCACTGGGATGATCTCAGGACTGATGTCAGTCAGTATTACATACATTTAAGGTCATACTTCTCAGCTGTACTGATTTGTGCAAAATGTCCACTGTCTCATATTTTTGATCTTTTCCTCATGACATTTTGGTTTTCTGGTAAATCATTGGCATGTCATTGCAGATTGAGGTCAGAAACTAATGGCAGACATTTGAGTTTCAAACATAAGGCTCTTCAGAAAGGTCATGGTACTGTGCAGCCTATTATTCCTTCAAGCTTCTAAGTTTGGAAGACCAATATTGACATTCTGTCCCTAGTTTTTGACCTTTGTCCCCTCATTATTTATGGCTTTGTGTAGATGTCTTGCTCTAATAGGTTAAGAGAGTTTCATTCTAACATGTTTCTTTCTTACATGTATGTCAAATATGTCCCTTTTTCTGGTTATTTGTCCCCTCATTACTTTGGCCTTTGTGCAGATGTGTTCCAGTAACAGAGTGACAGCTATCTGTGAAGCCCTGGTGATCATTGTGGCATTCCAAGCAAATCTGAGCACCGTAGGTGCTCTTCTTTCAACAGCAGTGGGATCTGCATTTGCTTACAAGGTTTCATGGCAGCAACACTGTTGTGAGGCACAAAACCTAGCTTAGGCACGCCATGTGGGATTAATATGCATTGCATGCCTGGGGTGTATTTGTTAGTTCACTGTTCATCAGTATATTTACATTTTGGGCTGCCTTTGGTCCAGGGCATACCTGAAAAGGGCCATTGCATCAACTGATATACCTGGTTAACAAATAGATAAATAATCGAAAAAATAAATAAATAAAATTGTTTTGCTGTGAAAAAAATCTGCATTTACAGTTTTGAACAAAGCCTTATTCAATAAACTATGTCCTGGAAATTTTAATGGTCTGCTTTAGTCAAAGCTCAAGGTCAGTATAACAAAATGGCTGATAGACCAACCACACCTATGTCACTATAAATGCTTATATATGGGAACTTGACATATTTCATCCTTTTTATTTTACAGATTTAAAACTTCCAGTTAAATGGACTGCACCTGAAGTAATCAATTATAGTACTTTCACAAAAAAATCAGATGTTTGGTCATTTGGAATTCTGCTGACTGAACTTGTTACATATGGAAATACACCTTATCCAGGTATGTGTCTACATTCAGGAGCCAGGCTTCAAAGTCATTTGAGGTTCAGAAACTGTATGTTGATCACATTAGGGTTTGCTTCCAACTTTGTCATGGAGAAGCAAAGTGCTTGTGAATCTCATAAATCCTGTCCTTGGTGTCTAAATTATTGTTTGCTTGTATTTGATTACTGGGGTAGAGCATTGATCTGTACAGATCTTTTTAGACTTTAGCCAAGTAGTGCTTGTTAGTACGAATCTCCAAATATTTAATTTATACTAATGTAGGACATCAACATATATGACGTATTTGTTTTCTAGTACATATCCATGGTTGTGTGAAGTTTTCAAGGTCATGGTTTACAGCCAGTGACAGTTTTCTGGTACATATCCATGGATGCATGGAGTTTTTAAGGTCAAGATTTACAGTCAGTGATGGAGTCTGCAGATATGATCTGTTCCCACACTAGTACTTTTGTCAATGAACCACACTATAGTGTCATGCATATGCTCAAAAACAGCTGTCTTTTTCTTTACAAAATGCCTGTAGTACCTTCCTATATCCAGATTAACAGTATGTTTTCAGAATATGATATTTGATGTAATGCAATATGTGAGGTTAGGCAAAGAAACAAGTATTAACATAACACAAACATACTGTTATAAAACCAAACTTTCCATTGTTTTAAATTTCACCTTTGGAAAGGAATTAGATGTCAAATGCTCTTAAACTTAACCATACTATTACAAACTTTGTCTTTACAACATTCATATAACAAACCACAGTCTTGAATTAAATGAAAAAGTAAATGTTTCATTAATTCTTCATATTTTTGTCCAGAAAGTAGGATATGTTTATTTTAAGGTGCATTATTGGGGTACAGAGAGGATCCTGGTCATCTGCTCTATAAAAGGTGGCTCTGGATTTCAAGCCCACAGGTGCTAGTCTGGAACCTAGTCCCCTTAAATTTTATGATGCACTGCTTCCCAACTTATACAATCTATAACTTTCATAAAAGAAAGAAAAAATGATACAGATATCTATTACTGATTTGTTTATTAATTTATTTGCTACATGTCCTTCTATTGCCTACTGATTGCAATCATATTTCTTCAGTCCAGACCCAAAGTGCAGTTGTCATCTAGTCAATCATTATGGGATTTTTTGTTGTTGCTGTAAGCCCAGCACTTCCATGTATGTTTCTACATACACCCAAATGGTACGTATGGAACAAATGGGACAAGTATGTGTCAGTCAGTCACACAAGTGGCATACCCTTCAGTAGTCCAGCCTCCCTCATCAGCCATCTCATTCTGGTAGGTTCCTTGTCTCCAGTAGAGATAGATTGATGACATCCATATCAAGACATTTTCTCTGCTCCCACCCCCAGGAAAAGATGATCAGTCTTGGTTTCATTACTCTTCTACCTTTTCTGGGGTCAGGGATCTACTAATCTAGGCCAAGGAGCCAGTAACTGACTATAGCTTTAGTAAGGCAGCTGAAGCTCAGTACCAGTGTCAGGCAGGAGGTTTAAAAAATGGTCTGAGGTTATGCTACATTGCAGAAAAAGCTTAGTAAAGGGCCTGCAATCTTAACAGATCTCTGTTTTTTCCCAGAGGTGCTGCCTGTCTGCCATAAGAGTGGGGGGTCACAGACTTTCAGACTAATAAATGTTATGTATAGTTGAAGTAAAAGCAGGGTTAGGGACCTCAAGCTGATAAAATGTGTCTGGGATAAAGACCTGGTGCAGAAAAAAAATCTGACTTACTGTGAACAGAAGCTCTAATGAAGGGTTTCGAAAGATCTTTATTTTCTGCCACCTCATATTGCCTCGGTCACAGTCATTTAGGCTAGTATGATGGGCAGCAGTAACAGAGGGACCATGCTGCCTGCCTTCATAGGAATATAAGATCATGTCTGATAATTCAGCACAGAGCATTGTGACTATGAGTAGCTGATAAGCTTAATCCTTTAGTGCTGGGTTTGATCCCTATAGGTTGCATTTGCAAGCTGTGTAACTGAAATCTTTAGTTACTTTGTGCTCTCAGGTTACCCTTAAAAAGTGAAATTTATACTCATTGAGAATACCTGGTTAGGTAATTACTAAATAAATAAAGAAACATAAGATAGATGGCAATAAAGACAATGTGTCAGAATCAAAATTCATGGTTCAGTAAAATGTGGTATAACATTTTTCACTAGCTAGCTCTGTCAGGATCAAGTGTATGCTGGATACTGAACAAGGAACACGTTTTCTGTGATCATATTAGAACACAGAGGAAATATCCAGTGTTTACCTGTGTCTTACATGTGATAACAGGTATGCCTTGAGTGAGGTGTGAGGGGGTGACATAAGGAAATGCCAATCAGTAGCAAGTTGAATACTATAAATGTAGCAGTTTATTATTATTATTATTATTAGTAGTAGTATTATTAGTATTATTATTATTATTATCAGCATCATTATTATTATTTTTGTTTTGCTTCTCAATATAAAAATAGAGAACGCACCAGATCAGAGATTGGCACAGGGTGCCAGAATTGGTAATTACAGCTCACCATTAACTACAGAATCTAAGAGCATCTTATATGTACATAGTTTTCAGTAATCATGTTTTTGAAAAGAAGCGTGTGTGTTGGCTTCCTGGTAGACAGACAGAGAGATAAAGCTTTAAACTATGACCTTAATGACCTGGGTATGGTAGCAGCCCATGTTGTAAAGGCCAGCCTAGGAAGACAGGGTAAGTAGTCAAAAACTTGTACTCCTTCCTTGGTGAGAATTTGTGGAGATCCTGTTTCAGGACTTAGACTTAATGGTTGCAAAGAATAAGATTCTAAGGCTGCTGTTTTTTTGAAAGATCAAGGAAAGGAGGCTGTCAGGGTGGCAAAGGGCAATGTGCATATGTGATCACCAGCATGAAGCAGCATGAACGCAAGCATATCTGTGTGACATGTAATGAAATGCAGACATAATCATCAGCGTGAAGCAGCATGGACACAAGCATATCTGTGTGACATGTAATGAAATGCAGTCATAATCATCAGCGTGAAGTAGCATGGACACAAGCATATCTGGGTGGCATGTAATGAAATGCACACATAAGCAGAGCATACTTGTCAGCCTGGAAACATCAAAAATCTGGACAAAGTCCCATGAAAAATAGGCACAAATAATTATGTAACTCTGCCTACTACGGTGGAGTTGTGGGATACCAACTTTCAAACGCAAACTGAGGAACAGACAAACAAAATATTGCCCAAATGTGTAGCAATGTTGTTTACTGTGAAGGAGAAGATGATGAAACTTAGGATTTAGTTTTTGTTGATCTGCAGTATGTGGGTTTTGTGGTAAAAGTAAGGCATGTAATGGTAAGCAATATTCTGATCTTAGCAAGGACCTTCAAAAGTCATTCTCCATGGCCTAGTTATCAGTGGTGTAGTTAGAGTTTGTGCCGCTTGGGTTGCCTTTGTGTTTACTGCCCTTCCTCCCTCACAAACTCATGGTTGAATGTGCCCCCCCCCATACATAGCCCTACCCGCTACAGCCATTCCCATCTCCTATTACTTGGCTATTTCACCCCATTTACCATAAACACTGTAATGGGTATACTGCTTTACTTCTACAATGATTATCTGGATATAATTTAAAACTTTTATTTTACATTTTATAGCACAAACACTAATAGACATCTGCTAAGCAAAACTATACAGTCTCACAATGAAAACAAACTTAGCATTAAAACTTCTTAGCCCTTGAAAGTAAACTCACATTCATTGAAACAACATTAAAACTCACATTCAAAGAAAATGCATCTGGCCAGTGGCAGATAAAGATTACTTTTGGGTTGTTCTCAAATCATAGATAACCCCCCTGCACACGAAGCATACGTGTGTTCTTTGATACACCTTCATGATTGTATTAAATTATATTCCTTGTGCAATACAACACACTTGTTAGAGCTTGTTTTAATTGATTGTTTTGAACATTTTTCCAGTAAGCAATGAAATTAAATGCATGAACCAATAATGACAAAATGACCCAATTCAGAACATTTCCATCATAAAAGTCTACTCAAACTTGTACAATCCACCAGTATCAGTAAATATTCACAATCTCTGCAGAAGTAAAAGTTATCTAAATAATTCCACATTCAAGAGATCTGTAACTAATGAAGAGGATGCTGCAAGCAAACAACTTTAAATTTCATTGTTTCATCTACAAATAAAGTGCCTGTTGCCCTTGAGAAATAAATTGTCTGTTACTTTAAAAAATGATAAGCTAGTAATATTGCAGTAGGGAATGGATGGCAAACTGATTACAGGTTCATAGTTACTAGGTATCTCCTCCAAAGAGGACATTTCCAGGACTGCAGCATCCATCCCATTTAAATGTACAACACAGTACAGTATCATTAATCCATCTATATATTGTGGGAGTAGAACCCACAGCCTTCTGCATCAAAAGCAAGCATTCTACCTGTTGTGCTGCTAATACAAACAGACTTAGTAGAAACAGCACTAAACTTCTCACCTACTGAAGAACTATGCAGCACAAGAAATGTAGAAAAAGCCAAAATTTATTGGGGTGTAGGCCCAAAACCAGGGATACATTTTAAACATTGCTTGTATAATCTTAGAAAAGTTGCTAGTATAAAATTATTTGTGTTACCATGTACTTCCTGGAAGATAGGAAGACTGAAACTTAAATGGCTTATCATTATTTAGTGAATTCAGCTTTCACTAATTTGCTAGAAAACTACAAATTTTAAGAGGAAAAGACCAAAAAGCCAAACATGAACACAAGTTTATAGGTTCATAGTTTGGTACTAGGCTATCGGCCCTAGGGCCTATACAAGCCTAGCCAAACAATTCCCCGGATATTTCTTACCACAATATTTACTTCCTTCAACCTCTGTCTAGCAGGGTGACTAACATGATCCCCAGGGTGAATTTCCCATCTCCCATCCAATTGTCAAGGTTCTCTTTGAAGAGGGCCGAGGAGGCACTCTGCTTGACATGTATGGGCAGTCTATTCCAGAGTCTGGGGAGTCTCTGGGTTAGGAGGCTATCCCTCCAGTATGTTTTGTTTATTGTGATGACAAGGTTTAAATCCCTGGAGCATGTGGCTCTGAGTGGTGGTGTAGATAAGGAATTCAAGCTCTTGCTTCTTGTATCTAAGGTACAGGGTTTGACCTGCGTACACTAACCACCGGGTATACTTACCTGGGGCATTACACACACACACACACACACACACACACACACACACACACACACACACACACACACAATGCAGCAATTGGCCAAATAAATGCACAAGAATGAACTAAATGCAGCACTTGGCCGAATAAATGGAGCACTTACTTGCACACAGTATCCACACACAGAGCCAGTTAAACAGTACAGAGTGCAGTTCTCACAAGAAGGAGCGGCCATGGACTTATATAAAGTTAAATAGTCCTTGGCCAATAAATGCACAAGAATGAACATAAACTAAATGCAGCAACAGAAATTACTTGCACACAGTATCTTGGTTGGCCAACAGATAAATAAAATAATGCAGAACAGTGGTTCTTGGTTGTTACAACAAATAACAGTTGTTTTTCAATTCTGTAAAATTTAAATTATGCAGCCCACCATCACTGTTATATTCCCTATTTCCTTCTGAGTCCAACAGGCAGTAGCTGATGTCATCTCATAAGCCCCTGTAGGCTGCTGATGACATCAGCCAATGGTTTAAAGTGGTAATACAAAAAAAAAAATCTGAAAATTTCAGAATTTAAGAGAGCCGCTCAGGAATTCGTGGCACACCAATATTTTCCCCTCAAAACTGATAAATGTAGAGGAATTTGGTACAGTTGAGAGGTCTGAATCAGAGTGAAGCAGCATGGGCACAAGCATAACTGGGTGGCATGTAATGAAATGCACACATAATCCTCAGCATAAAGCAGCATGGGCACAAGCATAACTGGGTGGCATGTAATGAAATGCGCACATAGGTAGAGCATACCACTCAACCTGGAAACATCAAAAAGTCCCATGAAAAATAGGTACAGATCTGTACACTGATTAACATAAAATTTGCATACATAATTATGTAACGCTGCCTACTCCAATGGAGTTGTGGGATACCAACTTTCAAGCACAAACTGAGGAACAGACAAACAAAACATTGCCCAAATGTGTAGCAGTGATGTTCACTGTGAAGGGAGAAGATGAACCTTAGGATTTATTTTTGGTGACTTGCAGTATGTGGGTTTTGTGGTAAAAGTAAGGCATGTAATGGTAAGCAATATTGTGCCGCTAGGGTTGTCTTTGTGTTTGCTTCCCTTCCCTCCTCACAAAATCATGGCCGAATGTGCTTTCCCATACACAGCCCTACTCCCTGCAGCCATTCCAATATCCTATTACTTGGCTATTTCACTCCATGTACCATAAATACTGTAACAGGCATACTGCTTTACTTCTACAATAATTATATGGATATCATTTAAAACTTTTATTTTACATTTTATAGCACAAACACTAACAGACATATGCTAAGCAAAACAATACAGTTTCGCAATGAAAACAAACTTAGCATTAAAACTTCTCTGCCCTTAAAAGTAAACTCACATTCATTGAAACAGCATTGAAGCTCACATTCAAAGAAAATACATCTGGCCAGTGGCAGATAAAGATTACCTTTGGGTTGTTCTCAAATCATAGATACCCCCCCTACACATGAAACATACATGTGTTCTTTGATGCACCTTCATGATTGTATTAAATTATATTCTTTGTACAATACAATACACTTGTTAGAGCTTGTTTTAAATTTATTGTTTTGAACATTTTTCCAGTAAGCAATGAAAAAAATGCATGAACCAATAATGACAAAACGACCCAATTCAGAACATTTCCATCATAAAAGTCTACTCAAACTTGTACAATCCACCAGTATCAGTAAATATTCACAATCTCTGCAGAAGTAAAAGTCATCTAAATAATTCCACATTCAAGAGATCTGTAACTAATGAAGAGGATGCTGTTAGCAAACAACTTTAAATTTCATTATTTCATCTACAAATAAAGTGCCTGTTGCCCTTGAGAAATAAATTGTCTGTTACTTTAAAAAATGATAAGCTAGTAATATTGCAATAGGGAATGGATTGCAAACTGATAACAGGTTCATAGTTAGTAGATATCTCCTCCAAACAGGACATTCTCAGGACTGCATCATCCACCCCCTTTAAATGTACAAGACAATACAGTACAGTATCAGCAATCCATCTATATATTGTGGGAGTAGAACCCACAGCCTTCTGTATCAAAAGCAAGCATTCTACCTGTTGTGCTGCTAACACAAACAGCATATCTGGATGGTATGTAATGAAATGCACACATAATCATCAGTGTGAAGCAGCATGGGCACAAGCATAACTGGGTGCCATGTAATGAAATGCACACATAGTCAGTGTAAAGCAGAATGTGCACAAGCATGTCTGGGTGGCAAGTAATGAAATGCACACGTAATCAGCATGCAGCAGTATGAGCACAAGCATATCTGGATGGCATGTAATGAAATACACACATAATCAGCATGAAGCAGAATGGACAGGAGCCAAGCAAGGTGCCCTAGGATGAAGTTCATGTATGGTAATCAAAAAAAAGTGCATGTAAGGTAAGAAAAATGGATGATTGTTTATATTAAGACACGCTGTCATACTTCATGCATGATTGGGTGGTACCAGTTAATTAACACCCAATGAGTACAGGGTAAGAAAAATACATGAAAACAGCTGAGCCACCAAGGATAACAACACAGCATTAATTAATTCTTGACCCTTCTGGCAGTGGTTACAACCAGCTAAGAAAGAAGAATAAAAAGATCAATGAGGCAGTGGAATAAGGAGGGAAGAAGTACCCAAAATTAATATAAAAGTGAAAAGACAAGGCACAGGCAAAAGTTAGGACAACATGTATATAGAAAATTTGAGCCTAAAAATAGACAAATCCAATAAAGAAACAGGTGTTCCACTGCGAATGAACATCCTTATGCACAACATGACATGAATAAAAAATAACAATATAGTACAAAGAATGAAACCTGGCAACAATACAATTTAAACTTTTAATAGTAGTAAGGTTAGTGCTTTCACATCCAAAAAGTGGTGCTTCTTCAGACCATTTAAAGTGGAATACAATACAGCACTTAAATGCATTACTCAATTAAAATCAATTAACTCAGAAAACATCAACCTATCAGAACAAAATTATAAAAAGTGTGCATGCAGTCAAATGACCATAGCTAACAAATAAATGCATAGGTATAAAATACATAATAGATACATAATAGTGTATGTATATAATCATAACACAAAGCTAAACTTATCGTAAAGGGTGTGCTTTCAGATGCGGTTTTAACAGAACCTTACCATTTAAACCGGGGACTTTTTCTGCACATAATCTAATAATCCAGTTCACCTCATGTTCTTTAGTAATGTTATTAAAATCTCCCATTTGTAAACTCTCAGTCAAGCATTCAGTGACCATAAAAGTAAAATTATGTCCATCACCAAATTCAGTAATATGTTTAGCTAAGGACTTCTATCCACATCTCATTTAATTATAGCTGCTAAATGTTCTCTTATCCATTTACTCAAAGAGCGGTTAGTTTTCCTTATATCAAATGAATAGCATGCTCCACAAACAGTTCAGAAAATCACATTCTTAGTTGAACAGATAGCTGCAACATTAAACTTAAAAACTTTTTTTTCATAACAGGATGTAAAAAGCTATTACTAGTATTTAAAACATTGCAAAAATTACAGCCCTCACAGTTAACGGTACCTCTGGTTTCTAATGGAATATCTTGCCTACTTGAATTATAGCACAGAAGCTGCTTTAAATTTTTCTTATTCCTAAAATAAAAACATGGATGATCTCCAGCTATATCTTTTAATTTATCATCAGACATTAAAATAAATCACGTCTTTTTAATAAACAGAATAACAATATTGATGCCATTAGAATATTGTAATCCCAATGATGCCTAAAAAACATACAATATTTATTCATAAAACTGGTTATTGAAGAGAAAAGATTCCTACCAATGAATGAGAAGGAAAATACAGCAAGGGTGTTCATTTATTTTATGTTTTAACCAGGTAAGGCTCTTTGAGAACAAGAGCCTCGCAGAGGAGTGACTTGTGCGTTTGGTTGGTTGAGTGACTTGTTCAGTCTCATATAAGGCAGGCAGAGACTGTCTAAACAAAGCTCACCTATGGATGAACTAAGTTCTGAAGAATCTAATCCTTATGAACAAGAATGTTTTGAACTGGCTGAAAAATCCACAAACTTGATAATTCCAGGGATGCTTGTTTGTATCAGGATGCGTGTTCTGCTTTTAAATTGTATGAATTAATTTCAGCAGCATAAACAGCAATCATCTCCATATGGCTCCTGGCACCATCCCACCTACTTCTTGTCCATTTACCTGTAGACTGCTGCAGTAGCAATAGCATGGTTCCTGTTAAAATCCTAGAGCATGTTATTATCCCTTTCTTCCCTGTAACTTGTTTACGTTTGTACCATCAGTGCCATAAACAGCCACATCCCACCCTACAACCTACCTTGTTCTCTTTTTCAGCTAAGATCTCACTGTGGCCCTCTGTTCTTTGGATTTATTGGTGTGTTGGAATGTAGTACTGTCAGCAATGTCTAGGTCATTATTAACTGTAAACCTGCTTCTTTAATACTCAAATGTAGAGTCATTTCACACACAGATTTTTAAATCCTGGTGTCCTCCACACTTCCTTTCATCCCTGCTCTTTAGATCCCAGTTCCCCACTCCCTGCTCTTTGTATTTAATCTTATATCACTCCCTTGGGTTTCTAGGTCTATGTTGGGGGGGGGGGGGTAAGAGTAACTAACCCCTAAAACAAGATAGCTTTATATAGAAAAGTGGATGCAGTTTTGTGAAGAATACTAATCTCTTTTCCACTCCCGTGCATGGGCTGCATTGCCATTACCTTCACTTGAAATAATAAGATGCAAGGTCAGTGTATTTTTGGTGAAAAGGGAGAGGCCTCATAACTGTTTTCCTTAGATGCTTTGTATTAAAGTCCATGGTGTGCTACTGGTTTTGTGACCACTGGCCATATATCCTACCCCCCCCTGCAAAGTCAAACTGCTTCATAATCTACAAAACAATAATGTAAAAATCTTGATAGATTGAGGGTTTTTCTCACCTTCATCCTAACAACTGTCTCTCCTAATAACGTTCACATGAAATCCTTAACATGACTGGAAAAAAAAACATCTCAACACCATCCTTGCAGTTGTCTCTCCTAAAACACTTTATATGTGATCCAAAAAATGACTGGAAACATTTTATAAACAGAGTAGTTTCTAGTTCCTGAACAAAAACATTTCCTACATCAGGAAACAACCCTAAAACACAGATTCTGATTATAAGTATCCTTTCAACCATCATCAGCACCACTTTCACCCATGAAGATACAAATATACCTGCCAAATCCACTAACAAATCCCAAATAGATAACATGTCATTATCTCACAAACCAAAAAGAATATCCATTCATTATTTTGACTATGTGCTACAAAAACAGGATTTCTTTCAGAATGCAAACTGCTGTGGATCCCAATTCTCATTTTATACATCATAATATTTCACAAAGCTCCTCATTAGCACTCTTTAAGAAAAATCTTGATGATTGGATGGGAGATAGGAAATTCATCCCGGGGATCACTTCTGTGGTTCTGTTTGACAGGGGCACAGGAAAATAATTTTCTTGGGTGGCAAAAGCCAGGGTACTGTTTGGCTAGGCTTATATAGGCCTTAGGGTCAATAGCCTAGTACCTACCTATGAACCTATGAACCTAAGCTTCATCCTAACAAACCACTCTATCTTACTCAAAATGATAATCAGAACATTCTCATATTTAGCAGTCAAACAAAGACTAATTGTGTGTGCCCTTAGTCCAGGAAGAGAGAACAACATACTAAGATAACAACTTAATATTTCAGAGGACTTAGTGGAGAAAAGAATTTAGATAAAGACAGAACAAAATAAGGCTGATTGAGCCTTTTTGATATATTAGAAACATCATGAAACAACTACCAAACATCATGCCAAAAAGTCCAACTCCCTCATAAATGGGTGGGAGGTTGGCATAATGGTTAAGGTGTTTACCTTGCAGACACAAGGTACAGGGTTTGATTCTCACATGGGGTAACTGGCTAGGCTTAAAATGGCCCACAAGGGCAATTAGCCTAGTACTAATCTATGAACCTATGAACTTATGAAATCATTGCACGTAATATCCTTATAATAATTTGTGAACAATTCCAGAAATACCTGTGATATTCAAGGGTGTTAGCATCCCAAGTGTAAAATCCTAGATGTTTCCCCTCAAAAATGCAAGTGGCATCTATGATCTCTTCAGTAGAACCTTGTTCTGCATTAATGATAGTGGAAGAACTCTTACCTAGCACAGTTTGCTTGCTCAGATTGATAACTACATAGGAACAGAATTAAGTGTCTCTAGTTATCTAAATCCCATTTACCTACTCCATTCAAATCATGCATTTCAGTCAGAAGAGCAGACAAGTATGTCCTTTATCATAGTTTATAAATGGATTGACCAAAACCTCAAAATGGTCATTACAGATGTTTATACAATGTACATACATCTCATACATTCAAGGGTTAGTCTTCTTAAGAAATCACCAATAAAAGACTACAGTTTGTATGTTGAAAAAAAAACCTTAAAATAAATATCACCCAGTCTTTAAATCATAAATAACTTACATAGTTATATATCGATGCTTAACATTTTGTTGAATGTCAAGTGTACTGAATGGTGAATCAGTGTGTAAAAATGGTTGAAATCCTATTTAGCTGATGAACATGCATTTGTGGGATAGACAGACACAGTTCTATAATAAATAAGTACAATATAAGAACCTTTACCTGGTGACTGGTGTTACCTTTATATAGTCACTGCTGGTTTCATGTCTATTTTTGTGCTGAGAGTGATTTCCTGTATGTGGTAATTTCACTTGTCTCCACAGATGTGCAACCATGGGAATAGTACGCTAAAAAATATTTCTGAAGCATATAGCCTTTGCTTATTTAACTGTATGATGATTATTTATTTATTTATTTAGTTAGTTAGTTAGTTAATTAGTTAGTTAGTTAGTTTACTGGGAAACTGTGACTGAGCACAAGTCCCATTTTCAGTGGTGGCCCAGGGTGAAAAGCTCCACATAAAATAAATATTTACAATGTACAATAATAAATGTTACACATTTTAAGCATTACTTTGCAGGTAGCATTGTGACAAATAATAAAGACATTTATCATGTACTTCAGAAGATATATTTTGCATCAGTCAAACACATGTTAACATGTAATAGCTGGAGGTACAACAGCAATGATACTACACATAGGTTCAGTATATGCATGTTAACATTAATGAGAGAGAGAGAGGATGTTGCTAGAGCAGGAACAGAAAATAGAGAAAAGAGAAAGGTTTAAAGCAGAAATAATCAAGAAAAGGATAAGTAGAAAACGTTCTGGTACTGGAGAGGTTGAGATAACAGCAGATAGGTAAGGTAATGAGGTGGGTAAGGAAGTGGGGTATTAGTAGGAGAGGATTACTGATATAAGTTAATTGGAGGAGCAGTAATGGGGATGAAGGAGAAAGTGGCAGGGATACGAAAGCTGAAAGAGTCAGGGTTATAGACAGAAAGACTGGCAATGGAAAAGAAACAGAAAGAAATGTTGGTTTAGTCAAGATGGGAGCATAAGCATAGCCATGAGGATGTTAGGTGTTTTTTTTTAGGTTGTGTTTGAAATGTGTAGTAATATTGTCTTATTCTAGGATGGGTGGGATGGTGTTCTAGTGCTTTGCAACATAGGGTGAGTAAAGTGACGCACCTGAACTATTACAAGACTTGGTCCTGGTTAGGAGATGTTTGTTCTGTGTGCAGAGATTCCTGGGAGGGAAGTAGTGTTTGAGGATGTTTTGTAGTGATGAGATGTCAGGTTTGTCTATTATTTTGTAGGCACTAAACAGGTAGGATTTGGCAAGGTAATTAGGTAGTTTGAGTCAACGTAGGTGCTAGGCAGTGGCATAAATAGTTTGTTAAGTTGGATGCAAACTTAGCTATTTTATTCTAGCCAACCTATAGTTTATTTTTTAAGGAGATATGAAGGCTAGTCAGGTTGGATGCGGCATAGAGAAGTGAAGGGAAAAGACAAAATTTTGCTAAAGAATTCCTAGAGAAGATAATGAGAAAGAGTTTGTTTCTGTAGAGGAAGCCCAACTTTTGGAGAGTTTTCTTGACATCTAGAGTGTTGTATTGATCATGGTATCTTAACTGATAATAACTTAAACTATGAAGCAAAACTGTTCCAATCGAGGTATTATTTGCTGACATGATGTTGAAGGTTTGTTTCTGGGCAGACAGAGATTTGGGTAAAAACAGCATTATTTTTTTTTAGCATTTAAAAGTAGCTGGTAGTCATCTAGCCAGGCATCAGTTGAGAAAAAGCCATACTGGGCTATCTTGTAGAGTAGCAGTAGACTTGGTGCAGGGCATATAAACATGGCATCTTCAGTGTACTGTGTTGTGGAGGATTCTTTGTAATTTTTGTGAAGATTTTTAGTGAAAAAGTTGAATAGTAAAAGGCCTACAATAGATCTCTGAGGTATTCCAATAGAGACAGACAGAAAGTAGAGGAAATTTAATTTCCATTTTACATCCTGGAGCCTGTTGGTGAAATGGCTGTGCAGCCAGCTATGGGATGAATGGGAGAATAGTTCATTGAGCAGGTGCTGGTGTGAAGCTGTGTCAAATGCTTTTGGAATGTCTAAGAACAGGGATGGTACTAGATTGTCAGTATTTCTAATAGAGTTTTATGATTTTGGTAAAACTGAACAGAGCAGTAGTAGTGATGTGGTGAGGTTGGAAACCATGTTGAGTGTTAGAAAGGAAATTGTTTTTGTGAAGATGGGAAAGAAGTTGGGAATGAATGCATTTTTCAACTATTTTAGAGAGTGGAGACAGAATGGCTATTGCTCAGTAATTGAAGAGGTTGGTGGATGTTCCCCCATTATGTACATGTATACTCTGGGATTTTTTCCAGATGGCAGGGCCATAGCTTTCTGTAATTGATCGGTTTATGAGTGTAGATACAGGGTATGCTATTACATCTTCAGTGATTTTTAGGATATACTAGTGGCAGGTTGTCAACAACTGGTGTGGATATATTTTTTTAGTTTTAGGAGGTGTTTTTTTGATAGAATCACTAGATACTGGTTGGACAAAGGAAGGATTTTGGTGATGATTAGTAGTGTTTGGGATATTGAGGCTGGTGGGTGGTTTGTTATAAAGTAGGGAGAGGACAGGGTATGTGAAGTGTGTATTGAATTGGATAGCATAATAGGGGAACATCCACCAACCTCTTCAATTACTGACCAATAACTTCCTTGACCCTATTCTTCTCACTCACACAAAACTAGCTATTTCCTTTTCTATTAACATCTTTGTCTGTAAAACCAACTGATAGTTCAAACAGTGCTCAATGTTACTTACCTACTGTTTTTGGTTGTATGTATATCCAAACATGATTTGTTAGCTTAGAATACTTTTTCCTTACTCTTAAGCTAAAATGTATTTACTCTTAAGCTAAAATGTATTTACTAGTATTCTCTTAGCTAAAATGTATTTACTAGTTAAACTTGTTAAATCTTATAATGTACTTATGCTATCGTGATCTTTTTCTTGAATGTGGAGCTTTTCTTCCCGGGCCTCCACTGAAAATGGACATGTATCCAGTTGGACTAGCCCGGTCAACAAATGTAAAATAAAATAAATAAATAAATAAAATAAAATAGCTCTAGAGACAGAGTTGTTGGTGGTAGTTGGTTAAGGAGTCATAGTTTGGCTTGATTTAATCTTTGGATTGCATTCCAGAAATGCTTTGAGTTCTATTAGCAGTTGTCTTGCAGCTTGGAAAAGTATTGAATTTTGTCTGATCTGACACTTTATTTAGAAAAGTTCCTAACTGTCTAAAATATTGAAATTTTTGTAGTGTTGTGTTAGCAGACTATGCTTTCCAAACTGTATCTTGGTTTCACATGAGTTGCCTGTTTTGATTCTAGTTCTGAAAAACAGCCAAAAGAAGACAACAGACAGCTGAAACAGAGAAGAGACATTAAACCTGGTACCATTTTGAACAGAGCATGATTATGATAACAGAATGAACAAGTGATTTCTTCATACAGTGAGGAAAAATACACATCTGTAAGCTTTTGCAGGGCTGGATGTTGTATTTACCCTTTTGTGGTCTTGGGGAGGGTGGAGTCCACAAAATTCTATGGTTAACTGTTGAAAAATGTATAAAAGTAAAGGAGACAAAATAGAACAGCATTAGTGTCAAGAAGATATGGTACATATGTAGACAGAACTAAAGAAAGAGATAGCATTAATAAGGATAAATGAAATTAGAGTTACAGTATACTGGTAAGGCAGGAAAGTATTTCTGATCGAGAGAGGAACACAGAAAATAACTTACAGTTTATTTTCCGTATGTCCTGAGGTTAGATATGTGAAAGATGCCTTCCAGTGAGGTGAGCTAGAAGACCAAGGGAGAAGTATTAGTCCAAGCAGCCTTTTACAGAAAAAATACATAGGTGAGCAGAGTCTAAAACAAGAATAAAAGCAATAGTAAGCAGTACAGTAATTCACAGAAAGTAAACATCGCATACAAAAATTGTAAAAGCAATACAACCAGCCAACAAGTGTACCATTTTAACAATGCCAGTTCTGCTTAAATATGCAACAGTGTGATATTAGTGTTTGATCTTCAGTAAGGCAGTCATACTGTGCAGTACAAAACTAAATTTCAAAGAGTGTAGAAAGTTGGCTACTAATATTGCAAAGCATGTTGGTGGGAGCAAGTAACAAAAAACGTAGACAGTGTTAAAAACTCAAAATAGACATAATTCACATTAAAAAAGCAAGTAGACATCTGATTAAATGGTGTTTCAATGAAATATCCTTTTGTCCATTTTAACTAAATGATTTGCCTGCCAATAAAATGACTGTTCAACCAATTGCCCTGTAATCATATATTAATTGGTATGTGACAGACCACAATTCCTGCAGTTAAGCACGCACACACACACACACACACACACACACACACACACACACACACACACACACACACACACACACACACACACACACACACACACACACACACACACAGGAACAAATTCATTCCACACTCCAGTATTCAAACAAGGTGAATGTGTGCACATGTACGTATCCCACAGATCGGTACAACAGCTCATAATTACTACAATGACAAAGCAAATCTGTTCATATGTACATATCCCACAGATCAGTACAACACCTCATAGTAACTACAATGACAAGGTAAATCCATGCATATGTACGTATCTCATAGCTCAGTACAACAGCTCATAATTACTACAATGACGAACTACAAACACCTCATCTCCCAGCCCAGTTCCAAATGTGATAATCTCTCTCATAAATATCTGAAAAAATTAATTTATCATGACTAAAAAATATTACAATATGGCAGTTAATAAATGCTGCACAAATTGTGTTCACTTCCTTCACCAAACAACATAAACACACATATTTTTCAAATAGTACCAACTAAACTGTCTCTAAATCTTAACTTCAGTACCAAAATGCCCCTACCATCCTCACATTTGTGTTTTCATTCATATATAAAAGAAGCAAACTCACAAATGCCTCTTATCAAGGGTGACCTCTGAGCAGTGGCTGAATAAGGGACTTCTTCAGGGTCACAAAGTCTGCAAATGGGGATTGAAGGATCAGTGAAGCTTGTTAACATGTTATACTGTTAACATTCTGTGCTAAACTGCTAGATATATGTCTCATGAGTATTAGATTTCATATGCTGTCTGCCATTCATTAAAGGAACTGCAAACTGTTCTCACATACCAACATCATCCCACAGAAATGGGCACCACACATCATACTCATCCCCAGGGCAGACATATTTTTGTGCTTAGAAAATCTGGCACCCAGTTTACAACAACCACTCTTATCCTTAATCCTGTGTATTTTCTTGTCTGCCACTTCCCCTACAAACCCATAAAACCTGTACATGTTGCACATCATCATCTCACAGTGTTGTGTTTACATCCCTTCAGCCTTCAAAAATAACATAATCTGTCAAAACTTTTATTTTATTTGAATACCAGTATACCAGCAATTCTAAAATTGATTCCTAGATAAATGTTCCTCCCATGGCATTTCCACACCTACTTGAAGTTTGATTCCTAGAAGGCTATTTGGTTAGGTCAAGTTTACTGAATGGGACTTCTGATGATGATGATATCCATTTGTTAACCAGGTCAGCATACAAAGCACACAGTCCATTTCCACAGCTGACCAATGAACAATCCCCGATTGACTTGCTCAATGTCACACAGTAGGCAGAGAAGGGCTGAGAGAATCAAACCCTATACCAAAGGAACTATAGCCCACAGCCCTAACCCTCTGCACCAATTGCCAGCCTATATTAAATGTTTGTTAATAAAACCTCAAATGTCAGCTAGATTCTTGTTTCCCATGCTAGATATATATAGGCCATTACAGTGATATAATACTGATTTTAATTTAAATAACTCTCCAGTCTCTAATGATTCCAGCGCTTAAATGCCTGCAACAGAAATTCAGGTATATGTTGAATTGTGTGATACAGATTTTACAAACGTTATTATCCATGCCAATGATGAGACCATTCTGGGATTGCTAGGAAGTAATGCATTGTCTATTCAGACATAACTTCTGAGTTAAGGTGTTGGATATTATTATATAAGAGAGTTTAACTGAGCAGCCTTTGTTGTAGCATTATAGGTTTATAGGTTCATCGGTGTTTTCCAGGCTAATGTCCACAAGGGCCTTTTTAAGCCTAGCCATGCAGCCCAAATCTGACAAGTTCTGATACCCTTGATAAGTGTAAGCATGAGCCTGGGAGATGAACCATTTACAGGTTACCTGTTTGCATCAGAGACATAGGTGCCAAACCAGGGATGAATTTCCAGTTTTCCATACAATTGTCAAAGTTGCAGTTGGATTGGATTAGGGAGGAACTCTGCTTCACATGGATGGAGAGCCTGTTCCATAGACAGGGTAGTCTCTGGGATACATACCTATCTCTCCAGCAGGTCCTATCTATATCACAGGCAAGGTTTAAGTCTTTAGAATGGGTAATTCTGGTATTGTTTGTTTTGTGGATATGCAGGAGGTCCATCAGAGTGGGGTCTGACAATGCCCTGTATGCCAGGCATAGATCCCTCAAAAGCCTGTAGGAGACAGAATATAGGGATAGGGCCTTGAGGTGGTCTGCATAGGAAATATTACTTATGCCCTATATTCTTTTAGTGAGGAACCTCTGTGGGTGTGCTAGTTGTTGGATATGCCTGGTTAGGTACATACCAAAGGGGGCATTGTACTCAATGATAGGTCTGAGGAATGCCGAATACAGTGGAACAATGAAGTCCTTGGACTTAGATGACATGCCTTTGTTTATAAGTTGCGCAACATAGAATGATTTCCTCACCACTGTAGACACATGATGATCAAAGGCTAGATTACCATCTATGTGTGTCCCTAAGTCCCTGACTATTGGGTCAACTCTAAGGGGTGTGTTGTCAATATGATAGTTACCAGAGATGGATGACTTCCCAAAGGATACTATTATGTATTTCTTGGCATTTAGTTTTAGTCCATGACTCTGATACCAGTTGTTTGTCTGTTTCAGCCCCTCCTGGAAAACATTTGTGTCAGTGTGAGATTCAGTGACAGCTCCTAGTTTGCAATCATCTGCAAATCTATTCAGCCAGAGATCATTGACATTGGCCTTGACTTTTGAGCTTGGTAGCAAATGATGTGACCATGGTTTTTACCATCACTGTTATGTGAATATTATAGAAAAAACTGATGATTTTACTTGTTATATCCTTTTACTTCTTATAATATATTTTATATAAGTTATTTTGATAAATATGTCTTTAAACTGTAAAACTGGTGAGTTTTATAAGCTTATAATTTTGCATCATGTATTATAGTTTATGTAAGCTCAACATTCACAATTCAGCTGTTGGATAATGGTATTTTATTTGAGAATATTAGTATTATTATTTTTTTTAGAAGCCTTCATTCTAGAACTACATCTTGAGCATTAGGACATTGTGCAATGTTTGCGTTCTTACTGTCTCAGTGTGACATAGAGACAAATGGTGATAGTTGTTTGCTTGAGTTATTTTTATTTTTAGCATTCTTTGTTTTGTTATTGCATTTGGCATTAAGCTAAACAAATTAAATAATTTCTACCTACATTTTGCTTACTGTAAAACTGTATTTAAATCCCATCCACTTAGACTAGAACCCACTCATTAAGAACACACTTCCCTTTTTAAACCTGATGTCTTAATTTCCTTCCTTTGTGCCTTTTATATAAAACTCAAGCACAGATGCTACCAAACTCATTTCAAACTTTCTTTCATGGTTGCATGGCAAATATGACACTGTTGTGAAGAGAAATGTAAGGGCACAAATCACTTTAAAGAGGTAAGTATACACTAGTGGGAATAAGCTGTTTAAGAAAAGTAAACAGAAATAAATAAAGTAAAGGGAGACGTAAGAATGTGTAGGGCAAGTAGAATCCTGTAATTTTTGCAACCACAGGTTGTGGAGTTCATAGGATGCAGAACTTACCTGAAGATGAACTCAAGTATGCTATAAGAATATCAGACACAAATGCACTGCCAAATGAAAATTGTGGGAGTCTAAGGCATAACACAATAGTAGATGAAATGTATCAGCAGGCAGCTGAAAACTGTGTCACTTGAAGTTATTCACAAGACAAAGAAAAGGCAGGGAAGATGTTGGCAATCAGGTTAAGAAAAACATAATTGGGGAAAAAATAGAGTGGCAGTTGTTTGCAGAGCATTAGAGCTGTGCCTTGTAGCTCCTGAGGTACATAGTTTGATTTCCTCCACCCTCATTTGTTTATGGCTTGACAATGAGCAACTTACTTAACCATACATTGTTCCCAGGTTGCCCTGTAAAGGGACTGTGTGTACAGTAGGTCTATCTGATTAATAAATGGGTATAATCAGATAATGAGATGAGGATGACTTACACGTAAAAGAATGAGAACCAGAATAGAAAAATAAGGGAACTGAAAAATTAGCAGAGGAGTCTCAGAGAAATGACAGTGATGATATGAGGAACAGAGCAATTTGTCTTAGTCAGAAGGGGTAATTCCTCACATACTTGAAAGGATAGGACATAAAAGAAAAATCAATAAATAGTGGCAATTAGTGATGTTTAGTGAACTTCACAAATGAAGAGTAAAGAAGAAGACAGGCAATGCTGCAGTGCTTATAGTGGAGACTTTTAAAGTGCAAGTTAGCAAGTGGTGACATAGAGGGAAAAGAGGGCTGCTACAGTGTAGACTGAACCGTCAGACTGCAAGCTGTACAAATTAAATCAAACCCTATCCAAGACAGTCATAAACTGATGCAATACTCATCATGTTAATTTGTATGTCAGCACAGAGGACATATTTCAGGCTTGGTCCAGGTGTAAAACACTAGACATTAAAAGTAAACAATAGTGCCCAAGATACAATACTTACAATATGAAGAAGAGGAAAAAAATTCTAACAACATGCATCAGAGGAAATATCTTTTAATATCCCAATGCCTGCATGATACTATGCAAATTGCGTTTTCAGTAAAAGTTTGAAATGGGCTTGTCCAATGTCTCAGTTTATATCAAAACAACTGAAGCAGAGACATTGTACTTTCATAGACAGGTGCAGCTGGAATGTTTTCTTGAAATGTAGGTGGTTGAGGGAGTTTCTAATGGAGGGTGATATAGCTTCCTAAACTATTGAGCCTAGAACAAAGCAAATTTAGTTAGTGCATATTTTGCTCAAGGGGATGGAGTAGAAAGCAGGGGTTTGGTTAAGTTGATACCTGAGATTATAAACTCTTGTTCTTGCAGTAAATCTAACAGCAAAATAGACAAAGATATTCAGAGATCATACAGTAGTTAGGAATGGAGCTGAGTTTACTTTGCAGGAAGTCATGGAGTTTAGTGACCTTCTCAGGGATGTTGGGTATATCATATTTAGATTAGCAAGGAATCATGGAATTCAGTGAGTTACTGAAAGATTGTTTTATAAACAGGGATATGAAACAGTAAGAAGCAATAACTTTAATACAGACTCACAGATTTTGTACAAGGGACCATTTGTAACTAAGTGTGGAAGTCAAGGAGATTTTCAAAGATGAGCTAGAGAAATATATTAAAATTTGTCACTTAAGTAAATTGGAAATAATTGTTAATAAGAGAAGGAAGTATAAGAGAAAATTATTTTACAAACATCTTTTATAGTTTACCAAAAACATTCCTTATCTGGACTATATTCTAACAGATATGTCAAAAATCAAGCCACAGCCCAAAAAGGGGTCTATATTAAATCATCAAACGCTTAGAAAAGCAAACGATGATTTATCGACCCCATGTAAGCGAAAGCTTACAAACTCGAACCCTTAGAACAGTGATGTTTTTCCAAGGAAAAAAAAATTGCTGTTCCAAAAAAATAAACACTTAAAGCATAACATAAACTGGGGGCTTTGCCCCCTACACCCCCCTACTTAAATATACCAACTCCGAGATTGCACTACAGTGACGAAAAGGCAAAGTAACGTATGCGGCCAAGCGATTTCTTTCCCAGGGAAAGAATTTGCTTATATGCAGCTTCGTCATTTTGCCTTTTTGTCTTTTCAAGTTCGACCACTTTCCAACTTATGCAATAAGAGGCCAGCAATGTCTGCTAAAACAAGTAAGCTATCATCAAGTTTGCAATATTTTCAAATTTAATAGAGAAACCTTTGTCTCTATCCTGACATACTACAATTGGAATACACTAAAAATCATGCCTCATCATAATGCTGTATCTCACTTCAACAGAGTGTTTTTGAATATATTAAATGAGCTTACACCTTTGATAAAAGAGAAAGTCAAATCAAACCCTGAGCACCTTGGCTGTCAAAGCAGACCAAATGACTTAGTGACAGAGGGATTAAGCATAAAAAGAATGGCACAAAAACGGAAAAAAAATATCTTCCAAAACAACAGACAGCTTAGAAACCTCACCAAATACCACATTAGAATTAGACAAACAATTCTTCTGTATCAAACACCAACATAAATTTGTTAGCACGCCTAAATTTTTTTGAGCATCACTAGAGAAGCTACTACAAACTGGCCAAACTACCTCATCCCCTATAATAAGGCAGATTCCATTGCTTCCCAATTTAACCATCATTTTTACACATCCAGTTTTGTCCCTAGTCAAAGACAACCCTCCTCCTCTCTCTATATCCCCGCAGCACAAGAAATGCAGTGTCTTTTACTTAACTCTCATCATGTCCGCATCTCTACCATTTGAAAATTAGCTACTCAACTTAAAGTCAGCAACCCAAATCGCTGACAGTATGCTAACAGAATATCTAAAAACTGTAGCAGATGAACTGGCTCCATCCTTATAAACTAGTCCATAACAGCAAACTATGTCCCTGTGATTGGAAAAAAAAGTAATTATTTCTCTGCATAAAGGAGGTAACTCAGCAGAGCTTAATAAAAAAAGACCTATTGCAATTCTATCAATCCTATCTAACATCCTTGATAAATGCATCCTGACTCCCTTATGAAACATGTAACTAGGAGAAACTTTCATTCCAAAGCTAAACATGGTTTCCAACCCAACCACAGCACCATTACTGTTCTCCTAGATTTCACCATCATCTAGTCTCATCTCTTTTCTTAGACCTTTTGATACTATATGTCATCAAAAACTCCTCAAATATCTCTCTTCCCATGACCTAATCCACACATCTCTTTCTGTCTTTTTTCCATGCCTACCTGTTTCATAGACAGCAGGTAGTCAAATGGCCATAGGATTTTTCGTCCTTTCAGACTGTCTCAGTTGGCATCCCACAAAGATCAACCCTAGGGCCTGTTCTATACTTCATCTTCATAAAGAAAGTTCAGTCTGTGTTTCAGCTTTTAATCATAGGCTGACAATTTAACTCTAATCTGTTCAGCCCATAATTTATAGAAACTCCAACAAATCACTTAGGATAGTTTTATATCTGTCAAATCTTGGCCAACAAATGAATAATTAGTTCTAAATCCCCCCAGAAAACAAAACAAAACAAAACAAATGCTCTTCACCTGTAAAGTATAGCTTAATGATGAAAAAGATATTTAACATAACCTCTATACACAACATGAATGTCAATTCAATAGGTCATACAAAAGCTCATATGAGTGATAATTGCTGATAACCTTGAATTTGATCACCATATTCAACACGCTGTTAAAAAAAAACCACTAAATGCTTGGATCATGCTACAGAATAAAACAGTGTCTCACAGAGATGCTAATGCAACCACTGCATCATCCTACGTGCTACTCACTCTCCTTTAAGCATCCTCATTTTTAACAAACCTGAAAGATACTCTCAAAATGAAACTGGATGCCTATTATAACAAAATACCTACATTTACCCCCCCCCCCCCACTGCCTCCCATAAAACACATTATTGCTTGCCACTAAAAAACTAAATTGGCTTCAGTTTGCTAACTTCCTAGTATCCACATAAATACTCAATGCCCGCAACCTCATTTATGCACCTGACAAATATCCAACAATATTACACTGCTATCAGGGATCTACACTGAAATACCAAATCCTATCTAAATATTACTAACTTAAACAATAATGTTGGGGACTCACTGTACTCCCATTATTTCTCAAAACTCTGGAATTCTGTTTTAGATCATTTAAAACAGGGAAAGAAATTCACCCATTTCGAAACTCTGCTTAAACTGTGTGTTTGGAAAACCTGGCTATTATCATGTTCCTCACCAAGTTATTCTGCCATACCATATCCACACAAGAACACCTGCCAAAAGTGCAAAAGTTCCTTTACAAAACTATGTACTATATACATACTGTACTTATTTGTTTAATATCATAAATTAAACTCTCCTTATATGATTTACTTTCTGTTATACATATGTATATTCTCTGACAAGGCTATACTGTCCTCTGCCCTTTCCACGCTGTCATACCTATTTGGTGAAAGCACATTGTCTGTCATGTTTGCCTAATAGTAGCCACAATATTAAGCAAGTTTGCTTTAAATCCTTCTCACTAACTACAAATCCAACCATGCTTAATTGTAGAAACTGTTGGAACTCTAAATCAAATCAAGTCTAAAAATGCAATAACAGTCACAAACTTATTCTCTGATGTATTCGTCTGTTATGATATCAAATCTTCATCTGTTATGATATCAAATCTTTTTACTCTGTATATAACTGTGTCCCACATTGTGAGTTTCTCTCTCTCTCTCTCTCTCTATATATATATATATATATATAAAATCATATTTAGCTTTATCATGTTACTTTATACTGGACATAATGTATATTTTGCTAATCTGTTTCTTTTTGTACTATACCATAACAGTGTAAAAATTAAATTTTTGCTTCAGCTTTTATCCCTGGGCCTCTGCTGAATATGGGCTTGCCCAAAAGGACTAGAGAGCCCTACCCGGGTGGACTTTTCCACTCAACAAAAAATAAACAAATGAGTAAATAAGAAGAGAACCAAATGAAAAGAAGACAGAAAGGAATGAACTATGAGTTAAAAGTGATGTTGTGAAAAGGCAAAATCTTTCAGTGACATTTTATACACGAAATGTTTTGACACTATAATCTTAAAAGAAATGTGAACTAATCTGACTGAAACATGCTGATACCCAGACTCAGACCACACAGAAGGGGAGGCATGGCCAAAATGAATTGAGTATGATGATGTATATGTGGGGTGGATGGAATGAAGTTTGGTAACCATTCATGTTGACAGTGATAACAAACCTAAGTTTTAGTCTTAAGATAGGAGACAAGAGCAGGAGAGCTCTTTTGGTCATGGCACTGTATATTCATAATGGAATGAACTGTACCATGGAAGACGTGTATGATAGTCATAGGGTTGAGGAAATCGATCATGGTCTATTGGCCAATGAGAAGGCTGATGCCACAGGTACTGTGTTGGAATATATGGGTGCTCAAGTAATCATCCAGTTCCTTGTTGAAAGGAACATAAAAATTTCAATAAAACACAAATTAAAGGTCATGCTGCTAAACGCTAGGACTCTGAAAATGAAACTGCACTAAATGCAAGCATTCCTAACCCTGGAAAATGCTGACATCTGTGCAGTCACAGAAATCTGGTTCAAAGCTGCAGAGAGCACCCCAGCCTTACCTGGTTACTCATCCTATCATACAATCAGACCCCAAACTGTGAACAGTAAAGCCAAAGGAGGTGGAGTTTCAATATATATTAAAGACATACACACCTCCAGGCTGATCAAACAGAATGACACACAGGAGGCACTCCAGGTGCAGTTAACCACTGACAAGACCCCTATTCAAATCATAGCTAGCTACCTGCTCCCAAATCTGACTCAAGATGCCCAATCTGCCTGTTTGGACCTGTTCGGATCTATCACGATTCAACCCTTTACCCTGATTCTGGATGACTTTAACTTCCCAAATATAGACTGGAAGAACTACTCATGCCAGAACACAAATGCCCAGAGATTCCTTGATTTTGTCAAATGCAAATGCCTTGGAACAGTTAGTTGATACCCCTACAATGGGTGATAATATATTGGACTTGGTATTAACTGACATGAGTAACCACTGCAGCATCTCTATAGCATCATCCTCCCTGGTAAGATCCGACCACAAAGTGGCCACTTTCGAAATCACCATCTCCCCCAACCCCCCTCTAGCTAGGATCAGACATAAACATTTCCTCCAAAGCTGATTACAGCCTCCTGAGGGATGGTATAAACAGCTTCACAGCCCCCTCCCCCTCTGTAGGAACTGGCACCAATATCCAAAACTACACCAAAGCACTATACAAGCATTTATATAGATGCTTGGAATCAGGAATACCCAACAGGACTAAGGCATCCTCCACAAGGAAGAGAAACCTGTCTGGTAGACATCTGCAATAAATAAACTCTATTACAAAAGGAAGAAAATTGCTGTCCAAGACCAAGAAGGAGCAGGTGCCCAATTGGAAGCAATGTCTCCTTAGCCTAAACAAGCAAATACGAACACTAGTGAAATCCTTCAAAGCAAACTTCGAGTCCAAATTGGCCACATCTACTAGAGACAGTCATAAGGCCTTCTTCAGATAAGTCCACAACCTCAAAGGAAGCACCCAGATCTGTTCAGAATTGGTGGTCAAGGATACCAAATATACAAATGTTGTAGATATAGCAAACTTGCTGGCTGACAGATTCAGTGAAAACTTTACCCCTCTTTCCCCCCATCAGTAAATCAGGGCATCCCCAGTACCTGTCCCCTTCCCCTTATATCTAGGGAACAGGTCATCACTGCTCTCTCAAAGGCAAAAAATACATGAACTCAGGCAGGAACTTGCAGCATCATCAGGCACCCTATTCAACCAAAACCTGAGTACTGGCTTCATCCCTGCTGAGTGGAGGACAGCCACTTTCATCCCATTACACAAAGATGGAGAGTCCACCGATCCGGGAAATTATAGACCCATCAGCCTAACTAGCCTGATCTACAAGGCCATGGAATGGATTATCATGGACCTCATTAACAAGAACATTGGCAACCTCCAAACACTTGATCCCACACAGTTTGGCTTCATAAAGGGCAGGTCATGTCTGCTAAATTTGGTCAACTTCTTTGAGACAGTCACCAGAGTCATGGACAAGGAGAAGACGGTGCACACTGCCTACCTTGACCTAGCCAAAGCCTTTGACACTATTCCCTACTCAGGCATAATAGATAAACTCTCTCAACTAGGCATAAATCCATATGTCACTAGATGAGTAGCAAACTGGCTCACTGATAGAACCCACATAGTCAAAATAGGGGAAGCCACCTTAAATAGTAGACCCGTCACAAGTGGTGTACTCCATGGTTCCATCTTGGGGCCTCTGTTATGTGGGATATATTTTCTGAGGTTCAGGCCAAAACAGTGGCTATGGCTGACCAGGTTTACCGATGACTGCAAGCTGGGTGCTGTCATCAGTTCCTCTAGTGATGTGTGGATCCTTCAAGAGGGTCTCACTCAGACAAATGGCTGGTGCTAGAAACATGGCCTCAAGCTGAATACCAAAATATGCATCATCACCCCCTTTGGGGAGAGTGATGTCCCCACAAATTATCACATTAATAACAATGTCCTAATTACTCAATCAGTCGTGAGGGATTTGGGCACCCAGGTTGATAGCAACCTGACTTTTGATCACCATGTTGCTTCCGTGGTACGGAAAGCCTTCTACATGGCCCACCTCATAAGTAAGGGTATCTCATCTAGGAACAAGGAGGTCATAACATCCCTGTATTCTTCCCTTATAAGACCAATTATTGAGTACAACACACTTTTTGGCATATACTTCACAAAGTACATGCAGCAGCTGGAGAGACCACAGAGTTTCCTCACCCTGAGAATCCATGGCCTCAAACATCTACCCTTCACAGATAGGCTAAAAGCCCTAGCCCTCTACTTAGTCTCATACAGACTCCTCAGAGGTTACCTCTGTCTGGCATACAAGGTGATCATGGACCCCACCCACTGGTGGGGACTGCTGCATATCTGCAAGTCAAGCTCCACTCGAGTAACCCGCACACGCGGCCTCAACCTGGTCTGTGACATCAATAGGACTTGCTGGTGGGACAGATTTGTGTCCCAGAGACTCCCTCATCTGTGGAATAGACTCCCTCTCCACATCAAGCAGAGTACCTCTTTACCCTTTTTTAAGCGCAACCTGGATAACTGGATGGGAAAAAAATATATACCCCTGGGATTCCATCCATGTCCCTGCTGGACAGAGCCTTTGGGTGCTGATTTGTCTAAGCATGGGCTAAACTCTTAGCTAAGCTTAGAAGTGCCTCAGGGCTAATAGTTTACTAACTTCCTATGATCCTATGATAAGAAAGGCTTTGCAGAGTAAATTTAATTGAGAGAAGTAGTTTATTCCATAAGTTTGGGAGTCTTTAAAATACGATCATGTTTCACAGTACAGTTGATATTCATTTTTACTAAGACAATGTCTGCTCTTGTGTGCAAGTTACCAGATGTTAAAGGATTTCAGATAACAAGGAGTTTTAATGGAACTGGTATTTCTGACCTCACCAAGGGAAGAGCTGACCATTTGTAATTTCTTTGTGGATCATGTTCCATGGTGGAAGAGTGGATCAGTTCTGTCATACTACTGTCTTTTTTCTTTAATTTTGCGGATTTTTTTTACTAGAAGGCTTTATTATTGCCTTCCATATTAATGTCAAGTTTTACCTCAATGGAAGCTATGCTTCTTTAGATTGTTTTAGTGGATTGTGTTTGGACATACTTGATGCTAGCTTTGTTGCATTAGGTTGGATGAAGTTTCATTTTAATAATTTGAAGATTTTGTAACTCCATTGCTTATATTTATTACAGAATTTTCTAGTACATTTATGCCTCATTGAGAAGACTTTATCAGTGCAATTATTTAAGTACTGCAGAGAGCTGTGAAAGCTTCACCAGTAGGTTTTGTGTTGGAGTGCTTATCTATGATCCTTAAATATGGTATCATATTTATTAGGCTTGGTGAGCATGATGAATATAATCACCATATAGGTTGTAGAGCAATATGCTGCTTTGCACACTTGCAGGGATGTTTCCCAGGATGATACCCAGAATGATTTTGCTCCTTGCTAGTGTTTCTGTCATCTGTTCAAGATTGTTAATGCTTTTGGAGACTAAACATTTTAGCATTTGATTACTGGTTGAAATGTAGCTTTTTTAGTCAATGGAGGGAAAAATTTAGGTCACTTAAAGTATTTTCTGTTTGGAAATGGTTGTAAGTTTAACAAGGAAGTGATGATGTTAATGTGATGTGAAAGGGCAAAATAACATTTTTCAGAATTGTAGTGCATGTTGTTTATCAAAATCTTGGGGTAAAAAATACATATGTAAACACCTACAAGTAAAAAGTACGAATTTTCTAGGCTCTGCTACATATTTGGGAGTCATATGTATGTCCTTCCATTGCTTCCTTATAAATTGCTTATCATACCTCTCAAACTCTTAGAGCAAAACATCTGGACAAAGCCACCAATAATGGGGATACAAAGGCCAAAAAATAGAGACACCTTTTAAATACTGCTCTTACAAACTTAGAAAGTTGATAAACTAACAGGTTTTGCATTAGCATGAATTTTCTGCATGATATGAAGTTAGAAACTCAAATATCTGCCATTATTTTCTGACTTCAGTTCTTAATAATTTGTCAGTCATTTGCCAGAAAACCACAATTTTATGAGAAACAGGCCAAAATATGAGGCAAAAATCTGGACATTCTGTGAAAATCTGGACAGTTGAGAGTTATGTTGCTTATCCAATCTCTCTTCTAAAATTTTTTAACCTCCTCTGATTGATTCCTAGAGTTATCTTGCAATATTTTATATTCCCTATTAATTATCCCTTTTAACAGCACCTTCTGTTCTAAAGTCAACTAAAAACTCTACCAGTGTTGGTCTTTCACTTAGGATTCCCCTGTCCCTTTCTCTTGACTTATACTCTGATATCAATCCGTGACAGGAAAAGTAGCCTCTAACCTGCACTCTAAATGTCTTCTTGGCCTCTTCCACTCTGTTACCTTTCTCTTTCTAGTCATTTGCTCCAAATGCCTTGATTTCTTTGCCAGTTTTCTCCATTCTAACTCCCTCTTGTCTATTCTCTGTACCCCTAATTACCATCATCCTTATCGGCAGAATCTCCTTTCACCAATCTCATGTTGGCTTAGTTCTTAGAATACTTTCTACTAGTTTATGAATATAATATTCTGTATGGTTGTTGTTATTCTCCTTAAGAATCTGCGTCCAAAATCCACTCTCTCCTTTTTTTCTTGAATTTCCCACCTGTTTCATCATCATTCCTTTCCAGTTTGAATTATACCTTTCTGCTTGTGTTATGTATACGAGCTTTAACTCTGTAGCTCTAAAATATCAATTCAAATCAGATAATCCTAAACTATGTTATTCTATTGGTAGGGCCAGATTATCCCACTTGACCCTTGCCCTCTTCCCCTCCAACATAAAAGTATTTGTATTAATTACTGTCCACAACACCTCTGGTTGATAAAACTATGCCTGACCTGTGCATAAAACTAAAGGGGCTAAAAACAGTTTTACTGCTTGTACCTTGCAATCCCTGCAAGATAGAGAATATAGTTCCATTCTAGAAGCCATTCCTGTATTATCTCTTTCCCTGCCATTCCCTGCCCTTCCCATCTCCTTCCTTCCCCTATGGGACCTTTGCATTTGACATAAATTTTGGTTTTATCCTTTCCACGGCTGAACTAGATGACATGCTGATGCATATCTGTGGATATCCAGAAGCCCCCACCTTCCATATTTAAGAGATACCTGTACTTTTGATGCAGAGAATTACTTACCTGTACTTACTAACAAAACTTCATTCATTAGAGACAGTGACTGAGAGTTTCAGGTGAAACACAACTGGCAGATTTTGTACTATGAACAATACATGTGACAGCAATGTTATCTCAATAACCATGATTCTTCCTGAAATAGTCTGAAAGGTTGAACTTTCCCTCCCAGTTTATCTTGGACTTTTCAACCAGAAGGTATTCATTATCATCACATATTTCCATACAAGGTTTACCCATTAAGAGTTCCACATATTTTGGAAATATTTTTTTTCTTGAAATTCCTAGACAGGTCAGTCTTCTGTTTGTTTACAACCAAAGGTATAACTGATTTGTGGGTATTGCATCAAAGCCCAGAATGTATCCCAAACTTTGGAAATATAGCTACTGTATCTTCCACTATATCTCCTGTATCACTACTAACCAACAAGCAGTCATCCACAAATAAGTAAAAGGCATGTTGTGCATCTGTATACCTTGTCCTTTCCACAAACAAACCTGTAATTCTACACTCCAACTACTCCATAATTAATAACAGTAATCCTGGAGACATTGGACATCCTTGTCTAGCCCTCCTGGCAATGTTGGTCTGCTCCAATAAACCTTATTTATCCAACTGAAAAACATCAAGATTTGTGCATTGTACACCTGTCAGAAATTCCTCTCTTTTAGCACTAAACAGAAAAATCCAGTTAATGCAATCAAAAGCCTTTTTAATATCAAACAAAACTATTCAAGCTCCATTTTGCCCACACTGTATTGATACAGAAAATCCACCAAGTTCAACCAATTCAATGTGTGGAACAATCCCCTTATGTACCCTTTCTATGACATTGGGGAGTAACATCTCAAACCTTTCAGCTAGCACCTTTACCAGAATTGTAACAATTTATCTGAGTGATTGGTCTTCAATTACGGATTCATGGACAAGGTGTATGATTTTTGGTAATACCATTATAACTGCTTCTTTAACTCTTTTGTTTAAATCACTATATTTAACAACATTATTATATATTTCCATTAAAAATGTGTTATTTGCTTTTCTGCCCATTTATAGAATTTTCCAAGCAATCTATCTACCCTTGCTGAATGATGTGGTTTCAAACCATATATTGCTGTTTTAGTCTCAGATTTTGATGTTACCCTATCAAGCTATACTTTAAGTCTGTAAACTGCTTGGTGTGGGTGGTCACATAGACTTACTCTCATTCTGTTCCCCTCTACCTGAATATAATTCAATATAATGTTTATGAAAAGCTTCCCTGATATGGTGTCTTAATATTACTATTCCCTTCTCATTGTGGACTTGATCCACAACTTTAGTGATAGTTCATGTATCAAGTGCCCATGTACTTTGCTTCTGATCCCCCTTCTCTTTTGATCTGTACCTAACATACAAGGCCATGTCAAACCCAGATTTGATGAATATGCTTCACCTCAAAAAATCTAGATCCGTCAGAGCCACAAGGGCGGGAGACTTAAACCTCGACACGGCTATTAATAGGACGTGCTGGAGGGATAGATTCATCACCCAAAGACTCCCTATGCTGTGGAATAAAATCCCGGTATATGTGAGGCAGAGCACCTCGCTGGCCTTGTTCAAGAGAAATCTTGACCAATGGATGGGAGATCGCAGATATACCCCAGGGATTACCTCAGTGTCACTGCTCAACAGAGGCACAGCAAAATAATGGGTATAGTTCCCCATACTAAAGGGGTGGCGTAAGCCACAAAACTATGGGCTAGGCTTGTAAATGCCCTCGGGCAGATAGCCTAGTATGAACCTATGAACCTATGAATCTACCAATAATATCCCCTTCTCAGTAATTCTGTTTCTGCCCTTGATGTCTGTAGAAAATGTAGTTCTTGCTGAAGTATCAATCAACTGACCTCTTCTAATCCCACTATCCGGAATTGCCCTCTGCATCTCTTGTTATTGTAGTTGTTTCCTTTCTGCTGTGTTTGATGTCTCTTTTTTATATCTTCCTTGTCTTTCCATTAGCTCCCTATTATGCCAACTTTGCAGCCTCCCCACCAACTCTGACTCAGTTTGTCACCTACATTGAGATTTCCAGCTACCAATTCATTAACTAATCCTGCAGGCACACCTTTACCTTCCTCATATGCCCACTTATAATTGACCCATCTCCAGTGCAGCGCATCTGAAGAATCGAAAGGGAGATGAAAACATCCCTTTGCTATAGTATGATTAGAGATTTACCTTTCCCTTATCTCTACCCTTTTTTATCAACCTGCACATTTCCTTTGGGGTCAATGCAATATAGAATCCAACCTGCTACCTTGATTAGACAGGTCCCTTGAAAATATAACTCTCATTTGAACATATGACTCCCATGTGAGTCTGATGTACATATCTTCAGCTGCCATACCATCTCATCACTACTAGCCATCTATTAAGTACCTATAGTAGTTTCATATAGTCCTCCTTTATTATACAGTTTATTCATTGGAGCATGTAGAACTAAATAAAAGTCACTTAATAACACAATATATTATACATCAATACTTAACTGTTCACATGCTGCTAACATTTGTTCAAAAAAGTGGAATTGTCTCTCGTTGGAGCACATTTTGATTATTTATTGCACCTTTCTATAGAAACAACCTACCTCCTCCACTTATTCTAAATTCTCTGTCTTTAACATTGACCTATGAAATAGTGGTGCCACACCTTTTTTCCCTCCTCGATTTATGATCTGCAAGCACTTTATTATACAGTTTAAAAATAAGGTGGTATCCTTCTGCAATGTTTAACTTAGTCTCTTGAAGTCCTATTACAACAATGCCTGTGTAACTTTTGCAATATGTTCTGTCTTCTAATAGGCTGTGTACCCCCCCCCCCCCACCGCCATATTCCATGTGGCTACTTTGAAATAGGATTTTGACTTTATTTGCTATTTCGCATTAATCAGATTTACCTAAAATTATACTGAGGTGTACCCAACCACCTGTCATATTAAGACACATCCCTGAGCTACAAAACCCCTTGGATACCATAGCACTGATGCCCAGATAAATTAATCTGGAGGCAATTTTAAGTGAAAGGTGACTGTCTTTGTTCCTCTGCATCAGTGAGTCTCTCTGAGCAAAAACATTTCAGCAATCTGGATTAAATGCATTCACAATCAAACTCAGACTATTAAAAGTTTAGTTATAATAATTTAGCACTATTCCAAAACTAACAATATGTAATTCAAATTAATAATTATGCTATTTTATCACATAGCATATAACATGCCCATACCATCCCTCGGTTCCTTGTATGTCTGCACCTATATTACCGTTGCAGTTACTACTTCATATTTTAACAGCTGTATTCCAAAAAAACAGTCTTTGGCAAGGGAGCTGGAAGTGATAGCCATACGTCGGCTAATATACATACATACATAACTGCCATGTAAATATTTCCCATAATCTTAAGTGTATTCTCCTGCAAAGTCACTTTAGGGTCCCATAATTTGAGTGCCTGTCTTCTCTTGCTTTAGACATTCAAAAGGCTTACATCATTGAGGTTAGCAGTGTACAATCCTTAGTTTAACAAACATTCAAGTAACAAAGATATATGCAAGATAGGAAACTACTAGTAAAAGTAGAGAAATATAGAAAAAAGAAAAGGTCTTCATTAATTACTAGAATGCATTCCACCTTAGGGCAGATATCATTTTCAATAGTATTCCAAGTCATATAGCAAATTCATTTCCTGTTCATAATTTTATCCAGCCTATCTAAGTTCTGAGGAGACCAGCAGTATTTATAATTGATGTCAGAAGAGCCAGCAAATATCTCTGATGAAGTCCTTCAACTCCCTCTCCTAGATTTCTCTGGAGAGTCATTTTTTGTATCACCATGTCCCTTTCTAACCTCCATCATTAGTCCATCTCTGGAACCTTTCTTCTCCTTTTGTGTACTTTCCACGCATTCAGTGTTGCTCTTTTTTCCTGGCTCCCTATTCCTCTTTTCATGATGATTCCAGGTCATCCTTTTTTTTTTTTTTTCTTTGGAGTCATCTAGGGTGGAACTGTTATTGTTCAGAACCTGTTTACCTTTTCCATTTCCTGTTCTCATGTGCAGTTTGCTTTTACTTTTGTAAACTCTTTGCATCAAATTTATCTTGTTCCTATTGTGCCATTAGCCTTCTTTTTGAAAGGGGTCATTCCATCTGTTTCTGTCATTGAGGTCACTGTTTATTGGTTCTTTCCAGCTCCATTTATATAATAGTATTTCTTCCAAATCTCCTTCTTCCATTAATTATAATTGACTTTTAGCACCTTGTGAAAAAAGGCACATTACAGTTTCCACAGAATGAATCTCCCAGTTGCTTCCAATAGTAGAACAGCTGGACATAACAAATGGACAGTATAGTTGAACTAGAGAAGTTCTTTTCTATTCTCACCATTTGTTGCCTCCAAGCATACTGACTTGGTATATAGTCTGCTGAGAAAAAAAATGTATCCTTTCCCCACTGGGATTCCACCATGCTGTTTACTATTTCTCACCAGCCAATCTCAAATCTGTGCTGAAGTCATGAACATTAGCACCATGAAAAAAGCACCAAATCCAAACGGTGGTGGACTTCCACAAAATTTATTAAGTAACTTTCCAAAACGAACTGAAAAGTGGACTATGATCCAAAGTAAAATACAAAGACAAAAAACAGTAGGTTTTTTGTCTTTGTATTTTACTTTGGCTCATAGTCCGCTTTTCAGTTCGTTTTGGAAAGTTACTTAATAAATTTTGTGGAAGTCCACCACCATTTGGATTTGGTGCTTTTTTCGTGGTTACCTTGTTTTGCTGTGTGTTTATTGGTGCTAGTAACATTAGCACCATATCTGAGGAACTGCTTTGTTGCTTACTTCTTCCCTCATTTTTCCATACTCTATGGATCCTACTGTAGATGGATTCCAAACTGAAGGCATATGCACCACTTCCTTTAATAATCATTCCAGTAACACTCAAGTCTTGCTTCTGGGAGGATTCAGGTATTCCCTTTATTTTGACATTTGCAAAGTGAGAATGCTTTTCCAAAATCATGCAGTTTCTCCCGTTGTCTATTGCATTCTTTATCTAACTCAGTAATCTGTGCCTTCACTGTCTCTTGGGTAGTGAAGAATTTTTGTCGACTACTTTTAAGCACTTCTGTAGCAGTTTCTCTGTTACTCATCTTCTTTTGCTGAGGCATTGTGACCTCACAATATGCTACTATCTTTGCTGCTACTACAGAAATTTACTTGAAGAGATGCTATTTTGCACCTTTCCAACAGGCTGTCTTGGTCAGCTATAGCTTCAGCCATTGTATTATGGAAGAAAATGAACATTTCCTCTTAGTAATTAATATAAACAAAAATAATAGGCACTCACTGCAGTGAAGCTCACTGACTAATCAGCAATCTTCCACTTAGGATAGCAATGCCTCCGAACAAAACAACTTTGATTTATTTAACTCAGCATTGTGTTTGGAGTGATGAGGTAGGAATAAAAGACTCACTGGACAGCAGTGGGATTTTTTTCATTATTTAAGGTTTTACTTCATAGACACAAGGTACAGGGTTTGATTCTGACCACAGATTATGGGTTAGGCTTAAAATGGCCTTTCAGCTCAGTTAGCCTAGTATTCACTTATGAACCTGTGCCATAGTGTGGTTCACTATACCTGTAGCTACTGCATGAAATACACAGCAAAAGGAGAAGTTTGAGACTGAAAAACTATATGGAACAGTACAAGTAAATTGTGATAATGTTAAGGTTGTGAGAAAGGAAATAGTCTTAGCTCAGGAGAAAAAGAAAGCATAAAAAGAAGAGATAAGCAGCCTAGTTAGAGAGAGGCAGACAAGTAAGACACATGGTCAATATAAAGAAGAAAAGATACAAGAATATGAGAAGGAGCAGCGATGAAAAAAAGGCTTGTGACCTGTAAGAAAAAAGAATATCAACAGTCGTTTTGCTGGCCAAGGTGCTTCTGGACAAAAAAATAGAGGTGAAGAGATATTTAAAATAAATTCTTCACAAGAATCAGGCATCATATGAAGAATCTGCAGAATAGGGCATTATCAGACTAAAGGAGGGGAAGAAGTTAAGAGGCAGATATACAAAATGAGTTCTTCACCTCTACATTACAAAAGGAGTGATTAGGTAGGCAGCTTTTTTTTGAGAAGTAGGTAGGTACATATGAGGATGAATAGAGATCTGGGAAAACAACTAATTAGAATGTAGAGAAGAAACTCCTAGATCTGCCTGAAGAAGAAGGGTTGGGTCTGAATCAATGGTTTTACAAGGTGCAGTAGTGTTTATTGAAGCACTGAAAGAAATGTTTAATCCCTCTTTCAGAACTAGAGTGGTCTTGTGGAAGTGGATGAAGGCGGTAGTATTTCTATTGAATAGAACTGGGTTTAGGAAGCAGTCTGTTAACTGTAAGCATGCTACTATCACTTAAATTGCAAAGAAAACTATGGCAAAGATTCTTAGGGGTAGAATGACAGAGATTCTCATGCTAATTCTCTCTCTGATGGATCCATGGTGTGGCTTCACATAGTATTGCTCTTGTTTAGTCCATTCTGATTCTGGTCTATACCTGTGTCAGTTTCCCTACCACTGATCCTGTATAAAATGTGGGGGGTTGTACTTAATCAATCACACTCACATTACTTGAAACTCTATTGTTTCTTATGCAGAATAACACGTTTCTATTATAACACTGGTAGTAATTTGATTTTTTTAATTTGAACTTTTATCCACATTTGGGCAACCTAGATGTGGATTTAGCATATATAAATAAAATAATGCAAGAGAGCATATCACATACTAAAGATATTTTGGATTGATTTTTTTTTCAGCTAGATGAACCTTTGGCAAGTTGAGGTACTTCAGCTCTGGTTTTATCCAAAATAATTTGACATTCCATTGTGAAACTGCTGGGGTCACCTGTGAGACTTATGTTATACTTTCTGGTGATTTGCAAGTTATGCAGTTTAGCTTGTTCTTCATGCAAGAATGCTTTTCATGCTCTGATTCTGAAGTATAGCAGTGCTGGCAAATTGACAGCAGATGTCCACAAGAGCATTGAGGTCTGTTGCACTTTTTTGGTTCAGTGTTTAAAATCTTTGTGTATTTTTTTCATAAATAACCATTTGCACAGTTTTGTCTTGCCATTGCTGGATGGTGCTGACATTGGACTGGCAAGTTTGTTATTTGTAGGAGTGGAGTTAGTGGACTGTGGACAAAAAATGCATGAATTCTGTAGCAGAAGTTTGTTGTTGGTGCAGTCCTGAGGATTTACATTTGACATCAAAGTCTGCAACTGTCAGTGTTTTGTTGGCGTCTTAAGGACTGGTATTTAACACAAAGGTCTATGTCCTTGAAAAGTACCTCACAGTTGTTTTACAAGTATTTTAATGAATGTTTTTCAATGCATGGGCTCTTTTTGCTGGAAGTCATTCAGTGTATGTGCATTGCGGGACTACTTCTTGATTAGAACTTTTGCCCAGTTTTACCATGGAGTACAGAATATGGAGCACGGATAGACTTCTTCAGGTGACTTTTATAACCTTTGCAGTCATTATATGTTTGTGTCACCAGTTCCTATTCATATTTTGTAGTTGTGTAGCCAATTACTGACTTTGGAATATCTGTGAGGACTCACTGCATTGCTTGTTATTTTGACATCTGTGGGGAAGAGGTAATAATTGCAGTAGTGTATATATTATAATAGTTTGACCGCTTCATACATTTTTTTTCATAAAGTAGGAAATTATTGGGCTTATTGTCACCTGTGAATATCTATTTGTGCTGCCTTGTAGTTGCTATTTATAAAAGTGTTTTCCTTTCTTGATTTATTTCATTGCTTCAGTTCATTTATTTGGTTCCTTCATTGTTTGGATTAGTGTTTTGTAAAGTGCTTTGGAAACAAAGGCGCTTTAATGAACTTAAACTTAATGTAACTATTTTCTTTGTAGGTAAGGCTGCCTTCTTTCAATTATAAACTCCTTGTAGTACATCCATGAAAATTATGGTGGTGGTCTATAGTTGAAGAACTATTATTATTGATGTACTGGGATTCTTAGAGCTCTACGCATGTGTGGTTTATGTCATTCTTTCTGAAATGTACCTTGTATCTTGTGGCTTGGATGTATGTTTATCCAGACATGTATTGGTTTGCCTATGGAAGTCTGGACCCTATTATCTACCAGATTAGAGGGGCTACTCTGACGGCTCTTATAGTGCCTGTATCACTTAAAGAGGTTTTTGTGAATTTGAAACTTAAAACATTTCTTGAATCCTTACGTTAATAACTGCTGTTCCATCTCTAATCTTCCTTTCATAGGTAAAAAGAAAGACCTTTATGGGCAACTCTTTTCTTTTTGGGAGAACATGCCTTCTTTGATCCTTTTCAATGCAGATTTCTAACACACAACAGAAACTTGACTCATTAGACTATGTAATTATCTCCTTATGGTGAAATACCAACATTTCTAATGAATATTGGTTCTCTTTGATTTTTCGTTTGACATGGTACATTATCCAAATCTCCTAGACAGCACTATTATAATACAGCATAAGACCCTTGACTGTTCGCAAGACAAGTTAAATTTACTTTTCCAAGCATGTCCAGAGGTCAGCTTCAGTTGTACTCTCCAATTCATTTCGTGGAATTGGGCATCCTGAGGCAATGTCACAACTACCTCATGTATACAGACAACCCTCTCCTCTTACCTCTAGACACAAACACTTGTGAGAGATGCAAATACATAGCCAGACTGGAGGCTAAGCGCTCTCAACCCATGACTGTAACAGACAGTCAAGAGGAGATGAGACACACTAGCATCACACCACCAGTCACACATGGATCTACAAAACAAGCACCGGCAAAGCATACTCATAAATACACAAAAACATATTCGGAGGCACTAGGTACCAATCTGAAAAAGAAACAGTGCCCTCCAAAGCATACAAGCAAGCAACCTCCACCTCCAATCACAAGCCAGAAAACACATAATTCACCTCAGCAGTGTGCCTCACGACAGCCCCTAAGGCAAAACACCATACCCAACACGCTAGTAATAGGAGACTCTATAGTAAGGCACACTAATGCTCCACTCACCAGGCTGAACAAGGAGAAGGTTACTGTCAGCTTCCTGTTGGGTGCTAGGATCCGCCACATAACACAGGCACTTAGGTCACTCCAGAACAAGTACAAGTATGACGCTGTCATTGTACATGTTGGTGTGAATGATCTAAGACGTACCTTCCTGGACTACATGAAAAGAGACATTGAGGAGCTCTCTGATCATGTAGCCCAAGCTGGTATGACCCTGACCTTGAGTAGCATATTACCTTCACCTAGAATGATACCACAATACAAAGACAAAATGATCAATTTCAACAATTGGCTAAGCTTCTGGTGTCATTCTAAGGGGATCCAGTGTCTGTCTGCCTGGGATGACATGATAGACAAGCCTAGCTGTTTCACCAGAAATGGTTTGCACCTGTCACCCCTAAGCTTTCGAATACTGGTCAAGGCTCTTGCCGTCCCCATAGTGCCTTTTTTAGGCAAGGCTCAAAGGACAAACCAACCACCATAACCAGCACAGGTAACCAAAAACTAAGGGTAATGCTACTCAATGCCAGAAGTCTCAACCTCAAAATGCACGCACTTGAGGCACTCCTCAGTATGGAGAAAATCGATGTTTGTGCAGTGACGGAAACCTAGTTCAAGGCTCCAGAGAGCACCCCAGCACTACCAGGTTACAATTCATATCATACCTTCCGGCCTCACTTACCAGATCACAGTACAAAGGGCAGAGGTGTATTCATATTCATCAAGGATACCCACATCTCCAGGTTAGTGGTGCAGCATTATGCCCCAGAGATCATCCATCCGCAACTATCAGCAGGCAAAACCACATTTCAAGTTGTACCTGTTATAGATCGCCCACCATGTCCCAAGATGCTATCTCAGCATTCCTTGAGACATTGGAAAATATAAAGGTCCTACCCAACAACATAATTTTGGGTGATTTCAACTACCCTGGTATAGACTGGGTGAACTACCAATGTTCTAACTCCTATGCCCAGCGGTTCATAGAATTTATAAATTCAAATGCCGTTGAACAACTAGTATGTTCTCCCACTAGAGGGGACAACATATTGGATTTAGTCATCAGAAATATGGGCGCCCCTTGTACCACACCCGTTATCACTCCCTCTCTGGTCAGATCAGACCACAAACTGATAACCCTGAACATCCTCACCCCTCCACCTCCCCCAGTCAAAGAAACCATCATAAAAAAACTTTTCAAAGCAAATTTCAAACTACTTGCGTCAGAAGTGGAAAGCTTCACTATTCCCTTGCAGAAGGATAATGATATCCAGGATGCAGAATCCTACACCAAGGCACTTTATATACATTTTCAGGATTGCATGGACTGTGCTGTCCCAAATAAAACCAAGACTCCTTCCTCAAGCAAGAAGAAACCAGTCTGGTGGACCCCGGCCGTAAGCAAACTATACAATAAAAGGAGGAGACTTATACAAAAAAAGGCCAAATCTCAAGTAGAAAAATCATCCCTGATCAGCATTAGTAAGAAATTGAGGGCCCTCATCAAGTCAACTAAAACCAATTTCGAAAAGAAAGTTGCCAAGGATGCCAAGGATAACCATAAGGCCTTCTATGGTTACATCAAAAATCTAAATGGCAATGCTCAGGTCTGTTCTGAGCTAGTAGAAAATGGAACAAAATACACCGACCCCACTGACATTGCCAACATCTTGGCTGACAGGTTCAGTGCAAATCCCCCCCCCCCCCCACCTACAGGGCCTATTACTATTCCAGGGGATTGTGTAACCCCAATTATTACTGATACGTGTTGGTTAATAAGGCTCTATCTAAAGCCAAAAACACTGCCTCCATGGAACCAGATGGTGTCCCGGGCTGTGTCATACGCGAACTCTAAAATTAATTAACCCCGTATCTGAATACCCTGTTCAGTCTCAGCCTCTTGACAGGATATGTGCCCATAGAATGGCGCACAGCAATGGTGGTTCCACTGCACAAGGGTGGGCCCACAACTGACCCCGGGAACTACCAACCAATAAGCCTGACCAGTCTGATCTGTAAGACAATGGAGCGAATCATTATGGAACTCATAAATGGAGAGATTGGGAACCTCCAAACACTTGACCCCACACAGTTCGGCTTCGTCAAGGGCAGATCATGCCTCCTGAACCTGGTGGACTTCTTTGAGACAGTGACTCAGGCTATAGTTAAGGGAAAGGAGGTACACACAGCTTACCTTGACCTTGCTAAAGCATTTGACACCATTCCCCATTCGGGCATTATTGATAAACTCACCAACCTGGGCATAATCCCTTACGCCACAAGATGGATTGCAAACTGGCTCTCAGACAGATCCCACAAAGTAAGAATAGTGGGATCTATGTCCAAATCCAGACCAGTAATGAGCGGTGTGCCTCAGGGCTCTGTCCTGGAGCCCCTCCTGTTTGGCATATACTTCTTAGAAGTACAGGCAAGCACTGAAGGGCTGTGGCTGACTAAGTTTGTGGACGACTGCAAACTGGGTGCTATAATAGAGTCTCTGGCCGACATGAATATCCTCCAGAAGGGCCTAAATGAGACTGATGCATGGTGTCAAAGCCATGGTCTCAAGCTAAATGCAAAAAAATGCGCAGTAATCCCCTTTGGAAAAAACAGAGTACCCACGAACTACCACATAGGAGGTAACCCCCTGAAATCTGAAGAAGTAATAAGGGATCTAGGGACCCAAGTAGATAGTCAGCTTTCCTTTGATAACCATGTTGCCAAGGTGGTTAGAAAATCCTTCTATGTGACCCATCTGATTACGAAAGGGTTTGCATCAAGATCTAAAGATGTAGTGGTGCCCCTCTACTCTTCCCTCATCAGACCCATTATTGAGTACAATGCACCAATTGAAATGTACCTGGCTAGGCATCTCCAGCAGCTGGAGAGACCACAGAGGTACCTCACTAAGAGGATTACTGGCCTCAAACAGTTGCCCTATGCAGCATGATTGAAAAAAACTAAGGCTTTTCTCTGTTGCCTACCATCTTCTCAGAGGCGATCTCTGTCTAACATACAACGCCATGTCCAACCCAGAACTGTTGAAAATGCTCCATCTTAGCAAAACCAAATCTACTCAAGCTACACTCTCTAGGGATATAAACCTCAGCACAACAATGAATAGAACATGCTGGAGGGATAGATTCCCTTCGCAAAGACTTCCCTTGCTATGGAACAAGGTCCCAATCTACATAAGACAGAGACCCTCACTATCACTCTTCAAGAGGAACCTTGACAAGTGGATGGGTAACAGAAAGTTCACACCTGGGATCATACCAACAGCTCTACTAGACAGGGGCCAAGGGTACTAGCTGCTAGATCAAGGGCCTAAGTAACTAACCAAAGGGGCGGTGAATACCGCACAACGTGGCTTGGCTAATATATGCCTTCGGGCAGATAGCCCAGTACCTACCTATGAACCTATGAACCTATAGAATACTTTTGAATCAATTTTCAGTCTTACTATGGCATCTCTGTTCAGAACCAAGACTGGTGTGCCTCTTACTATTTGGGACAGCTCAAGAGGGTAGTATCAGGTAAGATTATCTTACTTTTACCTTCCAAAGTATAGAGTACTGTAAGAGATGAACCTGAGACCACTGTTGTATACCATATAAATGATTAATCTAGGTGATATCATTAAGCAGAGAACCTTTCAGTAACACAATTTTTCCTACCCACTGCTAACTTCAGGTCCTTTCATGACTCCTAACAGTTCATTACTCTGCTGTTCCCATCTGTGGCAGGCTCCCTGGTGTGACCAGCAGCAGGAGTGTCTGTCATAAAAGTGAGATACTGCACAGAGAGATCCCTCCAAGTGCTGCGTCTTAAAGTGTGCACCTGCTGGCACTATGAAGTAGGTTGGACCAAACAAAAAACTGTTCTAAGTAGAGCCTGGTAGGTTTATTTTCTGTTATCCCTAAGTCCCCAGTCTCATGTGTTAATTTAGTCATGCTGGGCAGACCATAGGGAGTGACTCGAGGGAATGCCCCACCCTCAATCCATAGGGTGCATACATTTTGTTCTGTCATCCCTCCCCCAACCTTGTGTCATCCCTCTGAGTTCTGACCTCCAACAGAGCTCAGTTAGAGTGATGCCCAACATAGACTCCCCTCCCCAAAAATAGGCATACCCATCCTCCCAACCAGCAGTATCAGTTGCCCAAGGTACCAGTGAAGCTGGGGATGCCTGTTCTGCAGTCAAGGCTTTATGCTATTCCTTTGGTTACATTTTATTATTACAGTTGAATAGATGAGCCCACCTGTATCCCTCCTTCCCTCAGGAGCAGTTGTTGGCTTCCTTGCAAACAATTTGAATTGCATTAATGAATGATTGAAATGCAGCCATCTGAAATTTAACACCTCCAAAACACAAACCTTGAATCTTGATACCTTTCTAATGGACTTCATAGCCCCAGTTTTGGACTCCTGTATAATTTACTGGGATGATAAACTGGAGTTTGTGCCTAACATGCATAAAACAGTTGACATTTCGGGACATTTCAGGACCAGATGTTGGGTGTAATCATGCTATCTTGCTTTCATCCAAGGAGTATCATTCAGGTTAAACATTCAGTTCCATAACAGGACATTATGGTGGCTCATGTTTTAGTCACCCTTCATTAGACTACTGTAATACCCTCTAGCTAAGGCTCATGACACCACATTTTGACAGATTAATGCTGGTGTAGACTTATGTGCCATATCTTCTGAGTAGTACTAATAACTTATAGAAAAATAACACACATACCCAAATCAGTGGTCAGTACATAGAGATGAGAACACTGAATTAACACAAAAGTTTATTGAGCACTTTCATCAGAGCATATCCAAAGACTTCATCATAACAATAATCATAGGTGAATCAGGAATTTAAACTTCTTCCCCAAATCAAGTGATCTGTAACAACCAATGAAACATATAATCAAGTTTAAAAAGCTATTAATGGCATACAAAAATGTTTAACATCTACCTAGACAGTAATACATTCTAAATCAAAATACAACAATAAAATGTTAAAACATCTGTGTGTGTCAAAAACAATGTGACTGTAACTTAATTACACTGGCAATAGAAAGAGATTCATTAAGTCCAGGACAAATACAGGCATTCAGCTTGATCTGCCAAACTAACTCTCTGAACTCAGTTAATTCAGACAAAGGTATCCCCCGAGGATTATTTTCTACTCTGTCAACCCCCTCAAAAAAGAAAACTGTGTGTGGGATGTTTGAATATGTTTGTACAAAGAATTATTAACATTTATATGCCTGATGTCGTACAAGTGTTCATAAATATGCTCTTTGAATTTTCTTTCTGTTTTCCCCACATAAAAACATTTACATTGCTGATATTTAGCTAAATAAACAAACCCCATAGAGCTACAAGTACAACAAAATGGGGTTTCATTGTCAAATATACCTATTGTTCTTTCATCTTCCAAAAAAAACTTACATTTGGAGCAAAAACTGCATCTTTCTACTATAAGAATAAAAGTAAGCTTTCTGCAAGTTTTTTTATTGTCCTGCTCATTGTAAAAATGCACGGGGTTTCACCTATTTTCTTCTTAATTTGATCAAAACTAGTGAAAATCCTCCATTTTTTTCTCTAAAACCTCCCTGATATTATAGTGGTCAGTGGTAAAAGTTGTATTAAAGGAGTTGAGGTAAACAGTGCAACTTTTTTTCATGTTGTCAGTTTTGGCAATGTTGATAATGTACCCCTCACTAGTCCGCATTAGGGGACGAAAAATTCCTTCTTTCATTTTAAGATTTTAAGTACAACCTCATTACACTTCTCCTTAACCTAGCTGAAAACATATTAGATAAATTTTCACATTCTTTCATAAAAAGTTCATCATCGGAAACCATCCTCTCCAGCCGTACAAATTGATCATTGACTATTCCTCTTTTTTAATGGAGATGGTGGCAGTTAATGTAAAATGAAATGGAGTTTGAATATTTTGGTTTCCTGTAAATGCTAGTAGTGAAAGTATTTTTCTTAGCATCTTGGGTAATCTCTACATCTAAATAGTTAATCTTGTTCCTATCATATATGTGAGTAAATTTTCTAAAGGAAGTAAATATAATTAAGAAATCCATGCATATCTCCCATACGTTTTCTCCATGCTATAAAAATATCATACAAAAACGGGTATTCATAACCTAAGATAATTTACTTCTTCTTTCAGCTTTTTCCGTTTAAGGGTCGCCACAGCAGATATTTACTAAAATGGTTAAATAAAAACTTTTTTTCCCATTGAATTATAATAATGTTAGCAAAAACACTGGGGCACAAGTGGCCCTCATTGCTACTCCCTTCTATTCTCTTGGACCACCTTAAAAGAGGATGTTCTAAAGGGAAAAGATCAACAGCTACCCCATCAGTTTGACAAACCTGTTCTTCCACTTCTTTGTAAAACCCTTTGTTGAACAGTTTAATAAGTTTGGGGTACTCTGTGTTGTTTAAATATTCAATATGGTTCCTCTCAAATTTTTTATCTTACCTCTTTTTAATATCACTAGTTATCCTGTCCACCTCAACAAATATTCTTTTACACTGTGTTTCAAAATTCATACAAACAGTGGAGCGAAGCACGGTATCCTTATTCATGCACAAACGACTCTGCAAACTTAAATATAAACAAACAGTCTTTAATTAGGTTAGCGCTTTCACCACTACTTGAGTGGCTTCTTCAGACCATATAAATGAACAAATAAAAATGCGTTTCATATATACTCACTAAATACTAGCATATCCACAGGTGCTTCTAATCATCGCACACAATGGCAGGGTAAAACCATGTCATAAAAACGTAATCATGTATCTACGTGACTAACATATTGAATTTAAAGCAACATATCATGAGAAAATAAAATAAGTGTGTACAACATATTACCTTCAATCTCACATTCATTCTAGCTCTATAATAAACTCTATAGTCATGCGGAGCATATAAGAACTTAAAACATCATGTCTTACATATACTACCACTCTAAATAAATACATTTCTACCTTCTACCTTCTGTGCATGTTTGTCATACTGCATATTAAATCCAGTCATTGAGGCATGTACCTCATTAATACAGATAAATCTAAACAACATCTAAAAAACATAATATAAAATCTCCATGTACAAACATAGGATATATAATAGGCTGTCAGCAACTAAACAGCACATCGCTGAAGTGCCATATAGCCATTCATAACTTCTGTATTATTGCTGGTCATAAATAACTAAGTGTGCTCACACTACACACTACTGTCTAGTAGATCCCCTAAAAACGGACTTTAGTATAGGGTGGTTCCTAAAATGCATGACCATGTCCCAAATGTAAGGTTCTTCTAGTTACAAGAAAAATAACAAAATAACAAATAATAATCCTACTGTAACAGGTGCCCACTGGTGCTCACAATAATGTGATCATGAGGTCAGACAACTCATCTGGTCACCTCTTAATCTATAAACTCCGAATAGAGCCCCATGCTACTGGAATGTACTGGGATTAAACTATCCAATGACTGAAATGCTAACATAATCCACATCACAGTAAACTCATACCACCTTGGCTCTCCACACACTATGCAAGGCATATTGTTCTGTATCTAAGTTAATACCCTAAATATGCTGTACAGCTTATATGAGCTAAAATAAATAAATCATGTATAAGCCTTAAACTGTCATTTACGTACGTTTATTAACATTTCTATAACAGCCCAATCAAGTTATAGATCCAAAATACTTAAAATTAACTGCAAACTGTATACGTCTTATACTGTCAAAAAACCTAAAATCAAGTTTTCTAGCAACATAATACTAGATCGAAGTAACGTCTCCGATATGCTAATGGTGCGTAAAGTGGCTATAAAAGTGTACAACTGTAAATTACAAATAATAATGAATGTACATGAGAAAGAGAACAAGCACCTCCACCAATGAGGCAACAGGAATGAATGTACTGAAAAATACAACAAATAAAGAGATAAAATGAATTAACTACTAAGGAAGAGACAAAATAATCAATGACTAAAATAACAATATCCAGAAGCCCTATACATTAATGTTATACAAGCATATAATATCAGATCCATATCCTTTACTTTCTACTTAAGTCTATATGAAATGCGTATATATATATATATATATATATATATATATATATATATATATATATATATATACATATATATATATATATATATATGTGTGTGTATATATATATATATATAAATATATAATATAAGACTATCCAAAACTCTAAGGAGGTTCTTTTGCTTGGGTAGTATTACTGTTTATCTACAGTGGTTCGTTTATCCATTGGGTGGTTTGTTTTGCTGTGTTTCAAAATTGTCAAAAAGCAAGTCATTGGTGATAAAATTAACCAACTCAGTAATTTCATTTACCAGTTGGTCTATTTCTCTTTGATTATGTTTCACCATTACATCCATGAGTTCATATCCTTGTTGATCAAACAACATCAAAAGTTCTTTGAGTAGGTTGGAATTCTCTACCAAACCAGTGGGAAACTTTCAACTCCTCGGCCTAGTACTTCTAACTGCCACTAAATCATTCTGGTTTTCTGAAGAATACAGTGGCTTCCTGCTTTGCTATATTGCCTGAACTTTTCTGGTTTTACTGTTTTCAGCCCTACACAGCATGAATCCATTGTATCTCAGAGAGCTGTTGGTCTTCTGTAGGCTTTTCTAGTATTTTGCTTGGTAACATTTGAAATCTGCTCCCATGATGGTTATGGAACTCCCTATTACTGGATAGCTTTAAGATGTCCCTTAAAATCTGCTTATTCTGAAAGGATGATTTTAATTACTTTTATTTGTTTTTAACTGCAAATATAATTTGCATCTACATGTGGCAAAATTAGGCATAATATATATTAACATAAAATTAACTAGGCCAGAGTACAACTGAATATATGTAACTAGGACTAATAGATACACTTGGAGATAAATGCTTCACCTATGAATCCCTAGTGTTCAACTCAACTTGCCAAGTTCAATTCATTGGAAACTCAACCTGACAAACAATTTTAATGTAAGCAATTTTTGTAAAGGAGCATCACACACATACACACACACATGGACACACTAAGACATTTCACAAAAAAATGAATCACTCCTGTTGAATACTTAGAAACTGTACTGGTAGTGATTTTGTGGTGGAAATCAGTAATCAGAGATTTCAATACTGGAGAGCTGAACACAACCATGAGCTACTAGGAATCTAATTAAACATTAAAATGCATTAATATATTGCTGTATTATATACATATATATTGCATTGCCAAATATGTGTAGTATTTAAATAAATTTAAGTCAGCTGTTAATGTAAGGCTTGTATAAAAGCAGTGTGCGCATGCATATGTGTGCGTGTGTGTTTTTGTGTGTGGGTGTGCTTGCGTACATGAGCATGTGAGTGCACATGCAAGTCTATGTATGTGATTATGATGATTATCAGATTACTCTACTCTTTATACACTCTCTTCATAATTTTACAGACCAGCCTTTGGGCCCCCTATAATCTTCTCAGTCCCCAGACATAGCTATATATCACAAGTTGCCTTTTCACCCATCTTCTCTCCCTCCTTTTTCTATCTTGTCTATTCACTCATCTATAAACTCAGCAGAATTCTCATCATGAAATGCACATTGTGCTCCAAAATGATACTGGCAATCACACCCTTTGAACACTCTGATTACTTTCCATTACTTTCACATTGCTCTTTTGGAAACTTTTACTTTTTTTCTGATTTCTGTTAACTAATTTTTATATATTCTTTACATTGTCAGGGCATGTTTTTTACTCCATGTTTAAGAATAACATCACCGTGTATTCATCTAAATAACTTATGTAGTAATATACCTGTTACAAATGCATAAATGAAATTTGTATAAATTAAAGTTGTACTTTTTTTCTAATGTAATACATATGCTAAAGTTGTACTTTTTCTGTTAATTATAATTGTAAAGTTTTACATGCGGAACCTTTCTTTCTAGGCCTCTGCTGAAAATAGGCTACTTAGTCCATTTGGATTGCCCCAGTAAACAAATGTAAAATAAATAAAGAAATGTATGTGTGAGAGTAGAGATTGATAAAGTTGCAGTGAGTTATATAAATGGCACATTGTCTAAAGTATGAACATGTAGCTGACTTAAGGAAACAATTATTGGAGCATTTGCAAGTCTTTTATCTTTTTGTTATTTTCTAGTGATGTTAGGGAATTGGTTCCACACTTTGGTGCCTAAGAAGGCATATAATTGATCAGTGGCTGACGGATTATTACAGAGTCTCTACAGTACAGTAGCATTCCCTGAACTGGAGTGCAGCTGTTATTGGATATGTTTGACAATTTTGATGCAGGTATAAGTGGATTGTTGTTACAGAGGATTTTATGTGTAGGTGTCAGGAGAGTATATACTGGGAGACAGTCTGCAAATTTAATGGTGATGCAGTGGTGTTATGTCCTTCTGGACTGAAGAATGAAATGACAGCTTCTATTAGATAACATTTGCTAGTCTTCAAGAGCTTTCTTTGAAGAATATTTAAGAAGAGGAGGACTGTATTGAAGTCATGCGTGCAAACTATTTTTACTTTATTCAATTTTCCTTCAGGTATAAGAAAGTGAGAGATTTTATGAAAACCATAAGGGTTGACTTCATTTTCGATGTAGAGTAATAATATGGATGGATACTAATAAAGTGATCTATAATTAGCCCTAGGCATTTTAAAGACTCTACTGGCTCAGACGGTTGCTGTTGTATGTAACTGGGGCAATAAGGGTTGGTAAGGTTTAAGTCCTGGTTGATTATGCAACAGCATAAAATCAGTTTTCTTAGATTTGCTATAAGCTGCTTATTCTGCATCCAGCTGGAGAGCTTATAAAGTGCTGTTTAATTTTCTTCATTATAGTTATATGATGCGGGAGATATTTAAATATTAGATGATTGTCAGTGTACAAGGTTTAATTCCCTCAACCTCCATTGCCTAACTGTGTGACTCTGAGCAAGTCACTTCACCAGACACCATTCCCAGGCTGAATCTGAAAATGGTGTGTGGAGATCACTGCTCATCCCTGGAAAACATACAAAAAAATAAATAAGTGTGAAATTGTTAATAAAATGCAGGAAAGGAGCCTATAACTGACCTGAAAGGAACTCATGCAGATATGTTATGAGGAAATGGCAACACATTAGATGTTCTAACAATAAATGACCTTGTACAAAAGTAGCTTGAAAACAATCATATCGTTGAGGAAGCAAAATTGGAAGAGGGAAGGGAGCTTAATAGTGGGTTGGGATTTCTAAAAAATCAATAAACAGGACACCTGTTAAGTTGTCTTTAGTATTGTTAGTATAGTATCATCAGTTGTGAGTAGTTTGGTTACCTCTTTCTTTTATTAATCCATGTTGGTAACAGGTTGTAATGCTCTACAAATAAAGGTATTCAGTGTCTATTTATATATTGCTTTTTCAAATATGCTAGTTAAATGTGGTAGGAGAGAAAAAATGGTCTGTCTTCAGAAGGTTTGGCTAGTTTGCTACATTTTGGAGTTGGTATAGTTATTACCTCTTTCCATATTGAGGGATAGGATTGCTGAGTGAGGGAGAGAACAAAGAGAAGCTGTATTATAGAGTTTGATAAACCATGGGTTGAGACTATCAGTACCAGGTGATCCCTAGTTAGGAAGTGATTTAGTCAGCTTACTTATTTCTCTGTGAGAATTCATTTTGTTCCATAGGAAAATTTGATTTAATTGTTGATTAAACTGGTGTCATCATTTTGATTTGAAGTACTTTGGTATTGACAGTCAAGTGAAGTCATGAGGTATAGTTTAATTTCTGTTTTATTTGGGAAAAAAAGGTAATTTTGAGTAACTATCTGATTTTTTTATTTGCATATTGAATGGTCTTTATGTAATGTGGTAAACAATGCTGTAGATGAAAGTTTAGATGAAAGTTTAGATGTTATTGTTCTTTTTGTAGTATTGGAGGTTTTGCTGCCAATGGTTTGTAGAGAATGAAGACAATTGTTTCACTGTTGCAATGGATACACTTGAGATCAGTGAGAACATTTTGTTACATGATCAAGTTTTCTTTTGTAGCTGATGAATACGGTGTTTAAAGATAATAGCATTTTAAGTGAAGTTAGAGGTATTTGTGGCTATGTGTGATTACTAGGGAAGACTACCAGGGGAAAAAGGAGGTCTTTACTGATTATCATATATGAAATTTAAATTGGCTGAATAGAGAGATATACCGGATGATTGTTTGTTTGTTTGTGTCTTTCGGCTTTTCCCGGTTAGGGGTTGCCACAGCTGAACTCCGGTCCGCTAATGATTGGCAGTTGATTTTTACGTACCGGCTTACCAGGCCTGATGCACAACCTTCAACGACGGTACGCCCATTCACGCATGTATCCACGCAGAAGACGCTCTAGCTGAGAATTGAACCAGACAGCGTCTTACTGTGAGGCGACAACTGTATTAAGCTGAAATGTGCTTTCAGAGGTGCTTTACCTCATTTTGAATTAATTGCTGGCTGGTCACACAATATTATGGGGAGATGTCAGTCATGCTACAGTATGTGAAAGAGTCTGATTTCTTGCAACTCTGTATACCTGTTAAAATATATATGAGTAGGAGGAGAGTTTTCTTAGTTAACAGTTATTCACTTCATGTAAATCAACAACGGGCTGGTATTAATGATATTATAGGAAATTGTAAGAAGAAGAAACTGAAGTTTTTACTGATGTATTCAGATATGTTGAAAGTGTTCTTGCCATCTGGTGTTTTGAAAATTTTTTGAATCCAGTACTGCAGAAGCTAACATATATCACAGTTTACTATACTGATAAGTGTGATATGCTGCAGAGTTTTAAGAAAGATAAATGCCTGAGACATCATCTGTCTCAAAATGCTAAGGCGAGGACTGTCAAAGTTGAAAGTTTATAGTATTGCCAAGACAGTTTGGATGTTTTTTGATTATGCTTAATTCTAACTCTTCTTGATTCATAAGCTGAGATTAATATGTTGTCAACTGCATGTCTAAAATATTTGATTACTTTGTTATTCGATGGGGTACATGTCAGTTGATCAACCGCACTTTTACTGAATGACGAATGATCGAAAGAGAATGAATAAACCAACTTTTTTCACTGAACCTCTGTGGTAAGTTTTCTTGCAAGGTGACGAGCACCCTCCTGATGTTAAGGGACACACTCCACTCCCCCAAACCTAAATATACCTTCTCCAAGGTTTTGATAACTCTGCATTTGGACAGACGAAAGTGCTTACCGAATCTTGTTTTTGTAATTTCTACGAGATTTTAAGAATAAATGTACTTTTCTACAATCGGTGTTTCAAAGACTACTAATTGGTACATACTACATTCTTAGGAATTGTCTCCAAGTGGTTTTGGTTTTGCTACTCCAAGATCGCACAACAGTGGAGGAAGAAGAAAATTCTACTGTTGGCAAGTTGTTTTACTCCTTTTTGTTGAGTCACTCAACACTAGATAAAAGTGCTGTCAGTCAAATGACAGGCAACCACTAAGACATACCATGATTATTGAATTTAATTAGAAGAAAGATGTATAAGATGTCATCATAAATCCTCTTAAATTTTTTGTGCAGTCCTGAAGGGTAAATGTTTTTGTATGTAATTTGTTATGACTATGTTATGTTTTATATTTTTGAAGCAGGTAAATATATTTTTGTGGACATAACTTATGTGAGATTTAATATAGATGTATTGTATCCAAGGGAGGGGAAGGATATTATGTCCAGACACTAATCTTCAGTATCTGTAGTACAGTTGGGGATTCCTATTTTGTTTACAATGGGAGAAGTGTGTCTCTTAGAGCATAATACGATTTCCTCTCATTGGTTAATGTGCTATCAGTGACACATGGCTGAAATATGAACATATTTTAATTTTTTTTATTTTATTTCTTTAGCATTTGTTTACTGTGAAACTCTGACTTGGAACAAGCCAATTTTCAGCAGAGTCCCAGGGAGAAATGTTCCAGATGCATGAATTTGTAATGTGGGAGGAAACCAGAGAACCTGGAGGAAACCCACATGACCACAGGGAGGACATGCAGACTCTACACAGAAGGCACCCCACTCAAGAATCAAGCCAGAGAACCTCTTGCTGTGAGGTGACAATGCAAACCACTGCACCTCTGTGCTTTTATATGTTCAGCATTACAAAGATATGTAGTTAGTACTGTGATGAAGATTTTATAAGGTTATGCTAATGTATAAAGAAGAAGATGCTACAGCCATCTAGTGTTTATTTTTGCAAAATAGTGCTTAATATTATATAAGGCTTTGTATGTACAAATATCCATCCATACAGCCACATCCCCTTTTTCCAAATTTTTTGGATATAGGGTCAGGGTTTCACTTCATATAGAGCCAAAGTTTAATATACCATGGTAAAATATTTTCTAAGTTTTAAAAAGGTAAAAGAGATTTGGGAAAGCTTGTTGGACAAGGTTGCATGTATCAACTGGGATTTAATACAAAAATATTCATGTTTATGGAAGTTGGTTGGAGAATTCAAAGAAAACATGCTTGGAAAGGTTGTCATAATGGGGACACAGGAGAAAAAGGACTGGAGGCATGTTAATTACCTTTAGAATAAATCCAACAGCATAATGTGAGAAGGCATTGGTGATTGCTAAAAGGAAGTAGGAAGAAGAAAGGAACAGATATAACTGTGGTGCATTGACATCAACCTTTCTTTGACTAATTTGTGAAACAGCAGTCAAAGTATTTAATTATTTTTTTAGTTGCAAGTATCTAATTAGAGATTTCATAGGTAAGGACTAGGCTAGATACCCTTGTGGGCTATTTTATGCCTACTCAAATCTCTTAAGGGTGAGAATCAATTTCTTCGCTCTGCATCTGTAAAGTAAACATCTTAACCTTTAAGCTTATCCCTCCCCTTGTTTCCTTTAGAAGTGAAATAGAGAGCTCAGTTTAAATATTCCAGTGGAAAGACTCTGAAAATCTGTTCATATACCACATAGGGATGCTAGTCAACTGTAAAAGGACATTAAAGAAAAATGAAGGAGAAATCTATGGCCCATTATGGGGCATTGGCAGAAGAAGAAGTTGACTGAAAAATAAAATTGTATGATAATAGCTGCACCCATCATGCAATTTGAGTGAGAACAAGAGATAAAATCTGATGATCTGGACTGACTTATCTTACCTTTATGATTGTTAGCAAAATTCCTGAGAAGGTACCATATGAGTAACAGTATTTCTGTCTTATGAGTAAAACTATATGCAATCCATTCCACTCTGTTTTGGGTATAGGCAAAGTATTGACATTGCCTAGATGAGGTTATTTTATTATCTGATAAGGGTGAAGGATCACTGTTTTTTATTATTATTATTATTATTTGAAATTTATTCTCCGCATTTAGCATAGATGAGTACACGACCCTTTTGAAGTGATTACAACATTACTATTGTATTACAGGGTTAGTTCTGGACTGGTGTACTACTGGCTTGTCTATGTGAATGTAGAGAGTAGTTTCTGGGGTTAATTCCTCTTCTTTTAGCACCTTAGTACCCTCTCCTGTTGTGTTTTTCAAGATTCCATTTTGGATTCCTGCTATTCACTATACATAGCTTCCCTTGAGAAACATTATTTGGGGAAGATGTTTGCAATATCATAATGTTGCTGCAGCACGTACCTTTACCCCTCCTTCCCATGTGAATCTAAGTGTGCTGCAAATATGCAAGCAGAAAATTTGGAATGGATTCATCACTGGATGATCAGTAATTGGTTGAAGCTTAACAATTCCAACATGCTTTCCATGATACCTTATTTAAGGATTTCTATCTTTGTCCTCTATGTGATCTCTATGATGATGGCAAAATGGGATTCAGTTCAAATGTATGATTTTAATGATTATTCTTAATGACAGACTAAAATTTATGGAAAGGAGGTCTGCTGTCATAATCTACATGAACTTTCTGTGCCTATGAATGCTTAACTTAATAGCATCTGCACCTTGTACAGGACTCCTCAACTCAGTTACTTCTGGCGGTCCCTAAAATCATCATGTTATGCCACTTTTGTGTATCCTGAACTGACTTCCAGTTAGATTACAAGTCATCTATAAAGTTTAGTTTTGATTTGTCTGACTCTATGTGGCTTGATTCAATTTTTATGCTCAGCCATAATGAGGTTAAAAATGATTTAGAATGCATGGATAAAGTGGTCTACAATCCCTACATTTAACTATAAGTTGATGCATCTTTGGAATCTGCTGTCAGTTTGGCCAGGAGAGCTTTGGACACTAAGTTTGTTTAAGTGGTGTCTTAAATCACATTTACTTGAGATAGCTTGGGAGGCTTAATGGGTCTCATAATGACTGACCACTGAGCTGACTCCCCTGGCTTCTCCACTGGACAAATCCCAGTATCTGCAAGGAGGTCAGGGATGACCATGTCAGAAGTGTTGCCATGCTCTGTGAAGATCAAGGTTTTCTCCGAAGCCATAATTCCAGTTGCATTCCCCTTAGTGTCCAGTCTTAGTGTCCACAAGGGGTTGATGAACAATAGACCTAAGTGATGCATGCTACACCTTTGCATGACAAGATCAGTTGGCCACATGATCCGTAATCTGCACTGAAGATTCTGCTGTGGAAAATATGACACAAATGCATGCCCATCCCATCTCTAAAGATAGGCAAGAGGGCTAAGCATCATCGTTCTCATCCCACACATCAGCTCCAACAGGTACAAAGGACACTATTCAAACTGTGGTTGTGTAACTTGTACTCAGGGCTTTATCACTCTATGCCAATAGAGCTGGTCTATAATTACATCTAATTTTAATTGTTTATTTATTGTTCTAAATCTAAGTGTTATTATTGTTTTCTGTGTTATTTTAATATTTTTATTTAAATTGCACTGCACAATCACATTAATATGCACAAAATTGAACATAAATCAAATAATACTTGTAAGATCAGGTATCAAAAATGTACAGAAATGCAGTATACTCTTTGCATAAGTCTAGAAATGCAGCCATATTAAAGTAGACCTTCATAGTGGGCATACAGTTTCAGTGAATGCACTATAACCTTCATTCAAGAATACTGATATGAATAGAATGTGCAGTACATTAAGAGCAAATAGATCTTTCATGGCTTGGGAGATAGTATTAGAATATTGCTGACATCTACCTCCACTCTAAGTAATAAAGCATTCTTAACCAAACTACAGTGTTTGCAGACTTTATTGTAAAAGGTACAATAAGACTTGGCATGTAAAGAAGCGACTGGCATCTGTTCAGCACAGTTTGGGTAATTAACAGATAACGACATTGATTCCCATCTCTTTCCATTTTCCTCCAGTTATTTCCAGTTCATGCTAGTATCCTTAGTCATATCAATTCTTTCAATGGCTAGCCAGCATCAATGGGAAGGACAATATGTGTCATTAAAATAAGTCCCAGAATACTATAGCAACCTTATCCACAGTCAGACTGTATGTATCCTACAGAACAGCAGTGCTCATTCGTAGCACAATTTCAGAAAATCTGCAGTAAAGTCTGAAAGAACTTCAGACTCTCCAAGATACCAGCATAAAAGACATTATCCAGTTAACAGAACTGCATCAGAGAACTTCACCATCTGCAAAGCAGACAACAGACTTTAAATTTTCCAGTGTGATGTCACAATTCCAAGAAAATCCTTAAGGACACAATTTGAAACAACCAAGAAGTGCCAGGCCAGTTTCTTCAAACAACTTCAACTTTCCTTATGTCAGCATTCATTTTTGTTACAATGCATTTTCTAGCTTAGTCAGTAAATAAATCTCAGAAAGGTTTAAATACATCAGTAAATGTAAATTGTATAAATATGTCAAACAGTACTTCTACAGTAAAGGCACCAGTAAATGTATAGTTTAAATTTAATAATTGGGTAAAGCAGTCTAAAAATCTGTGTTCCAGAAATGTTCATTTAAATTTATAAGGTTCTTAAGCAAGTACTAGGCTAACTGCCTTTGGAGGTCATTTTAAGCCTAGCCAACTACCCTTCAAAAGTGAGAATCAAACCCCGTACATTGTGTCTGTGAGGTAAATACCTTAACCGTTATGCAAACTCCCAACCATATAATCACATACTCCACTACTAACCACATTAAAAGGCAATATGAAAACATTGTAAATTGCAAATACAATGAAATGTACATGAAATACAAACTTAAGATATATGAATAAAATTGTTCATCAGTAAAATATGTAACAATGCTTCACTACACATACACTCATATGTATGTCTGTTCTAAACACTGAATGGAAGGCTAGTGGTTTCAGTTTGCAAAGGCAAATGCTTTGTGCTTATTTTATCTACACAAAATAAATTTACACATCTGCAGTGAATAAAACCAACATAAGGGCACAAACAAAAGCAGTTTAATTTGTCTTCATTATGCACTAACAGAATGCCAGTGATCTGTATGCTGTTACAGTAAAGCAATATTTTACAAAGTCCCAATTAATGCAGCAGAATGCACTGCAACAAAACATTAGGGATCGAAGAAATTCCATGTTCGAGTTAAAAGGATAACTGTAACTTGACTCACACACATTTGCGAAGATAAAAAGCAACCCCACAAAATCACCTACATAATTCCTAATAATGATTTCTGTTTAAGGGCATACCATTTTACTTAGGCTAGAAGGAAACAACATTTTGCCAAGAATAAAATAGTGTAATTATTTTTAATAAGATTTGTAAATTTGCAGCCAAAATCTTATGACTGGTGAAGGAATAATTGCAAAAATCTACCTGAGCTTGAAAGGAAACTATTATCTTAACAAAAACAAGAGGCCCTCCTGCCTCAGATGGAAATGATTCACTCGTCCATATTATTTTCAGTGGGCAACAATAAACACCTTTCAAACAATACACAGTCATAAAACAATACAATCAAGAGGAAAAAAATGTTAGTTCCATGTTAGTTTAGGAAGGCTAAGTCTTTCTAGACATAAAAGGGTTAAATCGCAGTAGCAGACTATAACACTTTCTCAGGATTGACTTAAGTCACAGTATTGCAGCTACTATCAGAAAGACAGTCAGTGTACATAACATGAAAATTTCCAGACAAGACACAAAGCAAATATTTGTATTGTCTGAAGTTCATGTTATTTCAAATACAGATGTTCAGAATGTAATAAATTCTGGTTTACATGTAATGCAAAATACAGAGTTTAGTCACAATATTGCAGCTACAGATGTAAACACAGTCAGTGTACGTAACATGCAGATTTCTAGGCAAGTCACAGCATAAATTTTTGCAATGGCTCAAGTTCATGTTATTTCAAATACAGATGTTTAGAATGTAAGAATGTAATAAATTCCAGTTTATTGTTTTCAGAAGCCACTGCAAATAGGGATCAGAGTGCACGTTTTGATCAGTTTGATAAAGTAAAAACCAGCATACATAATATATAGATGTCAGGGCAAAATAAAGAAGAAAGGCATGCCTTACCTCAAGTCAATGTTATTACTAGTGTTTCAGGACAAAATAATGAAGAAACACATACCATAGCTCAAGTCAGTGTTGTTAGTAGTTTTATAAAAAGGATTTTCAGTTTATCTATAAAGGGTGTTGTAGTCCAACACCAAACCAGATTATTTACCTGTCATTGTTAAAGGTTGAGAGAGATTACAATATTTCATTGTATACAGAGAAGAAATTATGGAATAATGTATTGATTAATACAGACACATCTATTTCAGTTATAAATCGACCTCTACTAGAGGACAAGAATGTAGCTATGATAGAATTTGAAGGGTCAAAGATTAGAGCAGTGAGCAGTCATGTATACTTCAGCAACAAGATTTTATGGAAAAATAAACATGTTACAGAATGTACAATATTGCACACAGATGAGAATGTGTGTGCAGTAGATTGTGTAAACATACAGGATTTGAAGAATTGGTTATGACAGGGCACGCAGATTTATGTGTTAAAGATAACATAAATTCCAGTTCACCTGCCACAGCTGAAGTGCAGGGAGTCAAGTTACCACATTTTCAGAAACATTATCTTATTCTCAGAAAAGCTAAGACAAACTGGGAGTGGCCATTACGAAAAAAAAAAATAACAGTTTCATGCTAGTGTGTATGGTATAAAAGAAATGACAGTCAAGGTAATTCTCGGAATACAGGGTTTACAGTTACAGATCTGGCAAATTAATTTTTGTGATATTGTTTTGCTTACTAGACATTGTTAAGACCTTTGAATATGGTAGTAAAATATTGCAATGCATAAATAATATATTGGCACAGAAAAATAAAAGCATTTGCATATATGAAATGATGTGTTGCTAGTTTACAGAATGTAGGATTTAAAGTCAGTGTTACATTTTGAAAGTGATAGTACATTCAAAAGTGCAGATCTCATGCAGAAAAGAGTGCACTATATTTATACGTCATTAAAGCCACATATTCAAATCTGTTGTTGAAGAAAATTCACATACTTGTACAGTGGACAGACAAGTAAAGTTCCAGAATCAGATCAGTTCAACTCTAGTAATTATTTTATCATTTATTTTTTTATTTGACATTTGTTGACCGGCTTAGTCCGACTGAGCCATAGCCCTTTTTCAGTGGAGGCCTGGGGAGAAAACCTCCACAGTTACACAATACAAGTAGAAACAAAAATCAGTTACAGTAAATTGTAAAAATGCATTAACATAAAATGATCACATGATTAATAAACACAATTAGGATATACATCCTAACATCAATATTATGCAAATAAATCAAGAGATTAAGTATCAAGCTACTGTACACATAAAAACTATGAGTAAAGATAAAAAAGAGTAATGGAGTTAGGTGAGAAGGGGTGCAGAGCAAGGGGTGATGAGTCAAGGAGGATAGTTACAGTGACAGACCCGAGTACTGTTTAAATAGTGCTTAGTAGCAGTTTTGAAACTATTTGGTTGATTTATATTTCTAATGTAGTTGAAAGGAAGTTTATTCCATGCTTGAGCTGAGGAGTAGCTATAAATGTTTTGTCCTATTCTGGTTTTAGACTTGTATATTTGTAGAAGGTTTTGTTCAGCACTTCAAAGGGACCTTGGAGGGGAGTAAAGTGAGATGACTGAGGCAATGCTTGGACAGAAGGTAGGTAGATGCAGAACAGAGTGAATCATTTGTAGCTGAGAGAGAAAAAGATGGTGTAGAAATTCTAGCCAGTTTAAGCTTTTAAGAGCAAAACAGTGATAAGAGTTGTAGGAAAAATCAGCATCAAATTTAACAATTTTATTGTAGGTGGACTCTAATTTTCTTAAAAGTGAAGCTTGAAGGTTAGTGAGGATCTGAGAGCTATAGAGAAGGCTGGGGAGAAAGTAGGCATAGGATAGTCAGATTTTGGCTTTATTAGATAGGAATGTTTTTGTTCCTTTAGAGGAGTCTGAGTTTTTGGTGGGCTTTCTTTATGTTGCTGAGAACATGGAGATCAAATTTAAGTTGGTCATCGATAATGACCCCAAATAGTTTAGTACAAAATTCCACAGTGATAGGAGTGTTATTCAGAGATGATATTGTGAAGGAAGATTTGAGATGGTTCATAGTTTTGGGAATGAAAAACAATAGTTTAGTCTTTTTTGGGTTTAGAATTAGTTGATTCTTGGTGAAACAGTTTTCAATGGAAAAGAAGAATTATTTCTGTGTAATTGTATGTAAGTCAGAGTGTGTCGGCTATGGAAATAACTGTGGAATCTTCAGCGTATTGCACGAGTGATGACTGAGGGCAAGATGTGGACAATTAGTTGGTAAATATATTAAACAGTAATGGGCCAAGAATTGATCCTTGAGGTACTCCTATTTTTGACAGGTAGAGAAGGGAAAGTGGCAGAAAGCCAGTTAGGTGATTGAGAGCTGTTATTCAGGTAACTAGAGTACTAGGAAATAGTGGAGGAGGAAAAGTTTAGTTCACAGAGCTTGTTCAGGAGTAGGGGGTGAGAGACGGTGTCAAAACCCTTTGAGAGATCAAGAAACAGGCACAAAACAAGTTTATTTTGGTCTCTTGCTTGTGAAATAGGGTTGATGAAGGAAATGAGGGCAGTAGAGGTGCTATGTTTGGGGTGGAAGCCATGTAGTGTGGGGGTAAATAGGTTCTCTTGTAGGAGGAAGTGCAGGATTTGTTTGTTTACACATTTCTCTAGAATCTTAGAAAGAGGAGATAGAATTGCTATAGGCCTGAAGCTGACAAGTTCAGAGGAGTTATCTCCCCTGTGGATGGGTAGGGTATAAAATTGTTTCCAGATTGTGGGTACTTTTGATTCAGTAATGGAATGGTTCATAAGAATGGAGATAGGGAGGGCAAGAGATTTAGCAGCTTTTTGGAGTAAGAGTGGGGGTAGATTATCAATGGAAGGGGAGCAGGGTTTAAGTTTTGAAGCATGGATTTAATGTGTTTGGTAGATACTGTTTTCAAGGAAAAGGCCTGTGTGGAGTTGAGGGGTATGGGGAAGTATTGAGGTAATAATAAATGTGTCTATGTAAACAATTCAAGATTTTATATATTTCATGCAGAAAATGCAATTTACTAAGCATACCAGAGGCATAGAATTAAATAAATGAATTATCAGATTACAGGCTAGCTCAGTGAGCTAAATTAAAGCAGTGTTGTATGGCATTAAACAGTATAGAAAAGATCAGTTTAATATTAGTGACAGTTTTATGCAGTAACAGTGATCACTATTTTTCTCTCATCCAGTCAGGATGAAACAGATGAAAATTCATGGGTTCTGTTCAAGCAGCTTTATTATATACAAACACAACAGGAATGAGGCTTAGTAACTTTAACTTAGACAAACTTATAAACTATCTCTCTCATACATGTTTGCTATCTGGCTGCACTCTCAAAATGGCACTGAAGCTAGCATGTGCTTGCTATTTATATGCACGTGCAGACCTTGGAAATGCTGCTTAAAGGTACAATGCACATACATATTCTACATCCTCCCTCTTTGTGAACTAGATCATGCATTATTGACGACATTGATTGACATGTAATTGGTCCAAAATAATTCTTTGATATGCAATTATACAGAACTAGAAACATATATACAGTCATGTCCAGGTTGCTGAGTATTTCACAGTAGGTCTGGAAATATGACCAAAATATGTGACACAGAAATTAGACTTAGGTATAGCAAATGGGATTGTCTCTGCTAAATGTTCAACTGTGAGGACATCAGGAATATCACCAGGAATGGAAGTAGGAGTTAAGACACATTCTGCAGCAGGAACATTGATTGGGTTGCTCTGAGATTTAGAGTCTGTATCACAAGAACAATGCTGCAATATCGCTTCTGATACAGGAAGAAGATGCCTGAATTTCTCCTGTACTCCACACCCTCAGATTCTACGAAGTAGGATCTCCGCATGGCACATGGCACTGTTACTTGACCAATCCAGTCAAAACCTTTCATCATTTGTATCCTTACCGTCTTTCCTTCTTTCAGTGGATGAAGAAATCTGCTCAATTTATCATAGGTGGACTTCTGGAAAGAACTTTTTCTGAATAGTTGGGCTTTGATTGCTCTGTTGTTTTTAGCTTTAGGCCTCAACAAACTGGAACTAATAGGGAGTGTTGTCCTGGTTTACCTAGATAGAAGTCTCTGAGCAGGTGAGCCAAGTATATCGTCAAGGGGTATGTTTCTGAGTAAGTTTAAAAAGACCAGTATTATCATGCTTTGACCTCTTCAGTAATTACTTTGTACTCTGCACTGCACGTTCAGGTAGACACTTTAACTGTGGGTATTCTGGACTACTGGTAACATGTGAAAAGTCCCATCCATTCTTTTGCACATTTCTGAAACAACTGACTGGGAAATTGGGTACCATTGTCAGACATAAGCTTCTGTGGACTTCTGTGGACTGAGAAATGGTGTTTCAACTTAGAAATAATAGTAGTGGATGCTAGGTTAGGTAATAAAGCAATCTCAAACCAGTTCAAATAATAGTCTGCCAACAATAAGTAATGCTGATTGTTCCACTCAAATATGTCAGTGGCTACTGTTGACCAAGGAAGTTCAGGAACTTGACTTAGTTGAAGTGGTTCTCTTTGCAGATGCTGCTTTGTACTATTGCACACTGAACAAGAAGAAAGTACTCTATCAGTGTCTTTTGCTAGTGAAGGCCAAAATACTAGTCCTCTCACCTTTCCTTTGGTAGATTCAGAACCTGTGTGATCATGATGCAAAATCTGAATATATTCATTTTGTAAGGAAGCAGGAACAACAATTTTAGGACCTTTGAAAATAATGCCATCTTCCATCAACATTTCATTTCTGTAAGTAAATTAAGGTTGCACTTTAGGTGGTACACTAGATTGCTTTGACGGACATCATACATGGATGTAGTGGTTGAGTTTTTGCAAAACAGGATCAGTTTTTGCATGATCTCTCAGCTCATCAAGTCTCGTGGCAGAAAATTACTCGCTTCCATGACATCAAAGTCAAATTCTCTGCGTTAAGCTGTTCCATTGTATTTCTGGGTGATCTGAATAAGGTATCAGCCTGATAAAGAAGTTTGCCTTTTGTATAGACCCTTTTGAAGTTGTACTTTTGCAATTTGAGCATCATTCTTTGTAATCTTGCTGGGGTGGAATGCATAGGCTCCTTTATAATAATAACTTGAGGATGGTAATCAGTTTCAATCTGAAGAGCTTGACTATAAATATAATCATGAAACTTCAAACATGCAAATACAATTGCCAAAAGTTCCTTCTCAATTTGAGCATACTATATTTCAGTTGGGGTAAGAGTTCTAGATGCATAGGCTACTGGTCTGCTGTCTTGAAGAATAACTGCACCAAGACCAAATTTTGAAGCATTACAGGAAAGGGTTACTGGTTTGTTGATATTATAGTATCTTAATGTAAGTGGGGTAGTAATTTTTCTGTTTAAGCTCTTCAAATGCTCTCTAGTGCTGTTCTAACCAAGACCATGTAACATTTTTGCATGTCAGCTCTCTCAAAGGTGCTGTCAACTCACTGAGGTCTGGTATAAACCTGCCTAAATAGTTGAATATACCTAGAAAATGTTGTTGAGCTTGAACATTATTTGGTGCTGACATCTCAAGAATGGCTGCTTGCTTGGATGGGTCTGGTCTCAAGCCAGTGCTAGTAAATAAAGGACCTACATATGTAACTTCTGGTAGTCTAAATTTGTACTTCAGAGGATCAAACTTTAAGTTCACTTCATGTGCTCTGTCTAGAACTTTCCTGAGGTTTTTGTCATGCTCTGCTTTACCATTGCCTCTGACCAATAAATCATTTTTTATTATGGCACATGGATAACCTGAAAAAATGTGGTCCACTGCACACTGAAAGACTTCACTTGCAGAATTTATTCCAAAATGGCATCCTGAGAAGTCTATATCTTACAAATGGGGTACTAAATGTAGTCAGTAATGAAGATTTGCGATCAAGCATCACTTGATAAAATGAACTCTTTGCATCCAAGACAGAAAAAAACAGTGGCGTTTGGTATTAGGGCTGTGACTTTCTCAACTGTTCACATAGGATGGTAATGTCTTTTTAATGTTTTGTTCAAATCTCTTGGGTCAATGTATATACTGAATTTGTCTGAGCCTTTTTTGTAAGCTGCTATCCTAGACAACACCCATTCATTTGGTTCTGCAACTGGACAAATTACACCTTGCTGCACCATTTATCCAACTGAACTTTGACTTTGTTCTGCATAGCTATTGGAACTATTCTTGCTGGTCTGACCACAGGACTGACATCTGGGTCTAACTTCATATAATACACAACTGGATGTTTGCCTAACTTGTCATTGAAAACATCAGCATATTCTAAGAAAATAGCATCAGTGAAGCTAGAACTGGGGCATTTGCTTATATGATGGACTTCTTTGGTAAAGGATAGCAGATTCATTCTCAAACTGTTTCTGAGACCCAATAATGATTGCACAGGTCTTTGGACTGCATAAAATAATAATCTGTAACTGTTCCCAGCCAAATAACATGAAAACACTACTGAGCCTTCGGTCTGAATTTCTTCACCTCCATAACTAGCTATCAGCTCTCACCTTAGCAAATGTGTCTGCTGCTATAACATTACTCTTTGAATCAGTGTCTACCTTGAGATCTATGGGTTTGCCATTGATCAGGACAGTACAAAATGCTTCATTCTTTGCCAATAAATCTACTGCATTAATCTTTTCACCAACTACTGATATACCATCTATATAGAAAGTAGAATTGCAGCTTTCAATATGATCAACTCACTTTTTTAAGTGACCTTTCTTTGCAACTGACTGAGGTTTACTTGATTTGCAAATCTTTTGAAAATGGTTAAATTTTTTTACACTTGTGACATTGCTGACCAAATGCTAAGCATTTTTCTGTTTTATACTCATGGTTGGCACCACAGTTGAGACAGTTAAAAATAAAGCTTGACTTGGTTTTTTCTGATTCACCCTTATGCCTCACTGAGCACACTCCTTTAACTGAACTCATCTTAGAACTTGTTGGAAAACTACAGGATTTACCTAGAGGTTTCACAGAGGCTACAGCTGCTGTGTGCTTAGGCTTGTTTCTGCTAACCATGTGTTGCATGTTGTGTGCATTTGGTTTGGAGCCTGCTGAAACCATGTTCTTATCACTTGCAAGCATACTTCTGTGCCTTTCTGTAACTTCATGGATTTGATGAATCTCAATAGCTTTGCTCAGCATTAAATCACTGTCAGAAAGCAAAATCTTTCTCACAGCAGCAGTATTAAAACCACACACAAGCATGTACTTTATTAACTCATAAGTCACCAAACCTTGATGATTTAGCCTTGTTTCTCATATCTGTAACATAAGCTGCAAAAGTTTCTCCTTGCATTTGATCTCTTGTGAAAAACAAATGCCTCTCTAATGTAACATTTGTCTGGGGGTTGCACATTTCTATGAATTTGCATTGCAAATACTCAGGGACTTCCATTGATTCAGCCTGCAAAACAACATGACTGTTTTCCCCTTCTCCTTCATATACTGGACTCTCTGGACTATAATCTCCGTGACTCTGGAGATATTGTCTCCACTGTTCTTCTTGACCTTTCCAAGGCATTCGACACAATATCCCACACACTCCTTCTCAACCACCTTTCTAACCTCAATCTCTCCCACATTTCCCTTTCTTGGTTCAAAAGTTATCTCTCAGATAGATCCCAAGCTGTGAAATGGAATACAGGTACCTCGAACTTCTTACCTACCCCTACCGGAGTCCCTCAGGGTTCTATTCTCGGACCTCTGCTCTTTAATGTCTTTATCAATGATCTCCACTCTGCAATTCCTCATTCTCAAATTGTACAATATGCAGACGACTCCACTGTTATCTGCTCAGCCCCTAGCCTTCCCGAGCTCCAAGCCAAAACCCAATTGGCCTTCACAACCACAGAAAATTGGATGCTTCAAAACCATCTTTCCCTTAATGCCAATAAATCCCATATCATTCTCTTCTCCCCCTCAAAAGCTCTGCCTCTTGATAAGCCATCCTTCAAAATCTCCAGCCTCTCCCAGTCCCCAATAGAAGTTGTTAGTTGTCCAAAATTACTCGGAGTTACCATTGATGAACACCTGAAATTTAATACTCATATTCAACTAAACATAAAAAAAAACATCAGAAGCTCGGTATGCTTTACAGAAATGCTAACTTTCTTTCTTTAGTTACAAGACAAACACTCGCCACTACTTACCTTCTCCCTTCTCTATGGTATGGTGCTCCTCTTCTAACCAACCTCACCGCTTCTATCTCCTCAAAACTTGAAAGTTGCTACTACAAAATCGCCAAATTCACTACTAACTCCACTCATTCTACACACCATTGCATCTGCCTCCGTAGTCTCCAATGGCTAGAACTCCCTAATCACCTGGATTACCTCCAACTTACTACTGCACACAAACTAATTTTCAAACCCACTGCTTGCCCTGCATTATCTAACATCTTGCCCTTCTACACTCCTCTCAGGCCCCTAAGATCTGGTCACCAAAATCTTATTTCAGTATGCAAACCCAAACGACCTCCTGGCCACCTCCTACTTTCTTATACTACAGCAAAAAAATGGAACTTGCTTCCTTCCCTTCTAAGAGTTACTACAAGCTATGAACAATTCAAATCTCTTCTCCATTCTCACCTCTCCCAAAACTGGAAATGTAATTGTATACTTCCTACCTAGATCTTAATACATCCCAGTTCCAATTTCCCCCCTCTGGTCCCTCTTCTTCAAACTCTCTCCTCAGCTCCCCTCCCTCTACTTCTTTATCTCCTCTCTCTCCCCTGCTTAAACTCATATTTATTCCTTTTAAATCTTCTCCTCCCCACTGCCTACATGCATGTCTAGTCTCACAAATGTATCTTTTGCCTTTTTCATAAGATGTACTTTTAGACTCAAACATAAAATGAATCTTAGTCTAACTGTCCTTTTTTTATCTTCCTCCTGGCATCTTGTCTCCTTTAAATTCTTTGCATCTCCTTCACGTCTCCTCTGTTTTACTTCTCTTGCATTCAAGATCTATGTATAATTTATTTTTATCACATTCTCTTCTATGCTAACAATACAGTCGCATAAAAATATTAATTTCTTATGTATACTGCCAAATGTACTATGTTTTTGGAAATTGTTAAAGGTGTTATGCTGTTAGAACACGGAGTGTTATGTGTGTAATGTATTATTATTATGGAGCTTTTCTCCCCGGGCCTCCACTGAAAACGGGCATTCGGGCCCAGTGGACTTCCCCGGTTATCAAACTGGAAATAAATAAATAAGTAATACTGCTGTGCATACATAAATGAATGCTGTCTTTCAATGACCTCTGACTCAGCTATGTTTAACAAAATGAATGCCCTGGTACATGCATCTTTGTCAGAATAAGCTGCCTGTATGAAAATATGGTACTCTTGCTCAAATATTCTCCAGTTCTCTGAAAAATTCTAATACATGTGGACCTGGCCTGTGAAGTGCCTCTGACATATTAACACATAGTAGTGAAGGCTTTGCAAATATACACAGACACACACACATACATATATGCCAGAAGTTTATGTTAGTACTGCTAAACTATGCCCGATAGCACAACAAGCCTATGAGTAACTGAACTCTGCAAAATACATTGCTAAATACGTCTTCATGGCACAAGAACACTCTTGAAAAATCACTGCACTTTGAGAAATTACCTTTTATCAGGGTAAGAAACAATTTCAAAATAACTGCTTTGTGTGAGTAAACTGGGCAGAAGAAGCTCAGAGTAAAAAACGTTTTGAAGTAACTGCACTTTGCAAATAAACAGTACACAGCATATGAAACACTTTCAAAATGGCTGTATTTTGCTAAATAACTCTTTACAGTGTGAGAAACACACTGTAATGGTGGCCCTTTGCGAATAGACATACCCTGCACAAGAAACTTTTTGAAGTGGTTGTAATTAGACTGTACTTCATGAAATAGTTGCACTTTGCACACAATAAACTCTGAAATAAATGCACAATAAAAAACATACACTGTAAGCACTTTTGCACACTTTGAGGTACTTCGAATAACTTTAACTATGTACTGAATAACTTAAATCAATGAGAAATATTATTTTATGTCAAAAAATGTAATTTGCCAAAAAACGTGCAGTTGCCTTGCTTTATTTATGCTTAATGTGCCCTTTTGCACTTTATTATATTCATTTTGCTCATTTCATCTCTTTTCATGCCCTTTATACTTTTCTTGTGCTAATTTTACTCTAAACATGCTTGTTTTGCAATTTTGAGGTACCTCAGAACCCCTTATGTGCTTTCCTGTTAATCGTTTTGAGATATCTTAATTTCAAACATTTTGTTTAATTAATAAACTTTTTATGCATATTTGCTTAATAAATGCTTCCATGCTATTTGTTTGCTTAGTAATGCATTCTGTGCCCTTGTAATGCTCTGTTTTATCTTTTTTAATAAATAAATCGTTCATGCAAATTTTCATTACGTTTTGTTTGTCCCTGGCCCATGTTTAACTCTTGGTGTTCTTAATTTATCTTCACTTCAGCGCTTGATTTATTGACCTGTTTGTTGTTCAATAAAGCTGCACTTTGTGCTTTTTGGTTCGGTTCTTCCTGTCTGTGGATTATCTTTTATCTTATTATCTTCACTGTTAACTCTGCACCTCATAGCTCTGAAAAACAGTTTCTGGCATCCTGGTTCTGACTCCATGTTGCTCGTCTGGTCAGGATGAAACAGACGAACATTTGTGGTTCCTGTTCATAGGTTGGTACTAGGCTATCGGCCCTAGGGCCTATACAAGCCTAGCCATAACAATTCCCTGGCTATTTCTTCTCACACTATTTACTTCTCTGAACCCCTGCCTAGCAGGGCGACTGACATGATCCCCGGGGTGAATTTCCTTTCTCCCATCCAATCGTCAAGGTTCCTTTTGAAGAGGGCCAAAGAGGTGCTCTGCTTGACATGTCTATTCCAGAGTCTGGGGAGTCTCTGGGACAGGAACCTATCCCTCCAGCATGTTTTGTTTATTGTGATGACAAGGTTTAGATCCCTGGAGTGTGTGGCTCTGAAGCAGCTTTATTATATACAAACACATTAGGAATGAGGCTTAGTAACTTTAACTTAGATAAACTTATAAACAAACTGACTATCTCTGTCATACATGTTCATTCTCTGGCTGCACTCTCAAAATGGTACTGAAGCTAGCAAGTGCTTGCTATGTATATGCACGTGCAGACCGTGGAAATACTTCTTAAAGGTACAACACACATACATATTCTACACTATTTATACAAGAACATTGTAGACAGCAATGACAAATCATTGCAGCATTCAGTAGCATCTCCCTTTTTTAATTTCTTCAAATTGTTTGGATTTCTAATAGCATGATGGGAATGGACTCCATTCCTAAGTCAAAGTATGATTAAAGTTCATAAACTTAGTATTGTTTTAATCTTTGATATCAGCCAGAAATGTTCTTCGCAGCACCCGCAATGTGCCCAGTAATGACTACTTCTGCAATTCATATGACGTTACATGTATTGTTAACATATCTAAATATGATTGTAGATTCCTTTTTATAAGACCCATTGCTCCTACTACTATTGGAACTATCTGGGTATCTTTTTTGCACATGCCTCTTGTTTCTGCCTGCAAATCCTGATATTTTTATGACTTTGTGTCTCTCTCTGCATGCAGGACACTGTAGTCACTGGATGTGGCAATTTTCATAATCAATGCTACTTTTGTCTTCTTTTCATGGACCACTATATCTGGTTTTCTAGCATCTGTCTTTTGAACTGTTGGTAATGGGTGTGCCCATGTGATGTAGGCTTCATCATTTTCTCTCATGCTTTGTGGCTCATGTTTCCAGTGTTTTTCTGCCACTTCAATACCATAATGTTTCACAATCCCCAGAGCAACATTCTTGCCAAATTATTATGCCTTTCAGTATACAGTCATTCTGCCATTAGTATATCACAACCAGCAACGAGGTGTGCAACTGTTTCAAATTCTGTTTTACAAAACCTACATTGGTCTGTTTCTCTCACATGTTCAATGAACTTTGTAAACCAATGTGTATGTAGACCACTATCTTTTGCCACCAATAAATAGTACTGAAAGAGTTAAATGATGCCAGCTAAGGAAAAAGCTATATGTAAAGAAGCATAGAAGTCAGCACACTCAAGAAATTCCTTTGTACATTATGACCTCAAGGTTAAAGTGTAAATGTAGAAAGTTTAACAATTAAGATTAATTTTATACAGGTACAGAAATGCAAAAACTGTGGAAATATTAATTCAGTGTCAGGTTACTTTTTTAGTTTCATTTGAAGTTATGACAGGGAAAACAATGCCACTGAGGTTTCTGTTTGATTTAATAATGAAGTTACAAGCTTTCCATTTCACTGTAGTACATATCAGTTTGCTTACCGCGGTAGTGGTGCTGTGGTAGCGTTGTCGTCTCACAGCAAGACGTTGTCGCATTCAATTCTCAGCTAGAGTGTCTCCTGTGTGGAGGCATGCATGAATGGGCGTGCCTTCATTGAAGGTTGTGCGTCAGGGCTGGTAACTCGGCACGTAAACATCCACTACCAAACATTAGCGGACCAGAGTCCCGCTGTGGCGACCCCTAACCGGGATAAGCTGAAAGACACAACAACAACATATCAGTTTGCTTACAGACATACACGAGTTTATTAGCAGTATATGTTTATTTCATGCAGAAGAATGCAAACAAAGTGAGGGCAACAAGCAATGCTATTGCTTTAGAATTGTTAAAGTTGCAAATGTTATTTTTAAGGACCTGATACTGTTTTTGTGCTTTGCAGATATTGCTACAAAAAGACATGCTGTCAGTTTGGATACTTAAATATTACCCTGGTTGATTTTTCAGAATATAACAATTACATAAAGTCAAGAAAAATATTACATCAGCGACCCAGCCTTACACAGAAGATGGGAAAGTGGAAGTTTGGAAGGCCTAAGTGTACAAGAGACTCATCAATTACTATAGGAAGACCTTTCCAACAATACCTCAGCAGTGAGTGGGACAATGCAGAGTAAGAAATAAACTTGGCAAGATCTGTGGTGCACAGTCTCGGCCATTTAAGTATAGGGCAGCAGATCGCAAACGGGATTGTGCCAAAAATAAAAAAATGTGGAAACTCAGTTATAAGGGAAATCTGCATTTTGCCATTATAGTCTATGGCATGCAGAATAAAAACAATACAAGGGAACAGTGGTTGTTAAGGGGGAAGGCTCCGGGGTAGTGCAGTAACTATGGACTAAGGCAGTGGGGTATGCAAATGAGGGGAAATTTACTGAATAACAAAAATCTTCTAAGTGCCAAACTGCACCTAACCGTGTAGGTGCTATAGCATGATTGTGTAAGTAGGAGGAGCAACAGACATGAAAAGGGGGGTGTGTCATGCATAGTGTAAGCACATTGGAGCCCTATGGTCCACAGATAAGCTTAGCTAAGCACACCTAAGCAAGGGGGTGTATCTGAGTCTGTATTGACTTATTCCATGAAATGAAGAGCGTGTTCGCCCCCAGGGATGGACACCTCTTCGTGTGTATATTAGCTAAATATGTATGCATGGCACACACTGGGTCGAAAACAAAACAAAAAAAAAAGAAACAAAACAAAAACAAAAAAAAACAGAAATAGTAGGACTGTTTACATTTGGGCACCAGGTTTGTGAGGCAAGCCTCAGGGCTTAAATGGGGTGAAAATGGAAAGGGAAAAAAGGAAAAAAAAGGAAAATAGCAGAATAAAAGCAATCAAGAACAAATTACATAGCTAGCAGGTGTAATGCATTCATAGTCAGCCAATCATACAGAAAGCATCTGCAGCACAACAGTATAAACCATGGAAACACCTTATAGTCTTGTTTTTCCCACAAACTCTGCACCATTGGTGTACACAGGCAAGGGAATTTTAACTGAAAAAATGTTAGAGCTTGCCATTGCTTTGATCCTTCAGTATGTGCTAGAGGCTGAGGGCAGACAGTAGGATAATGCTCACAACCACCACAGACCGAGGAGGAGGGGAAGAGTGTTTAGACCCAGGGTAACTTACCATGGGCTACATGATCTAGAGATAGTAGAGTGCTACAGGGTGGACAGAGACATACTTCATCAAATCACCGAGCTGTGCCAGCCTCAACTCAGACCTAGAGCAAACAGAGGGGAACCCATCCCAATGGATACCAAGGTATGTGTAGCCTTAAGAATTCTAGACACAGGTGCTTTCCAAATACCTACTGGGGACATCATGGGGCTCTCACAGGCATCTGCATCCAGGGTACTCCACTAGTTCCTGGATTCCATGCTACCACATGCAGGTGAGCACATTTACTTCCCCAACACCCATGAGGAGGGGATCAGCAATATGTGTCTCTTCCACTATGTAGCAGAATACCCGGAGGTACTTTGGTGTGATAGACAGCACGCCCATCCACATCAAAGCACTACCCGGTGAACAGGGTAGGGTCTACATAAACCACAAGGGATTCCCCTCCATCAACTGCCAGGTCATGTGCAATGCCCAAGGCATTATCATAAATGTGTGTGCTGGCAGCCCTGGAAGCTATCACGACTCCCACATCTGGCATTAATCACAGCTGTACCAGGACTTTTCTAGTGGGGGCATCCCATATCGCCATCTGGTGGGGGATGCTGGCTATGCACTGGAGCCATGGATGATGACCCCTATCAGAAATGCACACACACTCCCCACACAAGAATGCCATAATGAGGCACACGCACAAACCAGGATCATTACAGAGCATGTGTTTGGGATGCTCAAGTCATGGTTCTGCTGCCTTGTCATATCTCGTGGAGCCTTGCAGTACCCTCCAGCCACATGTGCACACATGTTCATAATATGTGCCATGTTATGCAATATGATCCTTTGGAAACAGCTACAGCAGGAACAGCACGAGGAAGGGCCACACAGTCTACCACCATTGGTAAGGTCCCCACAGGCACAGAGGGACTCAGAGGAGGAGGCTCCTGAGCCTGCACCTGTAGGCCGATGGAGGTGTGCCAAGTATGCTCAGGCCTTGACAAAGAGACAATGTATAGCACACACCCTGACACTGTAGGGGCCCAGGGACTGACACCTCTCTCTGACTCGCACACGCAGTAAAATGGATGACACATACATCACATTACCTGTAACTTACCATATATAGGCAGTCTACTGTGTGCATCCAGCATACACGACCCTCAAGCACCATCCTCACAACTGCTGCAGGCACAAGGTAAGTCAGTCTTCTTGATAAATGAATGAATTAGTATGTTTTCCTAACATATCTATGGTAATGCTGCATGAATGCAAGGGAATGGGGTGGCCTACTGGGATAGCAGCACACAGCTGACAGCTATGTGGAACACCAGGAAATGTCTGCCCAAAACTGGCCTACACACACTGTGCAGTAGTTCCCAAGGTGGCAAATCCCACTGCAGTATATGTGTGGGGACAACTAACTTGGGGATCATAGGTCACAGGCATGGCTGTCAGTGTAAGGGTCCCATACCTACCCCTCACACCCTCACAGCAAGTCAGCTGTAGAAAACCAGACGGAAATGTCTGGTAAAGGCACATGAATGGTGGCAATGTTGAATTACACCCCTACAGACTCATTCAGTGATAGCACAGCAGGGCTCACAGTTGCAGTAAGGATATGAAGGGTAAGAAGTCTGAAACTCAAATGTATGCCATTATAATCTGACCTGTGCTCTTTACTGATATACCTCTAGTCCCCAAGACAGGGAACAACAGTATGGTAAATGGAACCAAAATGTAAAGCAAATATCAACAAAGTCTGTGCAAATGTGTACAGTTGACAGGTGTGCCCCCCATATACCCACAGAAATGCAATAACATATATGTTTGTAGGGAAATAGCAGCATAGCACACATTGGCAGGGCTGTACCAATACACATGAAAACATGTTGCCTGTCCACAATATGCGGGGGGCAATGAGCTATGTGTATGTGTGGTTAATACTGTCAGGATCTGGCCAGCATGTTCTCCTGGCTGTTGTCTTGTAGTGCCGTAGATACAGTGCTGTCTTTGACAGGGCCATATGCAGATAACTGCAGTGCCAACTATTATGCAAGTCAGTGACACCCACTGCTCTGCCATTGACATACCTAGAAGTCACAGAGTGCTATGTGGACTATACTACACATATAATGGACATCTTGAAGGATGTGTAGCTGAGGTGCCAAGGCTTTTGTGAATATAAGTGCTGTTTTGTACTATTGCCAGTGGTTATTCTCAATAATCCTTTTTTCTTATGTTTGCTTTTACATATAATGGACATGCCTGCACAGTAGAATGCACTCTGCACCCACACACATAACTCCCAACCTCGGACAGCAAGATGTCTGGACAAGAGCAGAAATAAAAGTGGAACAAAGGCACAATGATAGGCTTGTGTTGTAAATATCACCCTTATATACTGAGAAAGTTGGTAGGGTGAGGGGGTTGCAGTAGCAGGAATTGTCTGAAGATTATGTAGTCTGAAATAGTAATGTCTGTCATTATTTTGTAACATCACCCTTCAATTATATGTAACTAACTTGCCATAAAAACACAAGTTTCCATAGAAAGGATGAAACCTCTAGCCAAACACCTGGGCAACCTGCCAAAAAATGTACAGGTGAGAGGTATGGCCACACAAGGATATGACATCTCAGGTTAGAAAGATACCACACAAGCAGGAGATCCCCAGCCAGTATATCACCAGGTTGCTGGACTGTTTGCACAGTGCGTCATCATTCAACTGGCTATAGCCACACCTCACAAATGGCCTTGTTGGGCATGAATGTACATAGCTGCCCTCATAATATTGATCTATGCATCATACAACTAGTATTCCTCTGGTAAAGCACTGTGATGATATGACAATGTCTGGCAATAAGTAATGACACAATACATTGTGGTGTCAGACTACAGATATGTTAGACAATGTCTGCTAAATAACCTCAGTACCCTGATTAAGTCCTGTGTACTCCTGTGAGGTATGGCAGTAGCACACAAAACCCTGGCCAGTTATTAGCCCAGTAAGCTCCGTAGCACATGAGATAATTGTGTGACACTATAGTACAAATCACTAGATAGGCAGCAGTTCTACACTCAGATTTGGCAAGTGTGTGTGTATAAGTGTATATGTTTGTAAGAAGAAGTATTTTGATACGTTTCCCACCCAGTGCCCTACTTTATCAGTCTTACTGATGTCATTTCCCTTATCAGTGCCTTTGGCCAGTTGTCAGCCCAGTAAGCTCTGTAGCCTGTGCGATAACTGTATGACACTAGACTACAAATCACTAGATAAGCAGGGGTTCTACTCTCAGATGTGACAAGTGTGTGTGTGTGTGTGTGTGTGTGTGTGTGTGCATTTGTAACAAAAAAACATTTTGTTAATTTTCCAACTCAGTGCCTCACTTTATTAGTCCTGCTGATGTCATTTAAGTGTGTGTGTGTGTGTGTGTGTGTGTGTGTGTGTGTGTGTGTGTGTGTGTGTGTGTGTGTGTGTGTGTGTGTGTGTGTGTGTGTGTGTGTCTGTGTGTGGTACCATTTTGAGTTGTGTACCACCCTGTACACTTCCCATCACCCTACCTTATGAGGCCTGCTGATATCATTCACCTTAGAAGTACCTTGGGACAAAGTGAATTCATATAACCTCCATGACGTATATGCTAACTGCATAACACTCTAATAGAAATAACTAGATAGGTAGGGGTTCTAATCTCAATATTAGCAACTGTGTGTAGGTTGAGAATCATATCATGTGTGAGCTATACCATTTTGAGGTGTGTACCACCCTGTACACTTCCCATCACCCTAAATTTCAAGGCCTGCTGATGTAATTCACCTTAGAAGTGCCTTGAGACAAGGTGAATTCATATAAGCTCTGTGATTTGTCTGATAACCATGTAACACTATAGTAAACATAATTAGATATGTAGGAATTCTAATCTCAATACTGGCAACTGTGTGTGTGTGTGTGTGTGTGTGTGTGTGTGTGTGTGTGTGTGTGTGTGTGTGTGTGTGTGTGTGTGTGTGTATATGTGTGTGTGTTTGGATTGAGAATCATATCGGGTGTGGGTTATACCATTTTGAGTTGTGTACCACCCTGTGCACTTCCCATCACCCTCCTTTACAAGGCCTGTTGATGTCATTCACCATAGAAGTACCTCGGGACAAAGCAAATTCATATAAGCACTGTGATGCGTCTGATAACACTATAGTAGACATAACTGGATAGGTAGGTTTTCTTATCTCAATACTGGCAACTGTATGTGTGTTTGGGTGAGAATCATATCCTGTGTGGGTTATACCATTTTGATGGGTGTAACATCCATGCCTGTTTACCACCTCCTGATGGCATTACTTTATATAATGTGTTAATGGCATCTGCCTCACATAGGTTCATAGGTTCATAGATTAGTACTACGCTAACTGCCCTTGCAAGCCATTTTAAGCCTAGCCAATTATCCCTTGTGAGGCTCAAACCCTGCACCTTGTGCTTGTAAGGCAAGCACCTTAACCATTAGGCCACCCTCATGCAGCATGTTATGAAATTGTACATGCCATTCCAGTCATCTGTACAGATGTCTACGGAATATCTGGATGTTAGCAACCCATATGTGATCTGTGTCACCTAACAATGGCCATGTATGTGATTCTGTTGCCAAATAGTTAATGTACTGACACACATGCCAGCATTAGATATCATACCTAACTGAAACATCATGCTGATACAATGTTTGTTACCCTTTCACTTGTCCAGGCTTGTAGGAGCAATAGATGGCTCCAGTTGCTATTTCTGGTGGGTTATCTCACCATTCATGAAGACATTCACAACAGTATGTGTTGTAAGAGGTAGTGGGTTAGGTCCCGCTCATATAATCCATGTGGGGCATGTCATGTGTATGTAGCCCTATAGTACATTGAAGTGAATATGTAGGTTTATGAATCTGTCCATTGCCAACTGTGTTTGTGTTACTGTATGCACATCCCCTATGTCAGTCTTTACTGTGTGTATGCTAAAGCTATACCATTTTGTCTCCCTGTTCCACCCTGTAAACTCAGGAATAGATACCACAAACCTGTCATACACAGTACCATTCATGCCCTCACCAACTGAATCAGGTGTATGGGAAAGAAATGGCAGGGGCAACGGGTGCTACACATGAATCTGTTGTGGTCATTCTAATGGCTAAGCTGGTGAGGAACCTACTGACAGTACTCCAGTAACCTGTTCCATATGGATGAACCTGCGGTACTACACATCACCACTGAGGTGACATGTCTGAAGGCTACCTGTCTGTAACAAGGGTTATGTATGCCAGGTCACACTGTCTGACAACAGTGTCCATCACACACTGTTGCATGCATACACACCTGGTAAACGTGCATATAAAGCTGTACCTTGGCTAGGAAACAGTAGGTGTATTTCCACTCTGCTATTCTCCATGTTGGTAATGTCAGACTACATTCAGTCAGTGGTACTAACGGCAATACTACATCATGGCTAATAAGGTACCTACACCTTTATGTGTACCCATAACAACTGCAAGCAGTCAGCACCTTACACAGTATTACATAGCTACTGTAGACTATATGCACCCTGTGCATCAGACCCATGTTAGCCTGTCCCTGCATCAATGGTATGTATGACAGGGATGTGGCACAGGTATCATCATATGCACAGGGTGTGGTGTGGGTTTGCCAGATGTCTAGGCTGGGCCATACGATTGACATCCATGTGTGTGTGTTTGAAGATGTTTGTTATAGATGGGCTGTGCAGAGATGCTGTGTGTGTGTCTGGAGGTGACCTGCCTGTGATACAGATGTGTGTGTGTGTGTGTGTGTGTGTGTGTGTGTGTGTGTGTGTGTGTGTGTGTGTGTATGTATGCATACGGTCACACCATGTGGCTGCCCTACACAGGGGTATGTTGTACAGCTGTGGACCATACATGGGAGGGTGTCCAGTTCACTGTATCTGGAGGTGGACATGTGAACTGGTCCTGCCAGGGGTCTCACTGGCACTACCAGGCCCAAGGCCAGATGCAGTACTGCTTCCTGATGGTGAGGGTTGTCTGCTGGATCCCTGTCCCCGATGGGACCGGCCAGGACCACGTGCCCATGGCCTGCTCCTTTGTGATGTAGCCAGCAAGCCCATTCAGTAGTGCTGGTGTCACTGCCACTATGGAAGTGTGAAGGTTCATGGCCCCATAGACTCTCAGTTGATGTTGGTGCTGACCTATGTCCACATGACTGACACCCATCTCCCACCATATGCTCTAGCACAGACATGCCACGATCAAGGATTGCCAAGGTCTCAGCCCACCATCTGTTCATGACCTCAGTATTTTGGTGTGTGGCGTCAACAAGGCCACATATGTTGCTACATAAATCAGGAAGAGTTGCATCCACCACTCTGAGTATTTGTCTGGTGTTGCATTCACTATGTACCTGTGCATCCATGACAGCCTGAAACATGCATCTGGTGACACCTGCTGTGGCACTTGCGACAGCGGCTTGATGAGCAGCAGTCCTCCTTCAAGCACCCCTGTCCATCCACCTGTATGAGACCTTGCCTGCACTCTGGCTATGGACTGTGTCTGCACTCACACCTGCCATAGTCACCACACTAGCCTGTTCCATGCCACCACCTGACAACTGTCCCTCATTTGTGGCTGCTGGGGACAGGGCATATTTGGGCATTGTGACTGTGTGCGGGGACATTGTGGATGACTGTGGGATTCCAATCAATGGCACAGATTCAGCCCGTGACAACACCACCTGTGCCTGAATATGACCATCATCATTGCCAGAGTCTGCAGAGACACTGACATCAGATACTGAGCAGGAGGGACAGTGACCACCAAGACCACCTGTGGGGGAAAGACAACATATGTTAATTAACATCTGCACTGTACCATTTGCTGCTACACATGCAGACACACGCACACACATGCACACACGCACACACACACACACATAAAGGTGAGGTGGCAGTCAGGCATTACACAGACCTTACAATAGCCAACTGGTGACATTCACAACACAGACCACTGCATAACCCTGAACAGGCCCTCAACATTATGCAGTGCAGCACTTTCCAAATCCTGTTACAACTTATATACACCTCTCTGATATGTGAGTAATGTTAATAGGTGATGGGCCTTCAAGTAGCACGTACTGCACCCATGTACATATAATTGCTGTTCACCTGTATAGCACAGTGGACACTCCTACAGAACATACCTCTCACCTGTGCAGAGTGTTGCTGAATGTCTGCATGTGTGGCTCATATTTCTGGTCTGTTTGTCATAAATCCTGTATTTGTCTGACACATTACTGGGATAATATGAGGACTGGTGTCACTATTTAATGAGATATTTTGAGTTTTACACTTCAAAACCTGCAGTACATGTATGTTACAACAGAACCGGTTACACTAACAACCTTCTATGCTTACAGTGGATATTATAAGTGTAGAAACCCCTGTTAACATGCCAGGTTTGTCAGATATATAACATTTGCCTAATGTAGTTTTCTTATTTATTATACTCCTACTGTGTTAATGAACACAATCCGCTCTCCTTTCCTACCTATTCCCTCTGGCTCTCCTGTCCATTTCCAGCTCTCTTCAATCTTCACTCTAAACTACCCTTTTCACCCAAACTTCTGTAAAAGTACCCCCCTCTAGTCCTTACCCATACCCAACTCCTCTGTCCCTCCTCTGCCCTTCAAGCTTTACCTCATCCTCTTCCTTTTACCCTAGTTACATTATCATAATTGGTTCTTTTCTTTCTGTTTTTGTTTTACAGCTTAAATGCACAGCGCTGATATTCAGGCTGCTCTTCCTATCTGAATCACATCCCAAATTGGAGTACCTTGTCTGCGATTGCTACCTGGATTACTTCTACTGGCCAAAGTCGCTCCTCCCAATAGTTACACAATGTAGGTGTCAGCCTATAGCTTCAGCTGTTATTTTATGTGTTTTTTGATTTTTAGTAGTGGCTAGCACACCAGCGGATGTAGCCTGAAGCTGTCTCTATCCCCCGTTTTGGCTCCCTCCCATACTTTTATGTTTTTTTTTTTATTTCTTCAATCGGCATTTCCTATTTTAGCCACTAGTTGGTAGAAAAATACAAGGCACAGCTCATGTATAGCTGAACTGTAAGTTCACCTCTAAAGACAAAATATATATGGGCCAGAAATAATCCATCCCCCTCCTGTGAATTTCAGGTACAAACTCCCTTAACATCACGGGCGTGTAGTTTTCCTTTGTCAACTACTTTTATGTCTCCCCTTTAGCATGGCTTTTCTGCCACACACAGTCAAAGTTACCTGATAAGTTGTATCCCAGGACTGGACCAGACTGATTGGTTCTCGGCACCCTTGCCTCTTGGCTCTACCTGCTCCATTCGTCGTCCGGGCTCACTCCGATCATCTACCCTAAACCATTCCCTTATCCATACAAGCTAATCATATCCCTCCAGCCTCATTTACATCATACAATTCTACCCCTCCCCTTCATTTCAGTCCCAGCATCCCCACCTTCCTTCAAGTATCGCCTACAATAGAGGCATCTTATTCCACTTTCCACCCTGCTTTATATTCATCCATATTTGTAAAGCTCTAAAAACAACTATGCCTATAAAACCTCTATCTTCCATAAGCCTGATATTTCTCTTCCTCTCCCTATCCTGCCTTACCCTTCTCACAAGTCCTCCAAATACTAATCACTCTCCTCATTTTCATACAATCCACCCATTCTGCATAAATGACAAGCACTCCTTAATCATGATATCCCCCTTCCTCTACTTCTTCAACAACTTCTTCCTTTTTCCTTACAAAATTATCTCCATCCATGACTACTCCTCTCCAATCCCAAGCAAGCTTATTCTAACCTACTACCTGACTCTCAAAACAAATACAAAGCACTCCAAACACCACTTCTCCCACATCTGTCACCTCATCACCATCCTTCTCTCTGGGGACATCCACCCTAACCCCGGCCCCTCTTCACCACGTAACTCAATGATGCCTCTACTCAACATCCCCTCAACCAGAAAACCCCTTCTTTTCACTACAGTAAATGTTCAGAGTTTATGTAACAAAATCCCTAACTTCCATGCCTGTCTTCTTCATAATCAACCAGACATCCTGTTTATCTCAGAAACCTGGCTAAAACCCCATATTAAAAACTCTGAAATTATCCCTCTCAACTACCACATCATTAGAAGAGACAGGACCCATAAGAAAGGTGGTGGAGTAGCACTCCTCTACTCTTCCTCCCTTTAAGTTACCCCTACATCAAATCCATTCCCCAATTTGCCAGTGCTGAACTGACCCTGGCCTTACTTCAGGTGACCTTATACAAACACATATGCATAGCTGCTCTCTACATACCACCTGGAGACAACATCCCTACTCTCGAGGATATCCTCTCCTGGTTCTCCTCTAACATTAGCAATGAAACCATAATCCTTGGTGACGTTAATGGTAACTGGACATCCATTCAATCTTCTACAAGCTCCCTAAACCTCAACCTCTATAACTTCTCACAGTTAATCAACTCTATTACAAGACCCACCAAGGACTACTCCACTGGTAGCACCCTTAACTGGATTCTAGTCCCTCACCCTCACTACATCACTGATAGCGGTACCCTACCGGACTCAATTAGTGACCAATTTCCCTCTTTTGCTCATCGCCTCTCTTCCTCCTTGCAACTATCCCATACTTACATATCCACATACCCTCTAAAGAACATAAGCCCTGAAATCTTCTCTAACTCTATAAAATGCATAAACTGGAATCCACTCAAAACCCTCCCATTAGACAATGCAACCACTTCAGTACACCATTCTTAAACCTATTAAATACTTTTGCCCCCTCCAAAACCAAAAGAATAAAAAGTAACTTGGCCCCATGATTAACTAAAGATACCACAAACTTGATGTGTCTAGAAGACAAAGCCTGGACACACTAACAGAAACATAAAACCCCATCCTCCCTAAATGACTTTAAAATACTTCACAACAAAGTCAAAAAACTTGTCACATCCAACCGCAAATCCTATTTCTTTATACTCCAAAACAACTACAAGAAAAAACAGAAAAAAATCTGGAACGGTATCACCACCCTCCTCAACCCTGGCAATAAAAGCAATCCCTGCCCTGATCCAAATGCCTCTGATTTGGCCTTACCCACCAAGTGTAATTCCTTCTTCATTGAGGCAATAGCCAAACTAACAACATCCTTCACTAACAATGCTCCATCTCCACCCTCTCCTATCCTTTCCTCTTCCAACACAACCAGCTCTTTTCCCCCTCCCTTCTCTATCAAACCCATCTCTACATCTACCATCAAAAAACTCCTTATGAACTTGAAATCATGCTCTAACTTCCTTGATGACCTTCTTTCCTACTTTCTAAAAACAGCTGCTGAAGCCATTGCTTTCCCTATCGCCATTCTAATAAACGGGTCAATCCAAGAAAGCTATGTTCCCCAACTCTGGAAAAAGGCCTTTATCATACCACTTCATAAAGGGGGCAACAATAACAATATTCCCAATTTTCGTCTTATTGTCATCTTATCCCCCATCTCAAAAATACTAGAAAAATGCATCCACCTACAACTTTTACCCTATCTCATAGATAATCAACTGCTTACCCCCACACAACATGGGTTCACACTTGGCCACAGTACTACCACTGCTCTCCTCTCTTTCCTCAAAACCGTCAATAAAGCTTGTGATTCTGACTTCCTAGTATCTACCATCCTTCTAGACTTATCTAAGGCCTTCAACACTGTCTCTCATAACCTTCTTCTATCCAAACTCTCCAATCTTAATATGTCCATCTCCTCTACCAACTGGTTCTCTAGTTACCTCTCTGATAGACAACAGGCTCTGAAATGGAAGAAAACTATTTCCTCCTTTCTTACCACCCCTACAGGTGTACCCCAGGGTTCCATAGTAGGTCCCTTACTGTTCAACATCTTTATAAATGACTTCCATCTGTCTATTCCCAAGCCTAATCTTATCCAATATGCAGATGACTCTACTATCATTTGTTATGCCAGCTCCATCTCCTCTCTCTTAAAACTAACCCAAGAGGCCTTTTCTTCTACTGAGCTCTGGATGTTAGATAACCAACGCATTAAAAACTAAACTTATGATATTCACTCCCTCTAAAAATACCATTATCGACAAGAAATCTTATTATTACTAGCCAAAACAATACCTCTATTTTGAGATAGTATCCCATACCAAATTTTTAGGTGTCCTTATTGATGAACACTTTAAGTTTGATATCCACCTACAAATGGATATCAAAAAAACTCACCAGAAACTTGGTATGCTTTACTGCTACTCTCACTAACTCATTCCCTCCACTAGGTTTGTTCTCTCTACTGCATACCTCATTCCTTCCCTTCTGTATGGTGCCCCTCTTCTCACCAACCTACAAGCTTCACTAAAGACTAAACTCTCTTTCTGTTACATTACAATGTCCAAGTTTGCCACTGGTTACAAATCCTCTACCCACCACTGTAATGCCCTTCACAAACTAAATTGGCTAGAGCTCCCCAGTTATCTTACCTACATCCAACTCACTCATGCCCACAAACTTATCTTTCATCCACCTCTTTGCCCGTCTCTAGCATCTTCATTCAAAATGCACCTACCGATAGACTGTTGAGATCCACTAACCAATATCTGATGGAACTACACAAGCCTGCTCATCCACAAGGCAAACAACTACTATCCTTTTCTATAGCATGGCTTTGGAACTCCTTGCCACCTCTCATCTGCACCACCCCTAACCACTCTACCTTTAAAACCTTGCTTCATTTCCATCTCATATCCCTCTGGGAATGCTCCTGCTCTCACCCTACATAACTACCTTCTAAGCTATCATTACCCTCACCCTCCCTTTCTTCTCACCCCCTTCACTCCTCATACACTAATTCTTCTTACTATTTTCTTACTTGACACCTAATCTCTTCATACCCCCTGTATACTGTACTATAACTCAGATACAATACCTGTGCAAAACTCCTTCACCTCTGCTTTAGATTTACCACTGTATGGACTATGATATTTTGTAAATATGTACTGACATGTTGTTTTTTTACCTTTTATTTTGTAAATTGTATACTGTATTACTCATCTTTAATGATTTGTCTAAATTTTATAATGTTCGTATGGAGCTTTTCTTACCGGGACTCCATTGAAAATGGGCTCTTCTCAGCCTAATGGATTACCCTGGTAAACAAACTGTAAAATAAAATAAAAATAAATAAATGAGACCACAGAAATCATGTGATAATATTTCCCACCTTTAATGTGACCTATAACCTGTGCAATCCAATTGAAGAACAAACACATTGGTTAGGTGTAACATGTAGAAGTTGAAATACGTACAATAGGCTGGTTGCATGACTGTGCACACCCTTAAACTAATAGTTAAAGCACCTTTTGATTTCCTAACAGCAGTCAGTCCTCTTGAGAAGGTGTGTATCAGCATGGCACATCTCAACTTACCAATATTTGTAGACTTTCCCTTGCAGAAGCCCTCCGACTCTGTCAGATTGCGAGATCACCACTTCTGCACAGGCCTCTTCAGGGCACCCCACAAATTCTCTATTGGGTGTATGTGTGAACTGTGGCTGAGCCATTCTAAAATATTGATTGTCATCTGATGAAGACATTCTTTTATGGATTTTGATGTATGGTATGGGTCAGTATTTTGTGGAAAGATGTAAGTCATCCCCATCCACAGCTTTCTACCAGACACATGATGATTTTGTGCCAAAAGGGACTGGTATTTTGAAATTTTCTTAATCCCCTCCACCATGGCTACAGACCCATTTCCAGCTTATGAGCAGCAACCCCAAAACAGAACACTGCCATCACCATGCTTCACCATAGGGATGGTGTTCTTTTGGTGATGCACAGTGTTGTTCTTGTGCCAAACAAACCTTTTGGTATTGTGGCCAACCTTGGTCTCATTACACCATAAAACATTTCCCCACATGCTATTGGGGGACCTGATGTATTTTTCTTGTGAAATTCGCCAGACCTGGATGTTGTTCTCTGTGTGAGAAGGCTTCCATCTTCCAAAACTACCCAATAGGCCAGACATGTGGCAAATACTGGAGATTGTTGTCAAATGTAGTACACAACCAGTACTTACCAGTGATTCCTGCAACTCCTGTAGTGTTGCTGTAGGTCTTCTGGAAGCTTCCCTGACCAGTTTGGGTCTTATCTTTTCCACACATTTGGAGGGATGTCCAGTTCTTTGCAATGTCACTGTTGCCCCATATGTCCACCACTATTTGATGACTGTTTTCACTGTGCTAAATGGTATATGCAATGCTGTGGAAATGTGTGTGTACTCTTCTCTGGGCTGATACCTTTCACAAATGAGATCCCTTTGCAGCTTCATAAGTTGTATGCAAACTATGGCTGTTGCTGTAGCAGGCTACTAAGTAAATTTAGGATTATCCTGGTAGGACAGCTGACCATTATTTGCTGCTAATCAAACAGTCTCTGTAATTAATGGCAGGTGTGTACTCAAGAAGACATAATGCTGTATAATATCGAAAGCTGCTTCAACACAGTATCAGCTTCAGCCGGCGCACACATATGCATCTAGCTTCTTGTAAGTTTTTTATGTGTCATAATTGTTCCCCTAACAGATTTGTTTGTTTTACAATTGAATTGTGCAGGTTATAGGTCACAAGAAAGGTTGGCAGGGTTAAGAAATGTGTTATTGGGCTCTCAATTTTGTATTTCACAAATACCTGGCATTCTAACAGGTGTATGAACACCATTTATATGCACTGTATAACACTAATTTATAAAATATGTCCCTAGTTTTGTCCCCCCATTTTGTCAGTCTTTGTCCAGATGTCTTGCAATGATAGGTTGTGAGGTATGCCACAGATATGTGACATCTCCTGCAAATAGGCCCCTGTGATGACACTGTGATGGAATGCAGTTAACCCCACCACAAGTGAACATGCAGATATTGAAAAATAGCTGAGAGTAACAGTTGTGTGCATGGTCAATGCATGATCTTAACATGCCCTGGGCACTGGTGAGCCACAACAGGATAATTCCATACTCACCAGCTTCAGGCTGCTGTCCCACATGCAGACCAGAGGTACCTATGTAGTTGTGGGGGAGAGGTATTGTCAGCAGACTCACATTTGGCATTGGTACAAGATGAATGCTACGTGTCTGCAAAGGTACGATATAAGCTATGATAGTACAGAGTTTGCTGTCCCTCACCATAGATGTGCACTTGTATGCATTACTAAACCCACTGACAAATGCAGTTTGAACTGATATATGCAGCTAGATACTCTATTGAAGACAGTATGACTGCTACATGAATAAATTGATTTGCACTGTGGCCTTACCTGAATGCTCCTCACCTGTTGCCTGGGTGACCCCCACCACCACAACTGGTGTTTCATGTGCTGGGTATTGTGTGGGGGCTGCCCCAAGGTTGACAAGGAGCTCCCCTGTTGCTGTAAGTGGGGCCTGTGTGGCTGGACCCCTGCCCGTGGCAGTACGGTCCCTGACCATGGCAGCAGACCTTTGCCGGGCACAATATATCAGGTCAGTTGTCCTGTGCCTGACCTGATCGTAGGTGCGGCCATGGTGGCCCAAGGTGTTCACTCTGTGGACAAGGTCACCCCACAGGGCAGTCTGCTCCCGCAGATTTTGTCGGCTCCGGCTGAACCGCACTGCATGATGTAATATGATTGCTTCAGTAATAGCTGCTGTCTCCTCTGCAGTGTATGCCGGCTAACGCTGCATGCCATCTGAAAGTCATAAACAGGGAAACACATCACAGGACCTCAGACATTGCCCAGAGTTATTTACAGAGCCAGCATATCAATATTGCCTCTTATTAGCCACCACTCATAACCACATCATACCCCTGTCATCCATCAGCACAGTATGAACCTGCAGTGCACTCCTGGTCCTGATGTGTTATGTTCCCTTCAATGATGGCCAGTACATTGCATAAACCACCATTCGTCATTCACATTTGTGTAGAGGGATGACAGTGGCTGTCTTCCTTGCAGATGTGATGTCAATGGTGCTCAGGCTTTGCTTGCATACAGTGTGTAATGGAGCTGGAAGCATATGCCTGAGTTCATGTAGCATGCAGACAGGAATGTTCTCAGGTCCCACGGAGACTTGCTTTTGTTGTCTTTGATTAGGCAGTATGCATCTGCTCCCTGATGATGAAGGGAGCAGGTGTGGGTGCTGTGCATATCCACCTACACTGATGGTGAGCCAGGGGGGGTGATGTTTGCCCTAAACCTGTCAGCAGCAGGTTGGCTATAGTTATGGTGTGTGTGTGTGTATGTGGTGTGATTGACCACTATTACAGGGTGGGATGGGTTGTTGCCTCTCAGATTGCAGACATATGTGTAGATGGCCTTGTGATTCCCCTTGGTGGATGTGTCCAATTTGTACTCATAGTTAGCCTTACAGTAATCCACCTGTGACCTTATATGCTCATTCAGACAAAGGTTGACTCACTGCCAAGTTGGTGCCTGCTCCTACTCTGACCTGTACAGCCAATATAGTGATGAATTATGTGGTTTATGTATTGCTGCTCTCCAGCAAAGGGAATTACTCTACTTTGGTGGAGACAGGCTTTACAGGTAAGGTATTGCTGATTCCATACAGCTATGTCAGTGGTCATATGGCTGTTTGTAGTAGGCATGGACACAAGGTCATAACACAGTTTGACACCTCTGAAATTTTAACCTGATAATCATGCTTATTCTAGTACCAATGTCTGTGTCAGGGCAATGCAACAACCAGTAGCTGTAGAAATCTAACTCTGTTGGATGCACAGAAGCTGAGATTACACACGTGTACTAAGTGTATATCTTATTTACTTGACATTTTGTATCCCATGTCTGTTGTTATGAGGCGGCCAGTTACACTTACTCATACATAGATGTGCACAGGTAATACCTGATATACATTTCTGTTCTATGTCAGTATGACACACTGTAGTTACACTCTTGCTGCTCAGTCATTTCTATCAACATGCTAGAGTAGGACATCTGGGGGATGCCACACATACGTGGGGGGTGATGGGCCAAAATTAGTGACACATTCTTAATAATGCTTTAACACACTTAAGTCATTTGATAGCACAGTAGCATTTGCATTCACAGACATACCCTGGAGGATGTCCAATGCTCATATGGCAGGAAGAGAGGAGAAAGGCTAAGAGTGTGTTACTGAGGGTAGGAACTTTTAATGTTGGCAGTATGAATGGTATGGGGACAGAGCTAGCTGATATGATGGACAGAAAGAAGATTGATATATTGTGTGTGCAAGAGACCAGATGGAAGTGTAAGGCTATGTGTATTGGAGTCTGATCCAAATAGTTATATCATGGTGTGGATGGGAGGAGAAATGGTGTAGGGGTTATCCTGAAGGAACAGTATGGCAAGGGTGTTTTTGGAGGTGAAAAGAGTGTTGGATAGAGTGATGTTAATGAAGCTGGAAAATGATGGTGTAATGATGACTGTTGTTAGTGTATATGCTCCATTAGTTGGGTGTGCAGTGAATGAGACAGAAAAAATTTTGGAGTGAGTTGGATGAAGTGGTGATGAATGTACCCAAGGGTGAGAGAGTGGTGACTGGAGCAGATTTCAGTGGGCATGTTGGTGACGGGAATAGAGGGGATGCGGAAGTGATGGATAGGTATGGTGTTAAGCAAAGGAATGCAGAACGTGAGATGGTGGTGGAGTTTGCAAAAAGGACGGACATGGCTGTGGTGAATACATATTTTAACAAGACAGAGGAGCATAGGATGACATACAAGAGTGGAGGAAGATGCACACAGGTGGATTATCTCCTATGCAGACATCCTGTTTGAAGGAGAATGGAGACTGTAAATTGGTGACAGGTGAAAGTGTAGTTAGGCAGCATGGAATGTTGGCCTGTGGGATGATGTTGGTGATCAAGAAGAGGAGGAGTGTGAGGGCAGCAGCCAGGATCAAATGGTGGAAACTGAAAAAGGTGATTGTGAGGTTGAGTTCAGGGATTAGTTAAGACAGGCAGTGGTTGTCAGTGAAGAGTTATCCAATATCTGGGTAACTACATCACAGCGAGCAAGGGAGATGACTAGAACGGTGCTTGGTGTGACATCTGGACAGAGGAAGGAGGACAAGGAAATCTGGTGGTGGAATGAGGAAGAACAGGGGAGTATACAGAGAAAGAGGTTGATGAAGAAGAAGTTGGATTGGTGGAGAGATGAAGAAAGTAGACAGGAGTATAAGGAGATAAGGTGCATGGCAATGAGAGAGGTGGCAAAGGCTAAGGATGAGGCATATGAAAGGTTGTATGAAAGGTTGGACAGTAGGGATGGAGAATAGGACCTTTACCAATTGGCTAGACAGAGGGACTGAGCTACGAAGGATATGCAACAGATAAGGGTAATAAAGGATAATGAGAAAAACATACTCACAAGTGAGGAGAGTATGTTGAGCAGATGGAAAGAGTACGTTGAGGGGCTGTTGAATGAAGAGAATGAGAGAGAGAGAGAGAGAGAGAAGGTTGGATGATATGGGTATGGTGAATCAGGAAGTGCAACAGATTAGCAAGGAGGAAGTAAGGGTAGCTATGAAGAGGATTAAAAATGGAAAGGTTGTTGGTCCAGTTGACATACCTGTGGAAGCATGAAGGTGTTTAGGAGAAATGACAGTGGTCTTTTTAACCAGAATGTTTAATGTCATTTTGGAAAGTGAAAGGATACATGAGGGATGGAGAAAAAGTGTTTGGGTACAGATTATAAGAATAAGGGTGAAGTGCTGAGTTGTAGTAACTACAGAGGGATAACATTGATCATTCACAGCAAGAAGTTATGGAAAAGACTAGTGGAAGCTAGGTTAAGAAGGGTGGTGAGAATTAGTGATTAGCAATATGGTTTCATGCCAGGAAAGAGCAGTATAGATGCAATGTTTGCTCTTACAGTGTTGATGGAGAAGTATAGTGAAGGTCGGAAAGACTTGCGTTATTTCTTTGTGGACTTAGAGAAAGCATATTAGATGGTGCCTAGAGAGGAGTTGTGATATTGTATGAGGAATTCAGGAGTGGCAGAGGAATCTGTAAGAGTGCTACAGGATATGTAAAGGGTAGTGTGACAGCAGTGAGTTCTGCGGTGGGAGTGGCAGGTGCGTTTACAGTGGAGGAGGGATTGCATCAGGGTTCAGCTCTGAGCCCTTTCTTAAGTGCAGTGGTGATGGACAGGTTAACAGACAAGATCAGACAGGAGTCCCTGTTGACTGTGATGTTTGCAGTTGACATTGTGATCTGTAGGGAGAGTAGGGAACAGGTTGAGGAATCCCTGGAGAGGTGAAGATATGCTCTAGAGAGGGGAGGAATCATGGTCAGCAGGACTAAGACAGAATATATGTGTGTGAATGGGAGGAAGGATAGGAATGGTGAGGATGTAGGGAGTAGAGTTTGCAAAGGTGGATGAGTTTAAATACTTGGGATCAACAGTTCAGAGTAATGGCGAGTGTGGGGGAGAGGTAAAGAAGAGAGTACAGGCAGGATAAGGAGGGTGAAGAGTTTCAGTTTGTGACAGACGATTACCATTAAGAGTGAGAGGGAAGGTCTACAAGATGGTAGTGAGATCAGCTATGTTATATGGGTTGGAGACAGTGGCACTGACAAAAAGGCAGGAGTCAGATTTGGACGTGGAGAGTTAAGGATGCTAATATTTGCACTGGGTGTGACGAGGGTGGACAGGATTAGGGATATGCATGTTAGAGAGTCTGCCCAGGTTGGACGGTTTGGAAACAAAGCCAGAGAGCAGCAGGATTATGTTGGTTTGGACATGTGCAGAGGAGGGATGCTATATTGGGAAAAGGATGGTAAGGATGAAGCTGTCAGGTAAGATGAAAAGAGGAAGGCCTAAGAGAAAGTGTATGGATGTGGTGATACAGGACATGCAGGTGGTTGGTGTGACAGAGCAAGATGCAGAGGAAAGGAGGAAATGGAGACAGATGATCCACTGTGGCAACCACTAATGTGAACAGCCAAAAGAAAGAGAAGGAGATATTATAATGTCAGTCTTCACAGGTTGCCAATGATTTTCCTGACATAACACAACTCTGTGAGTAAATGACTGCAAATATGAGGCACACGTATGGTCAGTGTGCATAACACTGGACAGTTGAATGATATGAGCTCAGTATATCACATGCAGTTCAGCACACACACAGACATCTGCAACAGTATTTCACTATGCAAATACCCTGTATAGGTCTCTCACATTTCTGAGACAAGCATGTATATCATAATTGTATTCACAATTAACATATGGATATCTACAACATCCCAGTAGCTGGTCTAGCAGTGTCACAGTCAGTATTGTTCAACACACACTCCAGTAGTAGTCATATGTGAGACATCCTTTAGTGGGGTGACTCAGGGGCCTGAGCTGTGATCTGTGTCACTGCAGACAGACCCAGTTGCTATTACCATAGGTTATGATCAGCATATATCAGTACAGCAAGTCTTGTTGAGACATATTTGTTGAACTTCCTATTTCCCATTATTACATACTCCCTACTGCATTCCATTACATGCTTACTTGTTTGATATACTTTTTTTTCAAGTATGGATGGTTTTATCCCAGTATGTATTGCTTGGTTTCTTTGTCTGTCTGTCTCTTTCTCTCTCTCTCTCTCTCTCTCTCACTCTCTCCCCCAGATGTATGATATACATCTGTTTTGCATAGGCAGCATCTTGCCTTTTATAGGTAATGCTCAAGAGCAGCTGATGCCCTGTGCACCAGTTGGTGTCCCCCACTTGCTAATTGTATGGAGAACAGCTGTGGTGTTATTCCTATAGCCAATGTCATGGCAACACACTTCTATAATTGAGTACTTCATGTGGGTATTGGCCCTTTTCCTTGCCTGTGAGGAGGACTTCATGGAGGGGGTGAACAACATCATAACAGAGTGTAGTTGGACATACTTCTTACAATGAAAACTGTAGAGACAGCCCAACAAAATTAGGGAGAATGTTCCAGACATAGGGACAGAATGTAAGTATTGCTGTTATACAGTTGCATTAATGCTAGTTTAACAGGGTTTGTGTGGAAATGGCTTTTCTGAGTGAGTTTAAGTCTGACATTGTGTAGTTGACATAACTCTCAACTATAGGGCTATCCCCAGAATGGCCAGATTTTGTACCTTCATGTTTGGTGTGCTCCTCAAGACATTTTTTTGTCTTTGTAAAATCAGTAGCATACTGTGGGGATTGAAGTCAGTAAATGGTATCATCAATTTGTATTTCTGACTTCATATCCCTCAGAAAAGATATGTTACAACAAACACTGTTACACCAGCAACTGTCTCAGTTTATAACAGAAATATTTCACATATGCCCCTGTTTTTGGTCCTCCGTCCCCTAAGTATGTCAGGCTTTGTCTAGATGTCATGCTGTAAGAGGGTGATAGGTAGGGTACATCATTATTTAGTGCCTTCATTCCTGATACCATCCCAGTGATGTATCAGACTGCCACACATGTTATGTGTAAGAGGCCTTATATATGAGGACAAAGCCTGGACATTATGTGGGATTCTGAACAGTGGAGAGGTCTGTGTATTTATGGCAATTGTTGACAGACTGTCATGATTGTGTAGCAGTGTAGTGTGTCAATGTTATTTGGCTTGTGTGGGAAGTGTGGTAGATGTATGTGTTATGTCTCCTTTTCTATCGTCCTGTGCATGCTGCTCCAGTTTCTGATGGTCTATTGGCTGTATATGTTTGTAGGTGCAGACTGAGACATGTCCCATATCACAGTCGGGCATGATACTACACTGTGAATTGTGCCAGTATATGTAGAGGTAGTGTGTGAGTGGCAAACATGTTGAGAGGTTTTTGATCACACTGTCCTTATACTGTACTGTTCATTTGGCTTACTGGTATGTCACTGTGACTGTAGCAGAATGGGTTATGTGTATGCCCTTTCACACTAGTGTCTGTTTTTCAGTGCTGTTACATCTTTGTAGTGCCTGATATATTTGCAAATACGTGTGTAATTCCCCATAGCGGATTTGGGTTAGTGTTGTGTCAGTTTGACTGTAGTTTGGATGGTGCTTGGTGATATACTTAGCAACTAAATGTAGTTTCCCTAATGTGATGTTATGTCCAAATATCTGCAGGATGTACTGTTGCCTGGCTCCCATACATGTTATGTATTTCTGACACATCACCGGGATGATGTGAGGATTTAAGTCACTAACTAGTGAGAAGCAATTCAGTGTTGGACTTGTGCTATTTCAGTCAATATATATTAGGACAGACAGGAAGGTTTTACTGCAGCAACTGTGCCAGCTTATCTACTACAGTATTTCAGATATGTCCCTATTTTCATGGCTTTCTCCCCCCACTTTGTCAGGCTTGGTCCAGATTCATTTCACTAAGAGGTTCTGGGCCTACCTCTCGACTGGCCAGATTGTTTCAGAATGTCCAGGTTTATGGCTCATATTTCTGGTCTGTTCCACAGATTCATTATTTTTATTTCCCTGGTAAATCACTGTGATGATCTGAGGATTTCTGACAGTAAATGCCGACATACATTTTATTTTCAGAACTCACATCCTTCAGAACATGTATGATGAAACAAACCCTATCACTCTGGCAACATTCTACAATTATAAGACCAATATTTAAAATATGTCCCTAGTTTTGGCCCATTGTCCCCCCATTTGGACAGCCTTTGGCCAGATTTCTTGCACTAAGAGGTTGAGAGGTATGACTCCACTAGATGTTATGAGTGTGTGTGTATATATATATATATATATATATATATATATATATATATATATATATATATCTATATATATATATAATATTTCTATTTATATTATGTATATATTTTCCATATATATGCATCTCCATACATGTATACATGTGTATATGTATATATAGAAAGCCTGACTGATTCTGCAGAATATTTTCACTACTGTTGAATAACTACTGAATGATATGTTTGAAAAAGTATAAGCAGCCCTTGCAACTCAAATTGTGTAGTGGTACTTTGCTCTGACTTTGGTGTACAGGGCTCTGGGTTCGAGACATGGCAATGCTGATTGTTTTTTTTTTTTTTGCTAGACAGAACAGTGGCTGATTGAAACATAGTGATTAAAGCAGTTTTAAGCAGTTGTAAGCAGGTTTGCATGGGTGTGCACAACGCTAAAAGATGCCAACACATGGTTAAATGTACAGATGCTTAATCTGTGTTGGCTTCACGTAGCATCGCACAAACTCACTTACTCCTACTTACCACCACTTACTCATGCTTACACCTGAGCTAATTTCTTTAAAAGAAAAGAAGGGGAAAGCACTGGGAAAAACAATATGAAAGATAGCTAAGGACGTGCAGGACAGGTGTAGGGAAGGTCCATTGCTGTCCATTTTTTATACAGCAACAGTTGTGCATTTATACAGAATTTGGAGGTGAATTTGGGCACTCAAACCCCAGAGAGAGGGGTGAGGATAACAGTAATGTGTTGTCAAGACAACTGGACCAGATTACATGTGTCCAGTGGACACATATGCGAAATGGACAGCTATGCATGGGGGCAATTTTTTTGGGGGGAAAAGATGCCTTTTTGTGTTTTTTTAAGGTGAGAGTGGGATATTGGCGAAGGATAGTAGGTAAAATTGGGGAGGTAAGTTGGGTAGGAAGACAGACAAGACAGACAAGACAGCAGACAGGGGCAGTATATGACACATGTGGGGGTAAACACTTTGGACAGGGAGGGTGGTTGGGAATCAGATGCCCATGAGCCTACAAATGGATACAGTGGGACTAAGCTCCCAACCAATGGGCAGTCACCACTGCACTTTCATGGCCCCAAAGGTGGTTGTGCTGGGGGCTGGACAGGAGAGGCAGGCTGACCCTCAAGATGTGCCAGAACGCTCTCAATCTGGTGCAGCTTGTGAAGATAGGTGAAGGCTGCCAGCCTAGCCAGATAGAATTTTGTAGATAATTCTATCATTTGTAAATACTAATGTAAGCCACAGGCTTGTTCTCTTAAATGTAAAAAGACTGTATTGGATGTTGAACTGCAAAAAATGCAACAACAGTGCACTCTGCTGTAAGAAACCTAAGTCAAGCATTTTATGACTGTTTTTCATCTCAGGGCACAGAGCCGAGATGTCTGGATGAAGGAATTCTGGCTATTGTTTTGAGACCAGAGTTATTTCCTAGAATTTGCATATATATAATGTGCTTTCTCTCAGATATAGCTAGGAAATAGGAAGATTAGACTAAGCATTTTTCTGTGTTGACGTCAGAATATTTTGTATTATTTTAAGCATTTTCCTTTGATCTCTGAACTCTTGATTAGCACTGGGCAGTAAGAAGTATTGTCTTGTGTTTTTATTATTTATTATTAAATATTTTAAAACCTTTCAACTGTGGCTGTTTTGTGTAGAGATAATTTAAGCTGTAGAGTATGCTGCATGTATATAGTGATACTGACCAAGTCACTCCAATAAGCCTTAACTGTTCATTTGCACTTACCATTTGGGTAATAATATTGCACAGTATAATTGGACACCCTTTCATAAGAGCTTTTTAGTAGCTGGTAAATATTAGTGGATGGTGCAAATGGTACTACAGTATAGTCTGGGTAAAAGGGGCACAGCTGGAGAACATGTGCCAGTCTTATCTCAAAGTGTGTGGGTGTGTCAGCTACTTGGGGAGGGACATGAAGCACTGGTTAGACAGAGAGGGTGCTGGAGGTTTTAGCTTGCCCACTAGGCTGAGATCTGGACTCCATAGCTGTGCCAGTGCAGAGTCTTATTGTGGACCTGGAGAGAAAGGGAGAAACCAGCCCCAGACTGACTGTGGTCTCTGTGTGCTCTTAAGGGAAATTGTACTTTACTGTGTGTGTATTTATTATCCTTTCCCTATATGGACGCCCCCCTCACTTGTGTTAGTGGTGAGAATTGAGGCTCCTTGATTGCTGGGCCAGTGCATGGGAGTCATATATTAATTGTTTGGGAGTGGTGGGCTATCCACACCACTTATTAATTGGTTGATATTTGGCTTATAGTGGTGTGGATAGTGAATTCCTGTGGCTTGTGTACAGTGATCACCAAAGGTGTTTTTGTACTCTAAATCAGCCACACAGTGAATACTCAGAGTTCAGATCTCAATTGTTGTATTTATTTTGTTAGCTTAGTTAGTCAGGGAGAGCAGGCAAGCATGTCAGCAGAGGAGTACAGAAATCTGACAAGGAGCCAGCCGTCTGAGATGTGCCAGGCTAGGGGACTGGTGCATGGAAACCTGACTAAGGCAGACATGTTTGTAGCTTTGGTCACAGATGCTTCAGAAAACAGCAACCAGGAGGATGATCAGACTGGCCGTGGAGATGTACAACACTCAGGGAATGGACAGCTCAACCTTTGTGCAGAGGACTTAAAAATCCTTTTAGAGCTAAGGAGACTTGAGTTGGAGGCCAGGCATTTGGAAATGGAAGCTGTGGAAAAGGAGTGGCTGAGGCAGCAAAAAAGGAGATGCTGACTCTTCGCAAGAGTCATGGAGGTAATGGGGAAGGGAGTAAATGGACCCTAGAAGCACAAAAGGTCAGGAAATTCCTTCCACAGTTTAAAGAGGGGGAAAATTTTGATAGTTTCATTCATATGTTTGAGAGGGAATGTACAGAAGGATGTTCACCAAAGGCACTGGGTATGGTTCCTGACCCCCTTACTCCATGGTAAAGCTGTAGCTGTGTTGCCTAAAATTGATGATCATGAATGTTTTGATTATATTACTGTTAAGAACTGTTTGTCAGAATTTTTTAAGCTAACACCTGAAACATATAGGAAAAAGTTTTGTGAGCATAGACACAAGGCAGATGAAAGTGTGTGTGTGTGTGAATATGTTGCTGAATTGAGCACTTATTTTCATAGGTAGATGAGTGGATGTCAGGTCACCACCTTTGAAGGTCTGTCAGACCTTTTGGTGAGGTAACAAGCCCTTAGCACTTTGCCTGAGGACATGAGGATCTGGTTAGCTGATAGACAATGTGCTACTTCAGATGAGTGGGAAAGAAAGGAGACTTATACCTAGCATGCAGAGCATACCTGCACAGGAAAGGGACCCCCAGTACTGCTCATGGGTCTAGAAAAGCCCATGGTGGGCAACACAGACTTCTCCAACAGAATCTGCCAGTAGCAGGGGAAGCCACTAGTCCAGGCACACGTCCAGGGCCTAGGGTTAAATGTTTTGAATGCAACCAGTGGGGCCATGTGGCATATAGAGGTCTATGGAGGCAAGGTGGGGATAAAATGTGAGAGATCCAGTGAGTGGGAAAGACAAAATACCAATAGTAGGTTGTCTTGAGACAACACGGGTACCAAACTACCATCCTCAGAGGTCCTGATATGGAAGGATTTGGATGAGGCAGTACCATGTGCTTATGCAGTTACATGCAGTCAGACTAGGAGACAAGCATGTGGTTCTGGTAGCCTGGGGAGACCCAGACAGACTGCATACTTGCAGGCAGGACTGGTGAGGTGGTTACTTCAGGGAGGGAGCTACTCTGTAGTAGTGAGACTGAATGTGAGCCACAGCTGCTTGTGAGTACTGAAGTCCCTTGGACAGAGTGACTGCAAAGGTAGAGGTGAGTAGTAGTAACCACGCTAACAGTGAGACAACACTGTCAGAGGATGCCAGACTTCCTTTGGAAGGGGAGCTGGGAAGGGTTACAAAGAGAGAGCTGGCTCAGCTTTCAGACCCTACATTGCAAGGCCTGACGCAGGTAGGTAGTGAGGCACCTGATTCTCAAGGGAAGGGGTAATCTGTATACTGGGACAAAGGGTTATGGTATAGAGAGTGGACCCCTGAGGGAGGGCTAGAAGGTGAGAGGGTAAAGCAGTTCATAGTGCCTAGAGCCTTCCATCTGGCGCTTCTAGCCATAGCCCATGATATTCCCTTTGCAGGTCATATGGGCATAAAACATACAAAGCTGTATTATGCACAACATCTATTTGCTTGGAATTTCCAGAGATGTAACCAGGTACTGCAGAACCTGTGAGCAGTGTCAAAAGGTATGCAAGGCAGGAGGCAAGGTGAGAGCTCCTTTGATGCCTGTGGCTGAGGAGCCATTTCAGAGGGTAGCTATGGATATTGTGGGGCCTCTGAGTACCCCAAGTTCCAGAAGGAAAAAGTATATCCTAGTGGCAGTGGATTATGTTACACGATACCCTGAGGCAGTGGCTCTGTCCTCCATTGAGGCAGATAAGATGGCAAATGCTTTGTTAGAGATTTTCAACATGGTAGGTTTCCCAAAAGAAATATTGAATGGCAGAGGTGCCAACTTCATGCCAGACCTGCTGGCTTGTCTGTAGAAGTACTGTGGGGTGAAGCCCCTGAAGACCACCCCCTACCATCCCCAGATTAATGGTCTTGTTGAAAGGTAAAACCCTACAATCAAGTCCATGCTACAGACATCTGCAGGCCAGTTTAAGAGGGAGTGGGACAAATATTTGCCCCATCTGTTGTTTGCTTACAGAGAGGTTCCCCAGGAATCCACAGGTTTTTTACTCTTTGAGTTGCTGTATGGGCACAGTGTGAGGGGACTGGTAGATTTAATTTGAGATGAGTGGGAAGGTGAGTATGAATTTCACAAGGACTCTCTTGTTGCATATGTCCTAAACCTCAGAACAAGGCTCAGGGAACTCATGGGCTTGGCCCAGGAGAACCTGGCATAAGCCCAGCAACAGATAAAGGTATGGTATGACAGGAATGCTCAAGGTAGAGAGTATGCTGTAGGGTAGCAGGTAATGGTACTCATTTTTGTCAGACACAACAAGCTGCAAGCAGTTTGGGAGGGACACTACAAGGTGGTAAGTAATGTTAACTACATGATGGAACTGCTAGGCAGGAGGAAGGAGCACAAATTGTACCATGTTAACATGATGAGACCTTACCATGATAGGGAAGCCCTCGTGCTGAGCATTTGCAGTGGATTGCAGGAGGTGTCTGAGGGAGATCTGCTCACTGATCTCCTCAGTGAGGCTTTGACTGACACTTCAGTGGCAGGGGTAGCAATGTCCCAGCATCTATCGCCTACCCAGGTTCAAGAAATCCAAGCAGTGTTACAGAGGTTTGGGGATGTGTTCACCGGGAAACCAGGGTGCACCCACCTGGTGCAGCACCACATGGATACAGGACCCCAAAGACCTATTAGGCAGGCCCCTTATAGGGTGCCTGAGAGAATCAAACAGACTCTGAGGGAGGAGATACAGGAAATGTTGGAACTAGGGATAATTCAAACGTCCAACAGTCTCTGGGCCTCCCCATTGGTGCTGGTACCAAAGAAGGATGGCAGCACAAGGTTCTGTGTGGACTACAGGAAATTAAATAGTCACACAAAGTCAGATGCTTTCCCCATGCCTGGGACAGATGATGCCCTAGAGCAGCTAGGTGTGGCTAAGTATCTTACAACTATTGATCTTAGCAAGGGTTATTTGCAGGTGCCCTTGACTCCTAATGCTAGAGAGAAGTCAACCTCTGTGACTTCTTTTGGCTTGTATCAGTTCACAACGATGCCCTTTGGGTTAAAATATGCCCCAGCAACTTTCCAGAAGCTGGTAGATTATATCCTAGCAGGAGGGTTTGCCCTTGCTTACCTAGATGATATTTCTGTCTACAGCCATCCTCGGCAAGAGCACCTTCAACATATCAGGGAGGTGCTGGGCAGATGACAGAGAGCAGGGTTGACCATTAAGCCGAGCAAATGTTAGGTGGGTATGGCAGAGGTCTCCTACCTGGGACATAGAGTGGGAAGTGCTAAGATTAGGCCAGAACCTGCCAAAGTGGAAGCATTCAGGCATGGCCTGCACCTGTTACCAAAAAGCAGGTGAGGGCATTCTTAGGGATGGCAGGGTACTACAGAAAGTTCATCCCCAGTTATAGTACCATAGCTGCTCCCTTCACAGAGTTGACAAGGAAGAACAGGCCAGATAAGGTAGTGTGGACCACAGTATGTGAGCAGGCATTCCAGAAGCTTAAAGAAGCTTTGGAAGGAACCCCTTCATTAGCCAGTCCAGATTACAGCAAATAATTTGTTGTGCAGGTGGATGCGTCAAACCATGGGGTAGGGGCTGTACTTAGCCAGATTTCTTCAGAAGGAGAAGAGCACCCAGTGGTTTATCTCAGTCATAGGCTCCAACCCAGAGAGTAATGCTATGCAGCTGTAGAAAACGAATGTTTAGCCATAATGTGGGCACTGCGGAAACTTCAACCTTATCTGTATAGAAGAAAATTCACTGTAGTGACAGATCACAATCTCCTAACATGGTTACACAGAGCCAGCCAGCAAAATACCAAGTTGCTTAGATGGATCCTAGGGTTGTAAGCACATGATATGTCAGTGCAGCACTGCGGTGGGATTATCAATGCCAATGCAGATGGTCTCTCAAGACAGGGAATGGGGTAAGGTATACTCAGATAGACCTAACCATCTCAAGCAACATTTCTCAAGGGTCACTTGAAAAACTAGCTTGAGTTCTCCAGGGGTGGGGGGGTGAAGATAGGTGAAGGCTGCCAGCCTAGCCAGATATAATTTTGTAGATATTTCTGTCATTTGTAAATATTAATGTAAGCCACAGGCTTGTTCTCTTAAATGTGAAAAGACTGTATTGGATGTTGAACTGCAAAAAATGTAACAACAGTGCACTCTGCTGTAAGAAAGCAAATAAGTCAAGCATTTCATGACTGTCTTTGAACTCAGGGCTCAGAGCCAAGATGTCTGGATGAAGGAATTCTGGCTATTGTTTTGAGACCAGAGTTAATTGCTAGAATTTGCATATATAATTTCTTTTATTGCTCTGGATTCTTGACCAGCTAGAAGATGAAAAGGGTTATTAACCTCTGAGTTTCTGTTAGCCTGGGAACCAGAAAGAAATGATATAATCTGAAATGAATCAGTAGTACTGTGTTATCAATTTAAGGACAGAAATAATGAGGGCATTTAGCATTTGTCTTGAACATCCAACTCACTAGCACTCTGCCTGTGTTCTATATGTAAGTTTATTTTAGAATTGAGTTTTCTCTCAGATAACGCTAGGAAGTAAGAAGATTAGACAAAGCATTTTTCTGTGTTGACGTCAGAACTATTCTGTACTATTTTAGGCATTTTCATGTGATCACTGAACTCTTGACTAGCACTGTGCAGTAAGAAGTAATGTCTTATGTTTTTATTATTTATTATTAAATATATTTTAACCTTTCAACTGTGGCTGCTTTGTGTAGAGATAATTTAAGCACTAGAGTACATTGCTGTAATATTGTTACACACTCAAGTGTGCTAGCCTGTACTGCATTTGAATTGTATTTACTGCTGTTTTAGCTACTTTTCTGTAAAAAGAAATTGTAAGCTTGTTATCTGTCTTTCCTGTAACTAGTCTACTCCTGATACAGATTTGCTGTATCCAGGACTGTTGGTAAGCTTCTGAGCCCCCCAAGCCTTTCTGTATTGGAGAGAAGCCTTCTAGCTGGGCGTGGTAAGCACTAGGTAGCCTACCTACCACAAGAGTAGTGGGTTTTGCCAAGAAATTTAGTTTATTGGTCAGATGAGAAGTTTTTCCATCTCTTTCAACTTTTGGTTTAAAAGCCCACGTTTGCGCTTGTTCCCTGCCTTTCCTGTAACTAGCCTAGTCCAGGTACAGGTTTGCTATATCCAGGACTGTTTGTAAGCTTCTGAGCCCCCCAAACCTTTCTGTGTTGGAGGGAAGCATTCTAGCTTATCAGTGGGGATGGTAAGTGCTAGGTAGCCTATCTACCACAAGAGGAGTGGCTTTTGGCCCAGACATTGTCATTTATTGACTATTTGGACAGTTTTTCCATATCTTTTAACTTTCTGGTTTAACAGCCTGCATTTGCTCTTGTTTCCTGCCTTTCCTGTAACTAGTCTAGTCCAGATATAGATTTGCAGTATCCAGGACTGTTGGTAGGCTTCTAAGCCCCCCAAGCCTTTCTGTGTTGGAGGGAAGCCTTTTAGCTTATCAGTGTGAGTGGTAGGCACTAGGTAGCCTATCTACCACAAGAGGAGTGGTTTCTGGCCCATAAATTGTAGTTTATTGGCCGTTTGGGCAGTTTTTTCATCTCTTTCAATTTTCTGGTTTAAAAGCCTGCGTTTGCCCTTGTTCCCTGCCTTTCCTGTAACTAGTCTAGTCCAGGTACACAATTGCTGTATCCAGGACTGTTTGTAAGCTTCTGAGTCCCCAAGCCTTTCTGTGTTGGAGGGAAGCCTTCTAGCTTATCAGTGGGAGTGGTAAGTACTAGATAGCCTACCTACCACAATAGGAGTGTTTTTGCCGAAAAACTCTAGTTTATTGACCATTTGGGCAGTTTTTCCATCTCTTTCAACTTTCTGGTTTAAAAGCCCACATCTGCGCTTGTTCCTTTCCTGTAACTAATCTAGTCCAGATACAGATTTGCTGTATCCAGGATGGTTTGCAAGCTGCTGAGCAGTGCCAAAGGCTGCTCTTCAAATTTTCCCTTAGATCTGCTAGCTCTCTCCTCTCCTGCACTTTTACTAGCTTATTAGTTTAGCACTTTACTAGAATTCTTGTAGCAATTATTGTAGCACTCAAAAGTGCTACCAGCACTAAACATTCTACAAGGAAACAGCTCCAGTACTTATTAATGCCCACCCCTCCAGGCATGTCTAAATGTCAGTTCCCTGTGCTTTCTCCTGTTAACATGGTGAAATTGGGCATCCTGAGGCAATGTAGCAGTTGCCTCATTTACACTGACAACCCACTCCTCTTACCTCCCAACACTCAGACTTGTGAGAGATGCACTTATATATCCAAACTGGAAGCCACACACTCTCCAACCAAGACCAGAATAGCTGATCAAGAGGAGAAGGTCAACATGTGCACCACACCACATGGAACACATAGCCCTCCAGAACACACACCAGCATTTCCATCACATTAAAACATAAACCACACACCTACCTTCATGGAGGTTCTCAATAAAAATCTAAACAAACAGCAGAGACCTCCAAGATAGAAATGCACTTGACCACCACAGCACAACACTAATCATGAGGCACATAACTCTCCTAACAGTGTGTCACTTAACTAAAGCCCCTGAGGCAAAACAGCATGCCCAACACATTAGTCATAGGTGACTCGATAGTGAGGCGCACTGATGTCCCACTCACTAGGTTGAATTAGGAGAAAGTAACAGTCAGCTGCCTGTCAGGTTCCAGGATCCACCACATAACGCACACACTCAGGTCCCTCAACAACAGGTACAAACTTGACTCTGTCATTGTGCATGTGGGTGTGAATGACCTGAGATGTACCTCCCTGGACTACATAAAAAGAGACATGGAGGAGATCTTTGAATATGTAGCCCAGGCAGGTATTACCCTAGCCCTGAGAAGCATCCTATCATCACCCAGAATGATACCACAGTACAAGCAGAAAATGATTTATTTCAACAATTGGCTAAGTTTCTGGTGTCATTCTAATGGAATCCATTATCTGTCTGCCTGGGATGACATGATTCACAGACCTCAGTGCTTTGCCAGAGATGGCCTGCATCTGTCACCCCCGGGCTTCCAGATACTGGCCAAGGCTCTTGCCACTACTATAGTGCCTTTTTTAGGTGGTGCTCCAAAGACCAAATTACCACCATAACAGCTACAAACAAATGCAATCTGAGTGTCATGCTGCTCAACACTACAAGTCTAAATCTCAAAATGCACTCGCTTGAAGCACTCCTTAAACTGGAGAACATCGATGTTTGTGCTGTAACAGAGACCTGGTTCAAGGAAGCAGAAAGCACCCTGCACTACCAGGCTATAACTCATTCCACACCTTTCGGCTCAAGAACTTGGACTGAAGCTCCAGAGGTAGTGGTGTTTCCATATTCATAAAGGATGTGCACACCTCCAGACTGGTAGCCCAATATAAAGCATCTGAGATACTTCAGGTGTAGCTAACATTGGGTAAGACAGCGATTCAGGTCATAGCCTACTATTAGTCCCCAACCATGCCTCAAGACTCACACACCACATTCCTAAGCATCCTGGAGAATATTAGGGTCCAACCTAACACTCTCATACTGGGCGACTTCAACTACCCTCCATTAACTGGGAAAACTACTCATGTACCAATACACATGCCCAACGCTTTCTGGAATTCATTAATTCCAATGTCCTGGACCAGCCCATTCTTACCCCCACTAGAGGTAGCAACATCCTTGACCTGGTCATTACTAACATGGGCGACCATTGCTCTACACCAATAGTCAAGTCCTCCCTGGTTAGATCCAATCACAAACTAATCACCTTGGAAATCCACATCCCTCCCACGCCCCCCAACAAAGGTAACCACCATGAAAAACTTCTCCAAAGCTAACTTTGGGCTCCTAAAAACAGAGGTGGCCAACTTCACGGCACCCATGCAAATGGAGAATAGTTGCATGACTGCCGAATCATACATCAATGCACTGTATGAACACATACACAAGCGCATGGATCTCGCCATATCCAATAGAACTAAGATGCTCTCTTCAAAAAAAAGGAAGCCAATCTGGTGGTCCTCTGCCATAAACAAACTCTACAACGAAAGGAGTAAACTGATGAGGAATAAGATGAAGTTCCAAGACTGGAAAAACTCCCTTACCAGCCTCAACAAAAGGTTGACATCCCTCATCAAATCCTCTAAAGCTAGCTATGAAAACAGAATTGCAGCAGATAGTAAAGACAGCCACAAGGCCTTCTATAGTTATGTAAATAGTCTCCATGTCAATACCCAGATTTTCTCTGAGCTGCTGCACAATGGTATCTCCTATACCGAGCCAACAGATATTGCCAATTTACTGGTGGACAGATTCAGTGCTAACTTTACCCCTCCCCCCCAAGGACCAAACACAATACAAGTAGATTGTCAGGCACCCAGTATTACTGCTGCACAGGTTAAAACAGCACTGTCCAAGGCCAAGAATACAGCTTCTATGGGACCTGACAGTATCCCTGGCTGTGTTCTACATGATTTACAGAGTGAACTGGCACCTTGTGTGTGTGCCCTGTTCAATCACACCCTCACCTTAGGCTGTGTCCCTACTGAGTGGCACACTGCTACAGTCATTGCTCTCCAGAAAGGAGGAGCAACTACAGACCCCGGGAACTATCGCCCCATTAGCCTGATGAGTCTGATATGCAAAGCTATGGAATGCATCATTATGGACCTAATAAACAAGGATATAGGGAATCTCCAAACTCTGGGTCCTACACAGTTTGGTTTTGTGAAGGGTAGATCATGCCTGCTCAACTTGGTCGACTTCTTTGAGTCAGTCACCAGAGCTGTGGATGAAGGTAAGGTGGCTCATACAGCCTACCTTGATCTGGCCAAGGCCTTTGATACCATCCCCCACTCAGGAATCAAAGAAAAACTTACTAAGCTAGGCATCAGCCCCTATATCACTAGGTGGGTTGAAAAATGGCTCACAGATAAGAACCCATAGTGTGAAAGTAGCTGACTCCAAGTCAGACTGCTGACCAGTCATGAGTGGAGTCCCACAGGGTGGGATCCTGGCTCCTCTCCTGTTTGGCATCAACTTCTTTGAAATCTAGGCCACACAAAGGGACTATGGCTGAGAAAGTTTGCAGATGTTTGCAATTTGGGCACTATTACTAACTCCCCAAGTGATGTTGAAATCCTACAGAAAGGCCTCAATGAGGCCAACGACTAGTTTCAGAACCATGGCCTTAAGCTCAGTGCTAAAAAATGTGTCATCATCCCCCTTGGGAAAAACCTAGTTCCCTTGAATTACCACATTGATGGTAGTCCACTGAACACAGAAGGCATTATAAGTGATCTGGGAACATAGGTTGACAGCAACCTCTCTTTTGACCACCATATTGTCACTGTGGTCAGAATGTTCTTCTATATGGCACATCTCATTACTAAGGGTTTTTGATCCAGGAAGAAACAGGTCATTGTCTCCCTCTACACTTCCCTCATTAGGCCAATCATTGTGTGCAATGCCCCATTTGACATGTACCTCACTAGACACCTGCAACAACTAGAGAAGCCGCAAAAGTACCTCCCAAAGAGGATCCTAGGCTTTAAACACTTATCCTATATGGACAGACTCAAAACAATTCCAAGTATTCTCTGTCTCATATCGCCTACTTAGAGGCGATCTTTGCTTGACTTACAAAGCCATGTCTGACCTAGCTCTGTTAGAAATGCTACAGCTAAAGAAATCCCAATCCCTTAGCACCACATGTATATAGTGATACTGGCCAACCTACTCCAATAAGCCTTGACAGTTCAGTTGCACTTGCCATTTGGATAATAATATTGCACAATATAATTGGACACCCTTTCATAAGAGCCTTTTAGTAGCTGATAAATATTAGTGGGTGGTGGCAAGTGGTACTACCATATAGTCTGGGTAAAAGGGGCCAGCCTTCCCCAGGAGTGTCTGTGTGGTTGTATAGAAATCTTATCTCAAAGTGTGTGTGTGTGTGTGTGTGTGTGTGTGTGTGTGTGTGTGTGTGTGTGTGTGTGTGTGTGTGTGTGTGTGTGTGGGTGTGTGTGTGTGTGTGTGTGTGTGTGTGTGTGTGTGTGTGTGTGTGTGTGTGTGAGCTACTTGAGCAGGGACACAAAGCACTGGTCGGACAGAGAGGGTGTTGGAGGTTTTAGCTTGCACACTAGGCTGAGATCTGGACCCTGTAGCTGTGCCAGTGGGGAGTCTTATTGGGGACCTGGAGAGAAAGGGAGAAACCAGCCCCAGACTGATTGTGATCTCTGTGTGCTCTTAAGGGAAATTGTACTTTACTGTGTGTGTTTTTATTATCCTTTCCCTATATGGATGCCCTTCACTGGTGTTAGTGGTGAGATTGAGGCTCCTTGATTGCTGGGCCAGTGCATGGGCATCACACAGCTGACCACCAAACTCTTTCTGGATGGCACTGCACACCAATCCCCGGACCTGACTATGGGTGACAGGTTCCTGTCTGTGCTTGCTCCCAGGGGGGGATGAGCCCCATCCTCTGAGACAGTTCCACCCAAAGGTGGTGAAGGGCCAGCAGATGAGGAAGTCTGAGGTTGGGTCGCAGACGTGCTGGGGCCTGGTGCCACAGCCAGATGAAACAGGACAGGTGGATCTGCCAGGATCTGCCTTCCCAGATGTGCTATGGTGTTGAGGTTTTACAAAATACGTTGGTTAGTTGTGAACAACACATTTCGAGATTAGTTATAACAGCATGCATGGGTGTTCTGACAGATCCCATAAAACAGTTTTAAAACAGTTGCATAACAGAACACATGCATAAAAGGATCCACAGTGAGGATTATAACGTCATGCAGGTTACACTGACAACAACAGGCCACCAATGATAGCATTTGAACGAGGTTCGTTAATATTCACACAATTCAATATTTGTAGAACAATAGGACACATGTCCCAACAGTAGATTTGGAGAAAAGATACCCATTGATTATGTGCATTTATTATTGGTGCAGCTAGGGGTGGGGGAAAGAGAGAGGGAAGACAATTAACAACAGTATAGGCTTCAATATTTCACAACTGTAATGATTATTACTCTACTCATTACTCTCCAGGTCTGGCCTCACTTTACATCTACCTATGGTCTGGGGTTGGACAGTGGAAGTGTTGTGCACAGTGTATTAGTAGTCTTCATACAGCTAATACAAACATTTCCTTACCTGGCAGACCTGTGGAGGAAATTTCTGTTAACACTACCTGACTGTTTCTACACATATTTTAAATATTCAAGGTAACATATGTGACACTGAAAGGGGTGACCTGCACTCATGCTGTGTGGGTATGCTACTGACATACTCTGCCTGGATTTCTATCCATCTCCCTGATTATTGGCATCAGTGACCACTAGCTATCGGGCAAAGTGCTTGGTGTATGCACGTATCATGCTATCATTTGCAGGCATGGGGTTGGAAAGTGGAAATGTTTTACAGAGTGTATTAGTAAAGCTTTCTTACAGCTACTACCAACATTTTCTTACTTGGCAGACCTGTGGAGGAAATTTCTTTTAACACCACATGCCTGTTTCTACACATATTCTCATATTCTTGGGTGAAAATATGAATACAGCTTACTACCACTCCTGAGATTTGAACTATGTCTGTTTGTGCAAAAGCATACACCAAGGCTTTGTTTCATCACTATGAGCTATTGAGGAATGTTCTCTTTTGCTTGACTGTTTTCTGCTTAATATTCTCTAGGTTGGACCATCTAACCTTGTACTTCTGACATTCATGCATGACAGATACGTCTTGTACTGTGTATTAATACTTTGGTATATTACAATCTGGAAAGCAATGGTTAACACATGGCAATGCTGCAGGGGGTACAGAAAATACTTTACACATTACTATTCAGAGTTCAGATCTTGGTGCATGGAACCTTTAATGTAGTTTTATATCCTGTTTTACAGCTCCATAATCTTTCTCAGATGAGCCTCATTTAATTCATGCTGTCAGAGCCATAGTTGCTGTGCAGAACCTGTACACATTTATATTCCTACAACATATCACAGTAAACTTAACAGTCAGGTGTTTGTAATTTTATGAAAGGGTACTTACACTTTTATTAATGAATACCCTGTACATCATTATTAGTTTAGCTAATGTCATTTACTCATTACACACAGTACACACTTTACTTACTGACAGTGACAATCTACACCTTTGTATTATTTGGCATATGTACTGCAAGCTAGATTTGTACTCACCAGCCTCCCGGCACAGCCTTAACAACCTGTTGGCATGGGCATTCACATTTATAGCCCTCTCATCTGCAGCTGTACGGGAGATAAACAAACATTTATGCATAACTGCCAATCACATACTCAAGCAGGACTTTGGTAAACACTAATTGATACTGATACTTACACACTGCTGGAACATTCTGTGCCCATGCATCTTGTGTCCACTGGTCCAAGAGCTCTCTCTTCCTACACTTGAGGTCAGCAAAATGGTGCCGGACCTGCACACCTGTTCGAGAGATGCTAGTAGCACTGGTGAGATCATGTGCAAGATGGTCCCAGGCCTCCACTTTATATTGTGAGCCCTGGTACTGGCCCTGCAGCAGTCTCTCCTCATGGTCTTTCACTAAGAGTCCAACCATGACCCTGGACTCCTGGATGCCTCAGCGCTGCACCCAAAAGCGCACACCCTCATCTATGCCAGCCATAGTGCTGCAAAGATCAGCTACAACCAGTTATGGCTGTATTCCCATCTGTGCCATTTAAATAGTGAGATATTCCTTCCCTTTGCTGTTATTGGACCATTTTGAAAAGGGTAAGCAGTGCGCAAATCCACTAAGCCAGTTTTAACACTGCTTAAAGGGGAAGTTGCTGAGAAGTGTTTAACAGTATGCAAATCCACTTAGCTGAGCTACCTGCTGCTTAGTATTCACATCTTAGCAATGGTTACACTTGCTAAGCATAGCTGAGCATTGCTATCCATTGCTCACTTTTATTTTTTTAAATATATCAGAGGACTGATTTTATTTATTAAGTGTATATGATATACTTTACATGACATCCCTCTATGTGCTTTCCTTACATTGGCAAGGGGTGTGATTATACTGTATGGGGAACTTGTGTGTACATGGGTTGTTTCACATATTATATGCACTCACACTTACATTGTACACCAGCTACACTTCTGTGGTTAACAGAAAACAGTTGCTACATAATTTAAGTTTATAAAAATAAGTTTAGCACTACTTTCCCATAGAAAAATAAGTTGCCTGTCTTGGTACTTGAACACCTGCATGTAAAGCCAGGACTCTAATCACTGCACTATCTCAGCTTGGAAATTTCACCTATGCATTTGTATTTATCTCTTATGGTATGTTTAAGCATTGGTAAGCAAAGGGCCAAAACGCACACACCCGCTTAGCTACGCTTTAACATTCCTTAGCCTAGAAAAAAATTATAATATTATTATTATATTATTATGTTACGTAAGTATTTAGTGTTCTGACAAGTCATTGAGGACTACAATCATGAAATAATGGCATTCATTTGGCTTTCAGGCTTCTATCCTTCAGAGACTCCTGCTAATACATATCCTGTTTTCTATCAACTTTCTAAGTGTGTGAGGGCAATTTTTCAGACATGTCCCTATTTTATTGTTTTTCCCCCCATTATTTGTGCCTTTGCCCACATGGACTGCTGTCAGGGAATATTGTCATACATTTGCTTTCAGACTTCTACCCTTTGGTAATTCATGCTACTGCATGACCTGTTTTCTATCAAATTTCTAAGTTTATGAGGACCATATATATGTTGTGTCCCTTTTCAGGGATTTCTCCCCCATTGTTTGTGCATTTGCACATATTTCTTTCTTTAGCAGGTTGCGAAGGTGTCATATGGCACATTTACAATGCTGGGGGTTTGTCACAGAACCTGTCACACACCCCTTGCATTGCTTTCCTGATGCAGTGTGTATTTCAGTTTCCATGGACACTGAAATGATCATTTATTTCATTTCAATGTCCACGGACACTGAAATACAAGCATAATATTAGAGTAATTCTCTAATATTATGCCAGATCCTTTGAGGAAGTACTGTATGGCACTTGGGGGGGGGGGGCATGTTCAATGTCTGTGCATTACTTGAACACGCCCCCTGCACTTGTTCATGGTTTGTGTCCATATAGGTTGAACGGCAGCATGCCTTCATGAAAATGCAAGGCATGCTGCTGCGCTATATGGACACAAACCACTCCGTGCAAGAACAGTGCTATTCTTGCATGGAGTTTATTGAATCCCAGGAAAGGTTTGATGTTTGTTTAAATGTTTTTCAGCTATCTAAACAAAAGTGTTCTTTAGAGTTAAAAATGTGTATATGCAGATGTGCATTTATGCAAATTAGAATTTAAGCAAGTATGCAAATGTTTTTATGCTTTCAGACAGTTGTATAACAGTACTATATTTCAGTTTAAATGTTTCAATTAACTAACTTCTTTAAAGTTATAATGTATATACAAGAGATGTGCATTTATGCAGATTAGAGTTAAAGCAAATGGTGGTGCGGCGGTAGCGTTGTCGCCTCACAGTAAGACGCTGTCCGGTTCGATTCTCAGCTAGAGCATCTTCTACGTGGAGACATGCATGAATGGGCATACCTTCATTGAAGGTTGTGCATCAGGGCTGGTAACTCGGCATGTAAAAATCAACTACCAATCATTAGCGGACCGGAGTTCCACTGTGGCGACCCCTAACCGGGAAAAGCCGAAAGACACAACACAAGAGTTAAAGCAAGTATGCAAAAGTGTTTGTTTTCAGCTATACTAGTTTCAGTTTATGCTTTTATCTGTGTTCAAATGATACTGACAGAAAAAAGGTATTCCACTAGTAATACTTTAGTTTCCAGAACAGAACATTTACCAGATTTCAGTTTATGGTTTTATCTGTGTTCAGGTAATACTGACAGAAAGAAGGTACTCCTTTACTGATGGTTAAGGTTCCAGAATATAACATTTACCACATTTGAGTTTATGCCTGTATCTGTGTCCAGGTAAGACTGGTAGGAAAGCCATTAGTTAGTTTCCAGAATATAACAGTTATGATTTTAGTGTAAATTTCAATCAAGTTTCAGAATATGACATTCATACTCAGTTATGAGTTCAGTATAATAGATTTCAGTAAGATTTCAGAATACAACATTTATACTCGGTTATAGGTAGGTACTAGGCTATTGGTCCTAGGGCCTATATAAGCCTAGCCAAGAAGGTACCCTGGCTTTAGCTACCCAAGAACATTATTTTCCTGTGCCCCAGTTGAGTAAAGCCACAGAAATGATCCCCGAGGTGAATACATTTCTAACAGAATTACTAGACAGTTTACAACATGCAATTACATCACACTTCATATTATTCGGTCATTAGTTTTAAGGGTAAAGTGAGAGTATTATTTGTAAAGAACAAAGTAGTAATAGTTATTTAATATACTCAAGACATAACAGGTCAGGTTTAATTTGTTAATTAATTTACAGACTACAATTGCACCTTACATAATAATTATTGTACATTAGACATAAAGTTAAACAGACACTGACAGGTTATGCAGATGTATAAATCTGAAATACAGAAAGCATAGCATAGGTCTCAACATCTAAAGAGGCCAATGTGGAACACAGATCCTAGCAATGTGTGCAAACAATAAAAATGTGTAACGCCCTATTGCAGAACACTCAAAAATGCACCATTTCCATGGAGCCTTGACAAGGAATACTTAAAATATTTCTACTATTACCTTCGGTCATTGACAAAAAAAGAGAATGTGAATTAATATACGTTGTCTGAAATAATAATCCAACAGGAACAAAACAAACAATTTTTTTTCCTAGCAGCAGTCAGCAGCCTAGCAACAGTACCGTCAGCACAGAACGTTCCCTCAATTTGTACTACAAGCAAATTGAAACTCCCCAAGTAATACTTTTTTTTTTTTCTTTTTTGCCCCTACTGCCTATTGGATATCAAACTCTCTCTTGGTTAGCTGGCCTACTTGCCTGTCACTGGGGCAGTGCTAAGCAAGTGATGCAGTTAGTCAGGCAGCCCCAAGGGATGGTTTTGCTTAGCCCTAACACCTGCACATGCTTATTCATGTCCAATAGATTGTCATGCAATGGACCTCTGTGATGCATGGCACACTTGACCATGCTCCCCTCCCTGCAGATAAGTTCCGACAGATGATCTCCAGTATAGGGATTAATGATGAAAAATATGTGCTAAAATTACTGCACTTGAAGACTTAATTGTTTAGCTAATAATATAGTGACTTTACATAGGTTCATAGGTTCATAGGTTAGTACTAGGCTATCAGCCCTAGGGCCTATACAAGCCTAGCCATAACAATTCCCTGAATATTTCTTCCCACATTATTTACTTTCCTGGACCCCTGTCTAGCAGGGCGACTGACGTGATCCCTGGGGTGAATTTCCTTTCTCCCATCCAATCGTCAAGGTTCCTCTTGAAGAGGTCCAAAGAGGCACTCTGCTTGACATGTATGGGCAATCTATTCCAGAGTCTGGGGAGTCTCTGGGTCAGGAACCTATCCCTCCAACATGTTTTGTTTATTGTGATGACAAGGTTTAGATCCCTGGAGCGTGTAGCTCTGAGGGATTGGGATTTCTTTAAGTGTAGCATGTCCAACAGCTCTGGGTTTGACATGGCCTTGTATGTTAAGCAGAGATCGCCTCTGAGTAGACGATATGCGACTTACATTACTCTTACATTATGCTTCTTTGCTTACTTGTGCATTTGGTTATTTAACAGATGTGATACTTTGTGGCATTTTTCAGAAATAATATTGCACCATTAAAATCAATTTGGATTCCATGGCTTATATGCTACATGCCTGGCAACAGCCATGCAAACAGCCACGAGTATAGCCAGAAAAATTCCACATTGTCCTTAGAAACTCATATAATGTCCCCCTACAACATAAAAAATTATATATACACCTCTCCCAAATGTTTCCCTCTACACATTAAGAAAATGAACACATCTTTTTTCATCTGTTGGTCCCTGAAACTATAAAAAAAAACATTGTTTTTAAATTATAAGTCTCATCTTTCAGGAAGCCATGTAAAATCTAGTTTGCAGATACTAGCTTAGACAGTTGTAGACTTGCACTGGTTTCAGTTAATATAGTGTTTTTGAGAGATAGTCAGGAAAATTCTTCTAAGCTTATCACAAAAAGTATGTTTGACTATACTTTTGCAACAGTTCAGAACAGACAAGCAGTGCAGTCTGTTGGTAAATATACCTTTACAACTAACTGACTCTAGTGCAAAATCAAAACAATGAGCACATGTACTGTCATGTATGTAAGCTGTGACAGCACTTTTCCACTACTTACTAACATTATGCAGGAGCAGACAAATGCAGTCTTCCATGGAGATTGTTGTTTATGTCAAAACGGTGCACCTATATCATTTAACACCCTGCAAGTTTTTTTTTTCCTGTCCTTCTAAAACTGTGGTACAAATTAGTCCATGAAAACATTGACAAAATGAATGCAGCTATTCATACAGATACCAACTTCTGCATATAGTAAATTTAACATGATTTTGTATTAGCTGTACTGTTATCTTGCAAAAATATAGAAAGCATCCTGCAACATTCCACCCTCACATGATAATCACTCTCACTCTTTGTGCCCTGCAATACCTTTTTTGAAGGTATTGTAGTGGCACAGAAACTAGTAGTGAAACACGATTGGCTGAGTTCTCTGCTTCCTTAGTAGCTCCCTTTACCTTAGGAACATTGACTTGATTGGCTCATATAACAGAATGCCAATTTGCTGTAATTGTGTTATACAAGCCAATCAAAAATCTCAAAGTGAATCCAGAGCTGTTCAGTGCAGAACAGCAGAACAGTGGGCTAGATTGATCTTAAATGCAGAGCATTCTGCACAATACAGAGCACTTGGCTTCTCAGAAGCATAGGTTTTAGTTAAAGTACTTCTACTATTACAGCACATAGATATTTAGAGGATATTTAAGACACCAATTTGAGAGGTAGATGTCTATTACAGCACATAGAAAATAAAAAAAGGTGAATAGAATTATTAATAACAAATCTAGCTGAAGATTTACAGACACAGATTAATGCATTACATGGTAATTATGCTTCAAGATGTGCACAGTATATTATAGGTATAAAAAAGAGAGTTTTTCAGTTATAAGATGTTAAAGAACTGCTCATTTATAATAAAATCATAAAGTTAAGCGACTTCAATCCAAACTTGCCTTAAATCAAGTGACACCTAATGGACAAAATTAAAATATTAAAATTGCAAGATTATTTACCAAATAAAATGTTTTTTATATTAGTTCTAGTGATCATTGTAGTATTCTTTGCAGATCATATTAACAGATTATAAAGTAATTACAGAATAAATCCCATTTCAGTAATTTCAGAGACAATTGTTATGGAGCAAATCCTACATAAATGCAACTAGTAATATAGACCTTGCATAGGACTGCAAATGTAAGGTTAGGCCCGTGTCTGCATTTTATATTTCACATTTTAAAGTAAATACAGAAATAAGATACCTGCATGTGTTCAGGTATCTTCAGGAGGAGTTGCAAGATCAGGTATCATTTAAATGTACAAAAATACAGTCTTCTGTTTGCATAAGTCTAGAAATGCAGCCATATAAAAGTAGACCTTCATAATGGGCATACCGTTTCAGTGAATACACTATAACCTTCATTCAAGAATACTGATACGAATAGAATGTGCAGTACATTGAAAACAAACACGTCTTACAAGGCTTGGGAACCAAGGCTAAAGAGACATGTAGAAGCTTACAGGGTTTGATATTATTAGGAGATACTTCAGACACAGTCAGTTAAGTGAGTTTGTTTGGACTGATATGCAGAAAGTCATTGCAGTACAGACACTTGAGTATGAGTGCAAATATCCAGCATTCTAGAATACTAATTATATTATTAAAGAAAAAAGGAATATGAAGAATATATAAGCTGTTTCAGTTTATCAGCACTGTTATTGGAAACAGTATTCAGATATTGTTGACATTTATCTCCACTGTACATAATAAAGCATTCTTAACTGAATTACAATGTTTGCAGACTTTATTGTAAAAGGTACAAGAAAACTTGGCACATAAAGGAGGGAATTGCACTTGCTCAGTACAGTTTGGGAAGTTAACAGATAAACACATTCATTCCAGTTTCATTACAGATTCTTTCAGTAATTTCCAGTTCATACCAGTATCTTACAGTCGTATCATTTCTTTCAAACAGTTACAGTACTACACATAATATTAAAATATTATAACAGGTTTATTTTATTAGTTTTTTCCTGCAGTTATCTTTTAAGGAAACATTATTTCACAGACAGGGTGGTAATGCAATGGAATGCATTACCGGATGGAGTCAGATATGTCAGGGACAAGTAGAAAAGGGTGCAACAAGGGGTATGAGGTGGCAGCTTCATTAGTGTTTGCAGTACTCTGTAGGTAGATGCTATAAAGTGAAGATCCTTCATCTACAGCTTGATATGTTTGTATTTATAAATTATTAAATGCTAGAAAGAAAAATATGCAAATAAACATTAATGGGAATCAGACTGAACTTTATCCTGATTTCATGACTGTTTCTATTTTTCTCTGAGATGCCACAAGTTCTGTTTGTGAAGTACATTTTAATCCAGAAAGTGCCTGTGTATTCTTTAAGAATCTTGTCTGTGCTGTAGACTACAGTGAATATGGACAGTTTCATGCATGGTGTCATCCTCACAATCAAATATTTTCAGCATTGTTAAACACAATTTTACAGCTCTGAGATTGTAATCTTTGATACTTTGAATTCTTTATTATCACTCAGACCCACCCACCAAACAATGTTGTTTGCTGTTGTTACATTTTTCACCCACACAGCCAGTGTACTACTAATACTGCCAATGGCTTTCCATGTTGATGTTTCAGTTAAGGTTTTTCCCAAATTACAGAAATGAATAGGCTGTAAGGCGATATTCTGGATCTGGTTTCTTATGTCATATAAATAAATGCATTATTCTTGCAGTTTATGACTGTTGAGCAGAACAACCAATGTTTTAAAATAACGGCAGAAAAATTAGTTAAATTTTTTAAACAGTGACAAGAAAGTAAGATACATGTTTTCTTTAATATACACAGGCATGACAAATGAAGACGTAATTAATAAACTGAATCAAGGGTACCGTATGCCAATCCCTGAAAACTGCCCACAAAAGCTATATGACATCATGATGCACTGCTGGAGTGAAAACCCAGATGATCGACCTACTTTTGAGTACTTGCAGAGTATTCTGGAAGACTTCTTTACAGACACAGAAGACCAATATCAGCAGCAACCATTATAAATGGCACAAAACAGAGCAGGCACGACTGGCCCAGCTTGTTAACATAGTAGACAGTTTTACATTTCCTATTGCCCTGTTATGTTTATTTTTTTATTTATTTTATTTTATTTGTAGTTTGTTAACCGGGAAAGTCCATTGGGCCGAGATGAGCCCATTTTCAATAGAGGCCCGGGGAGAAAAGCTCCAATATAGTCTTACAATGACAAAAATGAATCAAAAATTGCAAGTAATATGTGCTGTATACAAAGGCATAGAAAAATGCACAGTATTTAAATATATATTATACATATAATTAAAAATGACATAGAAATGGAAAAAAGATAAAAAGCATTTATGGATTGAGGCCTAGCAATGCATATTAAGTAGATATACATATATCAATACAGATGGAAGCAGTAGAGATTATTAAAATAATGAAGCAACTTTAGAGAGTCAGGCATAAAAAGTAGAAGGAGACCTTAGGTTGAATTTTGAGATAGGAAAGGTGTAAGGTGTAGGGGTGGGATAGAAAGCATCAGGTGTGGTGAGAGCAGGACCATTCCCAGTGAGAAGAGAGATAAGAGTGGAGCAAGGTCTTAAAGGAGGAGTGGTTATGGGTGGTTCTAATGTGTGGAGGAAGTGCATTCCATAATCTAGCAAGGGAGAAAGATAGTAAAAGCTGACCTGGAGAACGTGTGGGTTTATACACTTCGAGGATATTGTGATTGTTGGACCCGAGTACTCTATGAGGATGATGTATTTTGAGGGAGAATGATAGGGAGGGACAGTTACAGGGTTTGAAGATGAGCTTATGAGCAAAGGAGAGTTGAATGTATGGCAGATAATTAGGGAGTTCCAGCCAGTTCAAGGCGTAGAGAGAGTCACAGTGATGAGAAGATGATTTGAATCTGGTGGCGAACCTACACATTTTATTGTAGCAGGAAGATAGATGTGACTTTAGGGTGGATTAAAGATTAGTAAGGAGAGGGGCTCCATGTGGTAGAGAGGAGTTGTTTGGTTGAGGGAGTAAGGTAGCAACTGTGTCAGTATAGTATTGCAAGTTTTTTGTGGGTTTTCTTGATATTTGTTTGTAGATGAATGTTGAATTTTAATTGGTCATCGATAAGGACACCAAGCAGCTTTGTGTGTGGAAGTATTTCAATAGAGGTCATGTTTTGGCTGACTATGGAAAATTATTTCTTGTCAATTTTCGTGTATCTAGATGGAGTAAATATCATAATTTTGGATTTGGATGCATTGAGAGCTAGGTGGTTATCCAGCATCCAAGGTTTGGTGGAGGAAAAGGCATCTTGAGTTAAAAACATAAGTTTGAGGAGAGATTTGGCAGAGCAGATGATGGTATAGTCATCAGCGTATTGGACGAGTTTAGCATTTGGGATGTACTGATGGCAGTCATTGATGAAGGTGTTAAATAGTAAGGGGTTCAGTACTGAGCCTTGTGAAACACCTATCAGAGTGTGGAGGAAGGAAGAAGTACAGTTTTTCCACTTTACAGCTTGTTGTCTGTCTGAGAAGAAACTCGTAAACCAGTTGATGGAAGAAGAGGAAAGACTGAGATGAGAGAGCTTGGACAAGAGGAGGCTGTGGGAAATGGTATTGAAGGTCTTGGATATGTCACGATACAGTATTGCCAGAATCATGAACAGAGTTAATGATTTCAAGAAAGGAGAGAAGGGCAGTAGTGGTGCTGTGTCCAGGTCTGAATCCATGTTGTGTAGGGGTCAGTAGTTGATTGTCTAAGAGGTATGGCAAGAGTTGTAGGTGGAGACATTTTTCAAGGATTTTAGAGATAGGGGACAGGATAGCTATTGGATGGAAACTGGAGATTTCAGAGTTGATGGCTCCTTTGTGAAGGGGAATGGTGAAGGCTTTTTTTCCAGAGTAGGGGTACATAAGATTCTTGGATGGAGCAACTTATTAGGATACAGATGGGCACATCTATGCCATCAGCAGCTAGCTTGAGGAAGATAGATGGAATGTTATCTGGGGAATTAGAGCATGGTTTTAATTTTAGTAGGAGTTTTTATAATATTTATAGGAATAGGCTTGATAGTAAAAGGGGGGAGATGAGTAGCATTGGTGGCTGTGGGGACAGGATTAGAGGTGTTGGATAAGGTTTGAGTTGATATATAATTAGGGAAAGATGAAATAAGCTTGGCTATTGAGTCAATGAAGAAGGAATTGAATTGAGTAGCTAAGGCATGATCTGGAGAGTTAGGGTCAGGGCAGGGTTATCTTTTTTGCTAGGACAGAGGAGGGAAAAGATACTGCTCCAGATTGTTCTGGGGTTGGATTTAAAGTTTGGAATAGTAGGATTTTCGGTCAATAGCTATTTGTTTTTTTAGCGTTATTACAAAGTTGCTTGTATTTGGGCAGGGAGTTAGGTGTTTTAAATCTTTGGTAGTATTTCCATGATTTATCTTGGAGATGCATGAGGATTATAGTTTCTTTGGTTAGCCAACAGACAGTTTTGGATTTGACCCTTTTAGTTCTGGAGGGGACAAAACAGTTAAGAAGGTTAGTGAATACTGTATTGAAGCAAGTAACATCGTCGTCCAAATGAAGGAGTTTTAGAGGGTTTCAGTTCATATGTTTTAAAGAGTCAGCGAAAGTTTGCGTCTTAAAATTTTTCAAGGTATGTGTTAAGATATGGTTGTGCTGTAGATGGAGGGAGGAAGGTGAATGGCAAGTGAAGGCAGGAAGATGATCACTGAGGGAGTCGGGTAGGGTATGACTATAAGAACTAATGTTAGGGTTGGAGACTAGTATCCAGTCCAGAATACTGCCTGAGGTGTTATCCTTATTACGCCTGGTAGTAGAGTTGACTAGCTGGGTAAAGTTATATAGGTTTATACTCTAAGGGGGTGTAGGTGAGTGTATAGAGGACCAGTTTATGTTAAGCTCAACTAGGAGTATTATTTCATTACTTATGTTAGAGGTGAACCAAATGTTAAATAAATAATTAATTAAATACATATATAAATTTAGAAGGATGAGGAGCTTTACTGTGTGACAGTATTAGGATCTCCTTATTTACCTACCTGACAGACTAGCATTGAAGTGCCTTCTTTCTACTAAAAAAAAAAAAAAAAAAAAAAAAAAAAATCTCTGCAACTTTTACATCTGAATTTACCATTATGCTTAGCTTAGAACATATATCAAACAGTGCTAAACTTATGTGGGGTTTGCAAAAATTATTAAGTGCTTGCTAATACTACAGACTGTATTCTCATTATCATATGAATCACTTGGAGATGGACTTTGTGTCTAAAAATGTTTAAAGTAGCCCTGTTAATCCAAACGCTAACTGTTTCAGCCATTAGCTCAGTGACCATAAATAAATTTGACTTTCTTTAAATGTACTCTTTTAATGTTTTTACTAAAATGAACCATGTGTGTTATGTATTTGGTATTGTTATCATTTTCTTAAGCAACTTATGTTAGGAAAATGATGATTGTGAAGAGCAAGGTGGTTAACCCAACTTTTGCCAGTCACAGGCTGCGCAGGTCTATGGTAACAGAATTTATACCAAGGTATGTGTGTTTAAAAGCCAGGATCACCAAGCCCCATTTCAGAAGACCCACATTCTATTAGTAACATTAGAACTGGAGGGACCAGGAAATGGAGAGTGGGGGTGCACAGCTGAGACTAATTCACTGATGGGGGGGGAGTAAGTGGCTGAAGAAAGCAATGTAACTTGGTCACAACTTAAAATAATGTATTCCAAGTTTGCTTAACCAAAAATTAATCCAAAATATCCCTGATATTCTGTCCTTCAAAGTATTCTAGGTCTATTTTGTGTTAAAATAACAATAGGCTAATTTATGCAGGATAGTATTCATGACTTTTTCTTTTTCTATATCTCCCTCTCTGTCTCTGTCCCTCTCTCATAAGTTTGTATTAGAGAGTTGATAAGATAGATCCTTTGTAGTCTAGTTGCTCAAAATCACAGTAGTTACTAACCTTTATTATGCTTAGACTTTATGTCTTACTCCCCCTTTCTGTGAGAGGTAGAGGGGCCAGTCCTGAGCCTGAGGTGAGTTTTCCATCCACTTGTCTAGCTTGTGTTTGAAGAGGATCAGGGTGTTACTTTCCTTAAGTCTGTTACAGAGTAGCAGAGTTCTTTGAGATAGGTTATCTTCATACCAACAGATTTCATTTATGTTACAGTGAAGAATTAATTATTTCTAGTGAGTATTTATGATGTTATTTGTTTTGTGAATGTTAAGGAGGTCACATTAAACTGGATCATTTCAGATTTTGAAAAGCAAAGCAAAATTCACTTCTTAGAACTCTGTACAAAACAAGAAAGTAAAAGTTATTTTATGCCTTAGGTGGCAATGTGTTTACTATACGTCATCAACTCTTCTGTTTATAAGTGTTTTAGCCTTTTTTTCAATCATGAACCCACATTTCAGTCAAAAGGAAGTATTTGTGCATCATAAAACCATTCCCTTCCTCCATCATACATGCTTCTGGTGTAACCAAATGGCACAGAACACAGTTCCTTCTGAATGCAAGAATATGGACATCTCAACATTTTCTAAAATACAATGCAACATAGTTTGTAAAATAATGTTGTAGTAATGTTGTGAGCTGTGGTTTTTATTTTTCCCCTCAATCTAGTATTGCAGTAGAGGTTATAACTAGTAGCAAATTATTATATATATTTGTCTTGTTTCTTTAAAGATAGAAAACGATGAGTGGTTAGCAGCTGGTTTATGCAAATAAAGTACATTCCATAAATTAATTCAAGTAGTCTTTCTTTTTTAATCAAAATTACTCCACAGGTATCCAGGTGACAAAATAACCACAAATAAATATCAAACAAAGCCAGTCGGTGATGCAAAACACACTTTTAATTTTGTTGTTACAGTAATTTCCACTTGGTTAAGTGCTTTCGTCTGGTATGTCAGACATCATCAGAACCAAGGGAAGTTTAAAATTAATGACTTAAAAACCAAATAGAACAACACAACCATTCCAAACATCCAATGATAATTATACATTAATCACACACCCTATTAACAACCCGTTAAAAGAAATCTAAAATGTCATTGGTTACTATGCAGAATAAACTTTTACTATGAAACCACGTAGTATTAAAGTGTTATAGCCCTTCTTTTCAATTCACTCGAAATAGAAATGTGTTCATTCAACCCCCGGGGGGGGGGGGGGGGTTGGCTGCATGCAGTCTCATCTGCCACATCATTTCTTTGTGTAGCAGTTGATTTTCCCAATCCCCCGATAATGGTGTTACTTTGATTTGTTCAAGAATCAAGAAAACAAACTTATTAAAATTCACACAACACACAGAATGCCTCGCTAATACACTTTTGTTGCCTCTTTTCCTAATACTATATTGATGTTGATAAATTCTTTGCTTTAGACTGTTGTTAGTCTTCCCAATGTAAAAAGCACAACATGTGCAACATGTAGCCAAATAAATAATTTTCTGAGATTTACAATTCATGAAAGTTACTACATCCCATGATGTAATGTTATTCAAAACTGCACCTTGCTTATTCACATTAATGTAGGTGCAGTATGGACACTGTTGACACTTCCTAGATGTGGGTACACCATGATTAACTGACACTGGCTGTGCTCTACATGAACTTCAGAGTGAACTGGCACCTCACCTGTGTGCCTTGTTCAACCAGAGCCTCACCTCAGGCTTTGTCCCTACCGAATGGAACACTGCTACAGTCATCTCTCTCCACAAAGGAGGAGCGATTACAGACCCTGGGAATATTCACCCTGTTAGCTTGACAAGTCTGATATGCAAAGCTATGGAATGCATCATCATGGACCTAATAAACAAGGATATAGGGAATCTCCAAACTCTGGATCCCACACAGTTTGGTTTTGTGAAGGGTAGATCATGCCTGCTCAACCTGGTCAACTTCTTTGAGTCAGTCACCAGAGGTGTGGATGAAGGCAAGGTGGTTCATACAGCATACCTTGATCTGACCAAGGCCGTTGATACCATTCCCCACTCAGGAATCATAGAAAAACTCAAAAAGCTAGGCATCAACTCATATATCACTAGGTGGGTTGCAAACTGGCTCACAGATAAAACCCACAGTGTGAAAGTAGCTGACTCCAAGTCAGACTGCCGACCAGTCATGAATGGAGTCCCACAGGGTTCAGTCCTGGGTCCTCTCCTGTTTGATATCTACTTCTCTGATGTCTAGGCCAACACGAACAGGCTCTGGCTGACAAAGTTCACAGATGATTGCAAGTTGGGAGCTATTATTAACTCCCCAAGTGATGTTGACATCCTACAGAAACACCTCACTGAGACCAATGACTGGTGTCAGAACCATGGCCTTAAACTCAATGCCAAAAAATGTGTCGTCATCCCCTTTAGGAAAAAACTGGTTCCCATGAATTACCACATCGATGATAGTCCACTGAACACAGAAGGCATTATAAGAGGTTTGGAAACATAGGTTGACAGCAACCTCTCTTTTGACCACCACATTGCCACTGTGGTCAGAAAGTCCTTCTATGTGGCCCATCTCATTACTAAGGGTTTTGCATCCAGGAAGAAGGAGGTCATTGTCTCCCTCTACTCTTCCCTCATTAGGCCAGTCATTGAAGTACAATGCCCCATTTGGCCCATTTGGCATGTACCTCACTAGACACCTGCAACAACTGGAGAGGCTACAACATTACCTCACAAAGAGGATCCTAGGCCTTAAACACTTGTCCTATATGGACAGACTCAAAACCTTCAACTATTCTCTGTCTCATATCGCCTACTCAGAGGCGATCTCTGCTTGACTTACAAAGCCATGTCTGACCCAGCTCTGTTAGAAATGCTACATGTAAAGAAATCCCAATCCCTCCACACCACACATTCCAGAGACTTCTACCTCATTACGACAATCAACAGAACATGCTGGAGGACAGGTTCATAACCCAGGGACTGCCCATGCTATGGAATAGACTTCCCATACATGTCAAACAGAGCAACTCACTGGCCCTTGTCAACAGAAATCTTGATGAGTGGATGGGAAATAGAAAATTCACCCTGGGGATCACTCCAGTGGCTCTACTTGACTGAGGCACTGGAACTAAGGTTGGGTGGCATGATGCCAGGGTAATCCTATGAGCTAGGCTTGTAAAGGCTCCAGGGCCATTAGCCTAGTCCACACCTATGAACTTAAGAAGGAGGTAACTGGGAATATATTATGTCCTTTCATATTACTATTGTAGTATTGTTTAGTAAAGGGATTTCCTGCTAAGGGTAGCCCAACTTCCAACCAGTATACCAAAGCCCTATGATTTTACAGAGATTGTATGTCACATGCATGCTCCCTACTTAAGGCATAGGGCATAAAGGTGAGGTACGAGCGTGCATACCTCAGAACCCCCCTTTTTCTGTGCTGGTTACTAATGTGTGTTGCAGATAAGTGCCCCTCTGAGGTTCCTTCTTATCTCTTGTTTATTTTTTAGTTTTGGGAGTTTACATGTCATCCAGAAAGAGAGAATGTCAGTGTGGGAGGCAGAATCCTGAGAAGGATCATCATGAGCAGTGTCTCCTCTGTTTGAGTGCTGCTCATGATCATACAAAATGTTCTGTCTGTCAAGTGTTTGTCCCTAAGACCCTACATAATAGGCTCTACTCCTTGTCCATTTACCTGCAGAATTAGCTGCATAAATTGTTTGCACAGGGTGCTATGGTAGAACCTTCCTGTCCCAAAGGTTACCCACCTGCCAAGAAAAAAGCCAAAGTAGTCAGATCTGATTTGGCTGAGGCCCCTCATTCCCTGGATGTCTTTCTCAATGAAGGTGAAAGCCCAGTGGATCAGTTGTTGCATCAGAGTCTTCTGCCGCAACCATATCAGAGGCTGCCATGGATCTGATTTCTTGCAAATCTTCAGAGTCCCTGCAGAGGTCTGCCACAGATGTTGAAGGGGAACCTCAGCTAATTATTTCAGAGGGACTGAGAGGGATTCCTCAGATACTTGTTCAGGCGGTGATTCCTGCTATGCTAGTTGAGCATAGGTAAGGGTCTGAACCACCTCGGGTGTTTAGGGCAGACCTCCCTCAAAAAGAAAAAAACAGGAAAACAAGCATGTTTTCCCTCCTCCTAAAGATCTCCACCATGAATGGCAGGATTTTACCCAGGAATTATTTAATGCACTTGTGGCCTTGAAGCCTCCCCAAGAGGTTTCTGTACCTGCACCACCTTGGTCTTCTACTATACTCAAGAAGCCTAGAGACCAGGACTTCTCCGAAGAGGAATTGGATTCTGGGCAAGAATCTTTGGCATATTCCTCTCAGATCCCTTCTCCACTAGGTTATGGCTCTGAAGTGGAGGATTCTATTAGCTCAGACTCTCCCTATGAACAACACTCCTTTGGGGATATAATTTCTTGTGTGATGGACTTTTTTTTTAAATGGGACTGCTCTCAGGTTTCTGACATTCAAAAGAGGAATTATGAGCTTGTCAAGATGGAGTCCCCTAAGTCCTCTGATGTCCTCCTAGTCTTGGCTGCTTTTTTAGATACCTTTTCAGCAGCTTCTGTGGCCCCAGATTCATAACCTGCAGCCACAAAAAACCTGACAGATTTTACAATGTGCCTGATAAGTGCAAATTTCTCTACAAATGCCCTTCTGATGACCCTTCTTTAGTGTCTGTCTCTTCTGACAAACCCTATAAACTTTTGCATTCTACTAATCTACTTCCTTCAGATAAGGACAGTAGAGCCATGGAATGGTTGGGCAAAAGGGTATAAACTGCTGCCACCTTGGCCTTTTGAGTTATTAATTATCAGACCCACATGACCAGGTATGTTTTGACCCTTCCTTCTCAGGCCTCCCAGGCTATCTCAGACCTTCTTGATTTTGAAGGGAAGGCCTCGGCCCTCTCTTTATTGGCCTGTACTTCTCAAACAGCCTGCCACTCTATTAAATGTAGATATGATGCAGCTGATGCCACCTCTAGAACTGCTGTTTTTGGTTCTGTTTTGAGATGTTACTCTTGGCTTTGTCCTCAGCCTCTGCCTGATGATATTAAGGCTGAATTATTGGGTGCTCCTCTTGATAGTACAAACCTGTTTGCTTCTGTGTCTTCTGATAGATAGAATCTCCAACAGGAATAACACACAAACTGATAACCACAAAATCACCTGCAGTGCCCAACAAATGATTAGAGATCACTCCAATAATGTGACTTTAATAAATTTCCAAAACATAAAACCATAGGTTAAGTGCTTTCGGTCTCTGATTATCTGTTGGTCACTGCAGGTGTTTTTGTGGTTATCCAATAGTGTGTTATTCCTGTGGGAGATTTTATCTATGTAGTGATGTCTGTATCTCTGGGTGCTTCAGCAACTGACAATTCTCTGCAAAATTTTGACCTTCACAAGTAGATGGTAGATATGACACTCCTATTACAGCAAATAAGTCAGAGTTTAGAGAATAGTTCCAGCTTTTCTGGTAGTCAACAAAGACTGAGAGTGTGTATGTCACCTAGGGGTTGGGGTTTTAGCATGCTATTAACACAGCCTGCACTGAAAACAAGCCAGCGGGTTAATGACCCTCCTTTTGAATTCCATTTATGGAAGTCTTGTAGTTTTGACCAGGACAGAAATAATGCAGTACAATTGCACTGGACTAATAGTGGTAGAGGAACAAATTCGGGAACAAATGGAGGTGTTTAGAAACTGTTAAATTTTAAAAAGTTACAGCTTGAGAATAAATATTTAATTAAAAATATAAAAACATTGCAAATACCAAAGGGTTTAAGAATGTGGAAGTACCTGAATGGTGTGTAAAAGATTCAGATTTCCACAAAGAATTAGTAAATTTTTCAACAAAACAGGGTGTGAGCTTATATGGATAATGGTTAAACACAATGATATTCAAATAGAGAGACTTTCCACCGAGATTGATGCATTAAATGTTTCTATTCAGAATTATTTACTTTTTGATTATCATATGACAAACTAGCAATATATTTTTCATAAAGTGGACAGTGTATGTGATAACATATTAAAAAAAGAAAGAAATATCACAGAGGCAGTTTAAACTATTGCAATAATAATGTATACCCAGACCCGCCAGTTAACTATGACAATTTTAGGTAGGTGCATCATAATCTACCAATGACAGAAACCAATGTGATGACACCAGCGGAAGTTACAAACAATCCACAGGAAGGTCTAGCCCTTTTAGAGAATGAGCCAGTGAAGACATCAGAAAGGATTCAAGCAAACTAAATTCTAACTACAACAAGCATTACTTCAATGAAGAGATCTACAACCAACAACAACCCTAACGCAAGTGTCACTTCCAGAACCTGAAAGGTTGGAAGAACTGAATAATGAATTAAGAAACAATGCAAGTGAAGAAAAGGATATTGTAAGACTGGTAAAAAACAAAATCAATGATTTCATGCTTTCTAACTTCTTAGTAAAAGATTTAAATACATAACATGCTGACATATTATCTAAGGGTCGTCCTTTGTTCCTGCTAGGAAGAAAACCATTGTAGACAGTTTGGTAGATTTCAGAGTGTACACACAGAAGTTGAATTTGTCATTTTGGTTCAATGAAAGAGATGTTAATGTTGCTAAAAATTTAAAAAGGCCTGACATTTTTAACCCTACTATGTCCAGGCATACAAAAGGATGTGTGAACTTGAGTTTAAACATACTTTAGAACAAGACAAAACTTTTAAGTATGTAAATATGTCAAAAAATGAAATAGAATTATTTAATGAACTGATTTCAGACAAATTTATATGTGTTATGAAGTTGAATCGGGTGGGGTTGGGGTGGGCTGGTAATTATGTGATGTACTGACTATAGCAACAAGATGAATGTACTATTGATGGATGAAGTCTATATGGAAGCATCAACCAATGAAGTGAATACTGGATATTACAAAGTAAATGTTTTGTTAAATGATATGTTAATGCAAGCCAAATAAATGTTAGCACCTTTGACTTCATGCATAATGATACACCAGCAGTAGCAAGTATATCTGGTATCCCAAAGATACATAAATGTTTAAACAACCCACCTTTGAGACCTATAGTAGATGCCATGAGATCTAAAACATTTTTATTGCCAAATTTGTTGATGATTTTTTGAAATAAATAGTTTGAGCAAATTAACATGTGTGTAAGGACTCATGGCAATTTTTGAGGAATATTAGTACATTAACATTTATGAAACAATGTATTTTTGTCACAAGTGATGTTCACAATCTTTATTTTGTTATTCCTCACAAAATATGCTAATTATGGTTTGAAGGACAATTAATGGCCCTAGGTGACTTGGAAATGGATAAGGTAAATGTACCCTCTACCTTGATGGAGATTGTTTTGAAAAATAATTACATTTATTTTGAGAGACATTTTTTTTAGACAAATCACTGAGGTGACCATGGGGGCTGCATGTGCCCCAACGTTTGCAAATCTAGTTATGGCTAATTGGGAGAATAAATTTGTTTACAGCAGTAGTTATAGAGATTCATGGGCTTATTATACATGATTTTTGGATGATATATTTATTGAGTGGAAAGATACTAAGGATAAATTGACCAAATGCATTGAGTACATTAACCAAACAGTGACCTTTTTGAAATTTACTCACACATCTAGTGTGGACGAGATTGTTTATTTACATGTAGAGTTAACAAAATATATAGTAAGGAAAACGTATGTTTCTAATATCAAATACATGTTTGCATTCTTTAAGTTGGCATTTTATCCATCAGAAAAAAAGTTGTAGTAAAGGGCCAGCTAATACAGCTTGCTAGAATGGTTTCTGATATGGGTACTTTTACAAATGAATGTAATATTTTAGCTGAAATGTTTATGCAAAGAGGATATCCAAAAGATTTAGTTGCAGAAATCAAAGATGACGTGTGGAACATAAGAAATATAGGGGATTATGTCCACTTCTAACATTGAAGGACAGTAATGGCAATCCATCTATCATTTATAAGAGCTCTACATTTCACTTAGATAATAATAAAGGCTTTTTTTAATGACTAATAGTTTGGATAGTAGAGCATTACTGAGTAGTGTATGCAAAAATTGGAATCTATTTAGATTAGATGGTGGTATTTTGGAAAAAGTGGGGAATAGACCCCCATATTGTTTATAAAAAAGGATAGATACTTTAAAGAGGTGTTGGGATCTAATAATAATTTTTCTATTGCATCTGCAACTAGTAATAGTATGATTAGATGCAATAAACTAGGTATATATAAATGTGGGAGCTTTGCCCAATGTCCCAGTATTAGAAGAACTGATTATTTTATAGTTAAAGGGGAAAAGTAACCAATTAATGAGCATTTTACATGTAATTCAGCATTAGTAGTTTACTTGGCAAGTTGTGATTCTTACCAAACATTTTATGTTGAGAAAACATTAAGAAAATTGAAAGAAAGAGTATATGAACACTTGTTTCATATTAGGAAAGGTAAATTGACAAATGCCCTAAGTAAACATATACAAGAAAATAGTGGGCATGAGTTTAGTCTCATTGTTATTGAACAGGTGGTTAAAGACCCTAGGGGTGTTTTTGAAAGAACATTTGGACAAAAGATAGTTGGCGTGGGAGTTGCAACTGAATGCCATAAGTGCCTATGGTATTAATGAAACTTGTATTATTATCAATTCAGTATTAAAACTTAAACAATGTTATGACTAATTTTGGGTTACTTTTTGCACTCGTCTTGTGTTTTACAGTAAGATAAAGAGGCTTGGGTGTTCGTTTAAGTAATTTATTGCATACAAACACATCAGGATGGAGGACTGGAAACATAAACTTAAATGAAATAACAAACTAACTGATTACTTCACTCATACATGCTTACACTCTGACTACTCACTCAAAATGGCACTGCTGCCTGCACGTGCTCTGTACGTATATGCATGTGCACACCGATTGGAAAGTTTCTTAAGGGTACAACACGTACTCTGATCTACAACTTTTACTTTAAATTAATGTATATTCAGGATACTGTGTTTTTTTAACATATTAAATCTGTTAAAAATGCATTATATGCTTTAACAAATTGCAATGTTTGAGTTGTTAAAGCATGTTTTCACTTTGTGCGTTGTCACTTTATTTACTAATTATTGCATTTTTAAATAGTTTTAATTAATTGATTAATTTACTTAATGAGATCACATGACATATTTTATGCTATTTAATGAGTAGGAAGGAATTTGTTTTCAGTTCTGATGATGTTCCATTGATAGAAAGCTAAAAAAACTGATGTGGAATGAAAGTGCTTAACGTATGGTTTTATGTTTGGGACATTTTTTAAAATCACATTATTGGAATGCTCCTGGGTCATTTGTTGGGCACTGCAGATGTTTTTGTGGTTATCTGCATTTACAGAGCTTTTTAAGTCTCTGCAGGATAAAGGTAAGACCTTACAGGAATTGAAACATATTTTTGTTTCTCTTACTCCTAAGTTCCAGGGGAATTATCCATCTAAATCTGGTTTTGTTCTCAGACAGTCTCACCCTTCTCCCAAAAGTAAGAATGGTTCTAGGTGAGTTTATTTATTTATTTATTTTATTTATTTGCAGTTGGTTTACCAGGATAGTCCATTGGGCCAAAAGAACCCGTTTTCAATGGAGTCCTGGGGAGAAAAGCTCCAATACAGACAAACAATTAGGTACATACAAAACAACTACAATAATAATTATACAGGTTAAGAGATAAAACATTTAAAACATTTAAAACATATAAGCACAAAGTTCAAAAACATTTAAAAAAGTATTTAAAAGTATTACACTCTGATGAGGAAATATGTCAGGTAAATAAGTTGAAAACAGTAAGAGATATGCATTTGGAGAAGTTGTTCAGAAGAGAACATAAAATTGCATTATAAAGTAAATATTCTGAGGGAACATAAGCTTTGATAGGTAGAGTTATGTATCATAAGTAAGAGGGAGGGTGGGATGTCGTAGGTTTATGAGGGGAGGGAGCAAGAACAATCCCATTGGGAACTTAGATATGTATGAAGAGATTTTTTGAACATGTACTGGTTAATGGTGGTACGAGTTCCTCATGTTAAGTCCACTCACTTATTAGAAACCTCATTTTCAAGACAAGCCAGGTTCTGCCTGACTGTTTGCTTCCCCCTTTCTTGAGTTAGATTCAGTTATCTCTTCATCTTTCCCTGTCCCTTCCCAATTGGACAAGGATCACTCAATACTCTTTGGTTCTGTCCATCATCTATCAGGGATATTTCATGGTATGGAAATCCCTTCCTCCTTTTGGACATCCCTCATCCTCCTCAGCAGCAGCTTCCTTTCTTCGCAGAACTGCTTCAGGGCCTTTTGACACAAGGCACCATTCAGGCTGTTCCCCCTTCCAAGGAGGGAAGGGGTTTTATTTCAGGATGTTTCTTGTTCGCAGTAAGGCAGGAAGGCACCTGGAGACCCATTCTGGACCTCTCTCAGCTCAATAGATTTCTAAAGAGTTCTTTCATTTGGATGTTATCCCTTCAGACTCTGTTTGCACCTCTTCTTCCTCAGGCCTTCCTGGTCTACTTGGATCTCAAGGATGCTTATCTTCACATCCCAATTCATCTCCTTTTCAGGAAGTTTTTGTGTTTCTCTGTTTCTTCCTTGCATTTTCAGTTCTCTGCTATGCTCATTGGCCTTTCTACTGCCCCAAGCATTTTCACCAAATGCCTCACTCCTGTGATCGCTTTTTGCAGAATGATAGACATTCATATATTTCCTTATCTGGATGACCCATGCATTCAGGCTTCCTCCCCTAAGACCTTACTTCAGCACCTCCACTGTACTGTTCATGTCATGCAAAGCCTTGAGTTTACAATAAATTTCCAGAAATCAGTCCTTGTTCCTTCTTAGGATCATGTTTTTCTATATTGCAAGCTCCAGACCATCCTTATCCTGCCTTCCCTGGCTCCTCCCAAACCTCTTTCTCTGCTCACCTTTTTTCAATCACGTCTTCCTCAGGATTCAGTTACAGCCAGGGAGTTTCTAAGGGCACTATGATACATAGCTTCCACCATTTCTATGCTACCTCTAGCCACGCTCCATATGAGTAAGCTTGCTACAGTGGTTCCTAAAGTTAGTAGGGCTCCACCACTGTCATCCTCTAGATTTTTTAGTTCCTCTTCTTCCATGCCATAAACTAGAGCTTCAGTGGTGGAGTCATCAGCTGGCTTTCAACCCAGGACTTCCTTTTCAGCCCCCAGTCCCCTCTCAGGAACTTTTTTGGATGCCTCAGACATGGGGGCGGCTCTTTGGTCCACAGAAGGTCCAGGGTCTCCGGTCCCCTCATCAGCGGTCAGACACATCACTATCAAGGAGATGAGAGCTCTCATTTTTGCCATTCAGACCTGTCATTCCCTTTTGCTTCCAGGTCCACAAAATCTTTACAAACAATACTACAGTGATGTGGTACATCTGCAAGCAATGGGGGACACATTTCTACCTTATTTTCAGGCCAGCTCTTCAAGTTTTGGATCTAGCTGTCCAGTATTAAGTGACTCTTAAGACTGTATACATTCCTTCAGAGCAAAATATAGTGGCAGACTCTTTGAGCAGGTCCAGAATACAGTTTCAAGAATGGATGCTTCTCAGAGATGTATTTCTGGACATTGTCCATCAGTGGAGTAATCCTTGAGTGGATCTTTTTGTCTACCCTTTGAACAGGCAGCATCATCTTTTTTTGCAAAAGAGTACCAAGTTCTCTGGCTTGGAAGGCAGATGCCCTATCTTTATGCCTTTCCTCCCCTTCCTGTGGTTTTGAGGGTCCTTCTCAAAATAGAGCAAGAATCCCACAATATCTTGCTACTGATTCCTTTCAGTCCCAGACATCATTGGTTCCTTCTTCTATACTTAACCAAGGGCAATCACCACAAGTTACCTCACAAGGTGGACCTACTCACACAAGACAAGGGGTCTCTCATCCATCCTCACTTGTTCAATCTTAAACTTGACATTGTGGGTGATAGGGTTTGAACCCTTTTAGGCACCTTCTTTCTGAGGATGTTCTTAGGGTTCTGCAGAAGGCCAGGAAACTCATTACCAGGGAATCCTTTATACCCAAATGGAAAATAATTTTTGAATGGTGCATTGCTCATAACCAGAATCCACTTTCTGTGGAGATCACTCTGGATGTCTCTTATTTGTATGTATTGCTTCATGCTGGATTAGCATATTCTTCTGTTAAATCCCACATTTCAGCTGTTTCTACTTGTCTGCCATTAGCTCCTCCTCCTCTGGACTCTAGTTTTGGGGTCAAGCAATTTCTTAATGCAGCCTTCATATAAGGCCACCCAGGAAGCCTTTTCCACTTTCCTGTGACCTTAACTTTGTACTTGAAAAATTAACTTGAGCTTTTTGTGCCTGCAGCTTGAGCTTCCTTACAACATTGTACATGGAAGACTGTTTTTGTTTTGTCCCTTATTTCAGCTAAGACAGTATCTCAACTCCAGGCTGTTATGGCCTTTCCTCTTTTTTCATTTTTTTGTAGGGACAGGATATGTCTTCGTACCTCTCCTTTTATGCTAAGGTGGTTAACAAATTGTCTCTTAATCAGTCTATTAATTTGCTCTCCTGTTTTCCTTCTCCACAGTCTGCTAGTGAGACAGTTCTTCACACCTTTGATTTGCATAGGCAGCTCAAGTATTATTTAGATAAGACTAAGGTCATTCGCAAGTCTTTTAGCTTTTTATTTCCTTTCCACCCTAAGTTTGGCTGTTTCTAAGCAAATAATTTCCTCATGAATTTCTAAGACCATTTATTTTTGTTACTCTTTTCATGGAAAAAGCCTATTTGCCTGTCTCTAAAGGCTCATTCTACCAGGGCCATGGTTTCCTCTGGTGCTGCTTGGACCTCTTTCAATACCTTTACAAAGCATTATGCTTTAGCTGCGAAAAGCTGTTTTCAAGATAAACATTTTTATTTTTCCCAAGTATCAGCCACACCGCATTTTAACTAGATCAGCAAATAATACTGTATGATAATCTTCCACCTATGGACTGTGGGACTCCCTAACAGCCACTTGTACATTGTCAAAGTCAAATCAAAGTCAAAGAAAATGCTATTGTCATTCAGAACTACACCACAGTGTAGTTGAAATTACGATGCTTCATTCCCAGTGCAAAAAATACATACATAGAAAAATAATAACACAATAACATAAAATAAAAGTAAAATTAGAATAAAATAACATAATAACCAGAAGCACTTTACATATAAATAGAACTGTGTAACAACATGGGCATGACCTTATGACATAAGACCTCAGCAACATATGGAATGGTCAGCATGAATATTGCACAGTGTGATTAATAATGTATTTCATAGAGTCCTATGGCAAGGTAAGGTGTAAACCAACATTAAATATGCACATCAGTTAGTTATTACACATGAAAAAGCTTAATACTTATAGTGCAACAAAGCTTGGATATGTAAGGATCTGTACAGTCAGATAAATAGCACTAACTATGTGTTAGGAGGAGAAGTATGCATTGACAGTCTCCTGGCTCATTTTTCACAAAAGTTTTTTCCCACTATAAACATAGAATCCTATATGACATCAAACGTACATGCATAGAGATTCCTGGATTTGTAAACACAAACTCCCTGGACCAGATAGTCAATACACCAACCAGGGGTACAATCATACTGGATCTGGTCCTCACTAATATGTGAGATTGTGGCACACCACCTACTATATTGCCTTCCCTGGTAAGGTCGGACCACAAAATGGCCTCCTTTGAGGTAAAAATAAAACCTGGACCCCCAGCTAAACTGGGAATATTCAGGAACTATTCTAGGCTAACTTCCTGCTATTAAGTGAGAATCTGTCAAAATTTCAAGCCCCATAAACCCTGAGAACACTTTTGCTTATGCAGAGCTGTTCACAGAAACCCTGTACAAGCATGCTAATAGCTGCATAGTGGCAGCTGTACCCACCAGGAAGAAGTACAGAACTAACTCAAAAAACAAGCCACCCTGATGGAATCACAACATCAGTTGGATGTATAACAAGAGGAAGAAAATCATGACAAAAATTAGGAAGTGCAGAACCTAGCAGGATAAAAGCACTCTCATCAAACTAAACAAATAACTCAGAGAACAAATAAAATCTCCCAAAGCCAAATTTGAGGTGAGTTTGGCCTCCCAGGCCAAGGTAACCACAAAGCATTATTATTTATTTATTTATTTGTATTTATTGCATATGTTTACCAGGGAAGTCCACTGGGCCAAATTGAGCCCATTTTCAGTGGAGGCCCGGGGAGAAAAGCTCCACAATAAGTACATACAGGGAAAATAGAACACACTCCAGACTATATAAACAGTAGTGGTACATGGTAATCAAATTGATAATAGCAGTAATAATTGTTTACAATAAAGGTATGAATGTGGAATATAGGCTAAAGCATGCACTCATGTAACATATGAATATAAATATATATAGTATATATAGTATATATAAGTATTATTAGCACACTTAAGGGCAAGAAAAAAAGGAGACAGGTGGGCTAAGATGTAGGGATAAATCAAGCTGTAGAGATAGCAGAAGGAGAATATTATGGTAGAAAGAAGGAGATGAATATTCAAGAAATAAAATGGAGAACAGCATTCTTTAGTTATGTCCACAACCTCAAAGGCAAAATACAATCATGTGCAGAGCTCATTGTAAATGGAGCCACCTATACTGAGCCAGAAGATATAGCAAACATCCTGTCTGATAAATTCAGCTTCAGCTTTACTCCTCTCTCCCCCTCAACCTTCCTTCAGGAAATATCGTCAAATATAACTCCCCCTACTATCACTAGGGAACAGGTCCTTAATGCTCTCTCAGAGACCAACTGCATCAATGGGCTCAGACAATATCCTAGAATGCCTTCTAAATAGCATGAAACATGCCCTATCAGGGCCTTTGGAATTACTATTTAACTGTAGCCTCCAAACAGGCTTCATGCCTCATGAATGAAGAAAGGCAACAGTCATCCCTCTGCACAAAATTGGGCCATCTACAGACCATGGAAACTACAGACCCATAAGTCTCACTAGTCTTATATGTAAAGCCATGGAAAGAATTATCATGGAGATGATCAATAGAAATGTAGTAAACCTCCAGACACTGGACCCAACCCAGTTTGGTTTCGACAAGGGAAGATCATGCCTACTCAACCTGTTGGACTTCTTTGAGAAGGTCACCAAAGCAATGGATGAGGGAAAATCGTTCACACTGCCTACCTTGACCTGGCCAAGGCATTTGACACAATACTCCACTCAGGCATAATTGACAAACCCAGGAGGTTAGGCACAAACCCATATGTCACCTGGTGGATAACCAATGGCTCACATACTGGATCCAGAAAGTTAGAATTAGGGAGTCCAACTCTGCAAGGAGGCCAGTCACAAGTGGAGTCCCTCAGGGATCAGTCCTTGGACTGCTCCTTTTTGGCATTTATTTCTCAGAAGTCAAGGCTAATGTCAGTGGTCTCTGGCTGACAAAATTTGCAGATGATTGCAAATTAGGAGCTGTCACTGAATCTCACACTGACACAAATGTTCTCTAGGAGGGGCAGACACAGACAAACAACTAGTGTCAAAGCCATGGACTAAAACTAAATGCCAAGAAATGCATAATAGTATCCTTTGGGAAGTCATCCATCTTTGGTAACTATGATATTGACAACACACCCCTTTGAGGTGACCCAGTAGTCAGGGATTTAGGGACACACATAGATAGTAATCTAGCCTTTGATCATCACGTGTCTACATTGGTGAGGAAATCATTCTATGTCGCACAACTTATAAACAAAGGTATGGCATGTAAGTCCAAGGAAGTCATTGTTCCACTGTATTCAGCATTCATCAGACTTGCACTGTTGGAAACTCCTGGTGTTCTGGCTGAAGTATGATTTTCAAACAATCTTTTCAAGGAGTTTGGTTTGAATCCAGTGCAACCCAAACACAAGATTTGTACTTCTGGTCATGTTTGTACTTATATTTTGACTGTGTTGCTGCTATTATTTGCTATATGTTGTTGCACTTTATTATTATAAGTACCTTTGCATTTATTGCTGGCTCTTACACTGCTCAGTAATTTCTGTTAGTTTGTTTCCTGATTTAGTCAGTTATTTGTGGCTTAGTTTCAAGAATTTGGGCTTAGTCTTTGAGGTTTTACATTCAGAAAATGTAGGAATTTGCTCTAGTGTTAGTTGGGGATGGTCTGGTCTGTACTGTGATGTAAATTGCAGAGAACTAAGTTTGAGTGTGACCCTCTGACCAAGATTGACCACAATGCTATTTTGTGTGTTTGTTGCCACAGCAGGCTTCAGCAGTGCCCTCTATAAATGTAGCTACCTAGAAGGTTGGGAGGTTGGAATAATGGTTAAGGTGTTTATCTTGCAAACACAAGGTGCAGTGTTTTGATTTTCACCTTGGGTAATTGGCTAGACTTAAAATGGCTCACAAGGGCAGTTACCTCAGTACTAATTTATGAACTATGACTTGTCATTTTCTCTATAAAACTAAACTCAAAACTTTTCCAGTCCTCACTTGCATAAAGAGAAACTAGCTCACACATTGAAAAACATTGCACCTTGAGTTTTGCCTTACATACTCCTGTTATTATTCTATATTATTTCAGCAACCTTTTGATCAAGAGTGAAGGACCTGTAACCATGGATATGAACTATACTGCCATCTCCTAAGCCAGTTTGATGGATAGTGGTGACCAAAGGCAATGTAACAATTGCCTAATATTTACTCACAGCCAATTGATTCTTCAACAAACTGATAAGGTTTGTGGGAGATGTATTTACACAATGTCACTGAAGGCAACTCTCTTGCATACGAGAGCTCATAATACCAGTCAGGTTGTCAGTAATTCACAGACTACACCCCCCGCCCCCAGATGCAGTAAGGATCTGACACAGAGACACACATATGCTGAGGCTGTTAAATGTAATCTTTCTAAGCCCCAAAGATTTCCCAGACATTGCACCTACAACAAATAACTCCAGCAACTCAAGATCATTCCACCAAAATAATACCCACCAAGATGCATATATTTACATCTCATGGAGCCTCAGTTTCTAAGCCTATAAGGCAAGCCATCCCAAAATCCAACATTTTGGTCATTAGAGACTCCATTGTGATATACACAAATGTCCCACTCACCAGGCTGTGTAAGGATAATGTCACAATCAGTTGCCTATCAGGGACCAACATGTGCCTGATCATGCATGCACTCAGGTCACCGGATCATAAATATAAATATAACTCATTCATAGTCCATGTGGGCGTAAATGATGTCAGGCATACCTCCCTGGACCAAATGAAGAGAGATATGATGGATCTCTTGGATTCTGTGCCCCAGGCTGGTATGAGCCAAGCATTGTACAGAATTCAACTTTCTCCAAGGACAATGCCACAATATGGTCAGAAGATCATTGACTTTAATAAATGGCTTAATTTTTGGGGTCATTCCAAGGGGGTACAATATTTGTCAACATGGGAAGATATGGTCAACAGACAATGCTGCTTTGCCAGAGAAGGTCTGCACCTGTCCCCTCTAGGCAATTGAATATTGGCTAAAACATTGTTCTCCCCCCTCATGCCTTTTTTAAACAATGACAAACTGACAAAACTTCTGACATACCAAACTAATCCTAGAAAATTTAAAGATGTTACTGCTGAATGCCAGGAGTCTAAGCAAGAAACTCCACTCTTCCAAGCTATCCTCACCCTGGAGAATGCAGACGTTTGTGCAGTTATCAAAACATGATTTAAAGCCATGGGCAGCACAACAGCAGTACATGGATGCAATGCCTTCCACACAATGAGACTGGCTACTACACAGGCAGAGACTAAATGTGGAGGTGTCTAGATTTACATCAGAAACACACATACTCAACGCTGGTCAAATAGGATGTTGTTAGGCAAAGTCCCAGACCATATCCTTGCAAATTATAGGTCTCCATCTATGAGCCGGGAAACATGCAACACAGATTTAAATATTCTGGAGACACTCACCAGTAAGTGAAATGCATATTCATAGGTGATTTTAACTATCCTCCTATAAACTGTGAATCACATATGACCTCAGACTTGTGTGCCCAGAGATTCATGGACTTTGTCAACACAAACAGCTTAGCAGCCTAGACTAAATAGTCCATACACTCATTAGGGATGTGAACATAATGGATCTGCTCCTCACTAACATGGCAAAATGTTGTACTGATCCCAGTGTAATGTCCTGTCTAGTAAGGTTGGACCATAAAGCTGTCAGCTTTAAAATAAAAAAAAAAAACCTGGGACCCCTGATAACCCTAGACCACTTAGGAACTATTGTAAGGCAAGCTTCCTACTATTAAGTGATAACCTGGCAAAATTTCAAGCTCTTCCCTAAAGTCTGAGAACACTGCTGCAGTTGTAGAATTGTTCACAGAGACGCTGTACAGTCATATTAATTGAGTTACAGAGGCAGTTGTGCTTACCAGGAATACGCACAGAACAAAGTAAAAAAACAAGCCACCCTGGTGAAATCCCAACATCAATAGGTTGTATAAAAAAGGAAGAAAGTCATAACAAAAATAGGAAGTGTTGGCCCTGCAGGATAAAAAAATATCTCTCATCAAGCTATACAAGCAAATCAGAAGTTAAACCAAGTCTAGTGATAACCATATGGCTTTATTCACCTATGTTCACAACCTCAAAGACATTACATAACAATGCGCAGAACTGTAGGCAAATCGACTTACACTGAGCCAGAAGATGTAGTAAATGTATTGTTGAACAAATTCAGATGCAGTTTTACCCTTCACTTCCCCCTAGTCACCCCTCAGAATATACTAACAAACATAATCCCCCCTTCTATCACTGGGTAGTAGGTCCGCAACATGTTCTCCAAGGCCAATAACACCTCACTGATGAGCCCCAATAATATCCCACAATACCACCTATATACCATAAAACATGGCCTATTAGGACCACTAGAGTCACTATTTAACCACAGCATCCAGACAGGAACTGCCGTGGTTGTTCCTCTTCACATAGGTAGGCCATTTATGGACCAAAGTAACTATGGCCCCATTAAAATCTGACAAGCCCAATATGAAAATCATTGGAGAGAATTGTCACTGAAATGAATAACAGCATAGGAAATCTTATGATGCTGAATCCAACTAAGCTTGGGTTTGTCAAGGGCAGATCATGAGAAGGTCATTAAAGCAATGGACAAGGACAAAACAGTGCATACTATTTACCTTGACCTGGCCAAGGCATACCCCACTCTGGTACTGTAGATAAAGTTACAGAATTAGGTATAAACCCCTGCTCAGATGGGTCCCAAAAAGTTAGGATGAGGGAGTTCACCTCCTCAAAAAGGCTGGTCACTAGCAGAGTGCCTTAGGGCAGTCTGCTGGATCCACTCCTTTTGACATCTTCTTGTCTGAAGTCAAGGCAGCATCAAGGGCCTCTGGTTGACCAAGTTTGTAAATGATTGCAAACTATGTGCCATCATAAAATCATTCTAAGACACTAATATCCTCCAAGAAGAGCCATCTTAGACAAATAACTGGTGTCACATCCATGTATGCATAATAGTACCCTTTGGGAAGTTAATTATCCATAAAAGTAGACCTGATACTCAGGGATATGGGAACACATGTAGACAGTAATCTGGCCTTTGACCAACATGTGGCCAAGGTAGTAAGAAAATTATTCTGTCTTATTCAATTTGTAAGTAAAGGTATGACAGCTAGGTCAAAGGAAGTCATTGTTTCACTGTACTCCTCCCTCATCAGAACAATCATAGAGTTTACAACTCCCCCTTTGGTATGTACCTGACCAGGCATATGCAACAACTGAAATGTCCACATAGATTCCTCACAAAAAGGATACAGGGCATACTTTGTCTGAAAACCCTATCCCTATACTCTATTTCCTGTTATTACTGAGGGGTGATGTATGCCTGGCATACAATTCTAATGAACATTCTACTTTCTGCAGAACAAATAACATCATAATTACCTGATCTTGAGCTTTAAAACTTTTGACATAAATAGGACATATTGGGGGGATAGGTACATGTCTCAGAGACTACTCTTCTGGAACAGGCTTCCGGTTCAAGTGAAGCAGGGTTCTTCCCCAACTCAAATAACGTGTAGGTTAGACCAGTGGATGATGGCTTGGAAATTCAGCAACAAACTGGCACTTGTGTCCCTTATGGACAGAGGTAGCTTGTAAATGCTTTACCACCCAAGCCTTAGCCCCTTTAAAAATACTAAGGTTCTTAAACTTGTCAGATACATTTAGGGTGCATGGCTAGGCTGAAAAAGGCCTCTGTGTTTGTTATACTAGTACACACCTAGGAACCTATATAAGTTTAGATTTCAGGAATCTACTGTGATTCCCTCTAAAAAAGACTTTTGGCTTTTCCTGGTTAGGGGTCTCCACAGCGGAACTTCCTTCCACTCTTGATTGGCAGTGGATTTTTATGGTGCCAAGTTGCTAGCCCGACACCCAACCTTCAATGAAGGCATGCCCATTCATGCTCACACCTACCTGCTTGCCTTTAACATCACTCGACCGTGGGGCGGACATGCAGACTCCACACAGAAGACCCTCCAGCTGAGAATCGAATGGGAGAACCTCTTGCTGTGAGGCGACAATGCTAACCGCTGCACCACCGCGGCTTCCAATATACAAATACAGCCTGCTGATGAAATCATTCAGAAGGACCAAGAAATAAGGAAAAAAACAAATGTAGCTGATTGAGCTCAATAAATTTATATTAATTAATGCAAAAGATTATTTTCAGCATCATGGTGAACAAATAATGCTATTCCCCATTTAGTCTTTAGTATTTTTTCTAGAAACAGTCCATGATAATTATATTTATTAATCTACTAACATCCATGAATTAGGAACGTTAAGGGATCAACTGAATCATATAAAAGGGCATTAAGTTCCCCAGTTGAAGATTTTCTCCAGAAATAAGACATAATTCACAATATCTCATTTATTTATTTAGGTTATTCATTTTATAACCAGATAACACCCCTAAGCCACACTTCTTTCCAGTGGTGCAGCTCTTCTGCACAGATGTTGGGGATTTCTTACCCCTGATATGCACACACATTTGTTATAATGTGACATAACTTCCACTCTAGCTGTCCTGGAAACCCACTTGAAATAAACTGCACATTTGTTGCAGACTTTGTGTATAAAAATTTAACAAGAAAGTGGAAACATCAGTAAGAAAAGCAGTTTGGCATTTGCTTCCAATACCACAATGCAAGGTACAAATCAAATGCGAGTGCAGAATATCTAGTGATGGACAATAATCTGCTGCAACATTACTATATCAGGAAGAAAGTGAGTGGGATGCAGTATTAGAAAACACAAAAGCAGCAACTAATTTCAGTAGAGGGGGTTCAGCTAATAGTGGTGGCTCTGAACAGCAGAATTGTCATGCTCCCATCTCCAGTATGCTCAACTCCTGAGGTACACCTCACCTTTTTCTTTGAAGGCTCTAGTTCAAGTAGCTCCTGTGAAAGTATCCTGCACTCCAGCAATAAAAAAGTACTTGTTGAAACTTAAATAAATCTGCCAATGTGATCCTACATAGCCTCATAATCTGCTATTCAAACATCATGCAAGCATTAAAACATAAGTAATGCTTCGATAGCAGAGTAACAGGAATGGATTGTCAAACTGTTTTAACTCTTCACAGGCACTTTTTTCTTTGGGAAAACAGAAGACTAAAAGGCATTTGCAAATATTAACACAACAATGAGCAGGTGCATGTTTTAATGGGAGGAGGCAGCAAAAGTGAACACTTAACCTTTGGTCAATGATCAAAGATGAAGAAGGAAGCAATACCGAAAAGCTAGTCTGCTGTCAGGGCCTAAAAAGATTATGATTGACTTTAACAATTGGCTAAGCTTCTGGTGTCATTCTAAGGGAATCCAGTGTCTGTCTGCCTGGAATGACATGATCAACAGACCCCTCTGCTTTGCCAGAGATGGCCTGCACCTGTCACCCTTGGGATTCCGGATACTGGCAAAGCCTCTTGTCACCCCTATAGTGCCTTTTTTAGGCAAGGTTCAAATGAGAAATTCACCACCGTAACAGGTACAAGCAAGCAAAATCTGAGGGTAATGCTACTGAATGCTAGAAGTCTAAACCTCAAAATGCACTCACTCGAGGCACTCCTTAAAATGGAGAACATTAACATCTGTGCAGTGACAGAGACCTGGTTCAAAGCTCCAGAGAGCACCCTTGCATTACCAGGCTATAACTCATACCACACCTTTCAGCCACCAAACCCGTACCGAAACACTAAAGGTGGAGGCGTGTCCATATTCATTAAGGATATCCACACCTCCAAGCTAGTTGCTTAGCATAATGCATCCGATATTATCCAAGTTCAACTAACTCTGGGAAAAACCACAATCCAGATTGTAGCTTGCTACAGACCCCCCAACCATGCCCCAGGATTCCCACTCCTCTTTTCTTGATACACTGGAAAATATTAAGGTACAACCCAACACTCCAATAATGGGTGATTTCAACTACCCTACCATTAACTGGGAAAACTACTCATGTACCAACTCTTTTGCTCAACGTTTTCTGAAAATCATCAATTCCAACACTTATCCACACCCCCTCCAGAGGTAGCAATATCCTAGACCTGGTCATCACCAACATGGGTAACCGGTGTTCCACAGCAGAGGTCAGCTCCTCATTGGTCAGATCCGACCACAAGCTAATCACCCTAGACATCCACATTCCTCTCCCACCCCTCTTTAGGAAAACAACCATAAAACATTTCTCCAAAGCCAACTTCACGCTTTTTAAGATAGAAGTGGCAAACTTCATGACACCTATGCAGATGGACAATAGAGGTACGACTGCTGAATCCTACACAAATGCACTTTATAAGCACTTACACGAGTTCATGGATCATGCTATCCCTAACAGAACCAAGATGCTATCCTCCAAAAAAAGGAAGCCAATCTGGTGGTCTTCTGCCATAAACAAACTCTACAACAGAAGAAAGAAATTGTTGCAAAAAAGAGTAAAATCCCACGATTGGAGGAACTCCCTGGTCAGCCTTAGTAAGAAGCTGAGATCCCTCATAAAATCCTCCAAAGCTAGTTATGAAAACAAAATTGCCACTGATTCTAAAGGCAACCACAAAGCATTCTATAGCTATGCCAAAAATCTCAATGGCAACACTCAGATCTGCTCTGAGTTACAGCACAATGACACTAAATATACAGAGCCAAATGATATTGCCAACATCCTGGCAGATAGGTTCAGTGCTAACTTTACCCCCTCTCACCACCTAAAGGGCCCATCTTTATACTGGAAGAATGCAAAGTTCCTGTAATCACGGCTGCACAGGTAAAAACTTCACTCTCCAAAGCCAAGAACACAGCATCCACGGGACCTGACAACATCCCAGGCTGCCTTCTACATGAACTACAGAATGAACTGGCACCCAACCTAAGTACCATGTTCAATCATAGCCTCACCTCAGGCTTTGTGCCCATTGAATGGTGCACCATGACAGTTATCCCACTCCACAAAGGGGGGGAGCCTCAACAGACCCCGGGAACTACTGCCCCATTAGCCTGACAAGCCTTGTCTGCAAGGCCATGGAATGTATCATCATGGAACTCATAAACAAAGACACTGGAGATCTTCAAACCCTGGACCCCACACAGTTTGGGTTTGTAAAAGGCAGATCATGTCGCCTAAACCTGATAGACTTCTTTGAAGTAGTCACCAAAGCCATAGATGAGGTGGTTCACACAGCTTATCTAGATCTCACCAAGGCGTTCAACAACATCCCCCACTCTGGAATTATAGATAAACTCACTAAACTAGGTATAAATCCCTATGTCACAAGATGGGTTGCCAACTGGCTTACTGAAAGAACCCACACTGTGAAAGTAGCAGACTCCAAATCAGACTTAAGACCAGTGACAAGTGGAGTACCACAGGATTCAGTCCTGGGTCCTCTCCTGTTTGGTATCTACTTCTCTGAAGTACAGGCTAACACAGAAGGTCTTTGGCTAACTAAATTTGCAGATGACTGCAAACTAGGAGCCATAATTGAAACTCCTAACAATGTCGACATCCTACAAAAAGGCCTCACAGAGACAGATGCCTGGTGTCAAAAACATTGTCTCAAGCTCAATGCCAAAAAGTGCATTGTCATCCTCTTTGGTAAAAATTCTGTACCAATGAACTACCACATAGGTGGCAGTCTACTTAACTCCAAAAGTGTGATAAGAGACCTTGGGACACAGGTGGACAGTAGCCTCTCCTTTGATAATCACATCACCAAAGTGGTCAGGAAATCCTTCTATGTGGCACACCTCATCACAAAAGGTTTCTCATCCAAAAAAAAAGAGGTCATTGTTCCCCTGTACTTATCACTCATTAGACCCATTATAGAGTACAACGCCCCTTTTGGTATGTACCTCACAAGACATCTACAACAACTGGAATGGCTGCAAAAATACCTCACAAAGAGGATTACTGGCCTCAAACAGATGCCTTATGCAGACCATCTCAAAAAACTCCAGCTTTACTCCGTCACATATCGCCTACTCAGAGGCGATCTCTGCCTAACATACAAAGCTATGTCAAACCCAGAGCTGTTGGACATGCTCCACTTAAAGAAATCCCAATCCCTCCGAGCTACACGCTCTAGGGACCTAAACCTTGTCACCACAATAAACAGAACATGCTGGAGGGATAGATTCTTGTCCCAGAGACTTCCCATACTCTGGAACAGACTACCTATCTATGTCAAACAGAGCTCCCTATTAGCACTCTTCAAGAAAAATCTTGATGAATGGATGGGTAATAGGGAATTCACCCCGGGGATCACTTCTGTGGTTCTGCTTGACAGGGGCACAGGAAAATAATTTTCTTGGGTGGCAAAAGCCAGGGTATATTTTTGGCTAGGCTTGTATAGGCCCTAGAGCCAATAGCCTAGTACCTACCTATGAACCTATGTCAAAGAACCTAACATGAGTGTCTGAGAGAAAAAGAGAGAGAGTAGGCAAAGTTTGTGCGTGGTGTAAGACATTTGAGGAGGGGCTCTAGAGAAAAAAAGTACCAGAATAACTGTTAAAATAGATATAGACCATGTTGATGGTTAAATGCTTGTGGATGTTGAAAACACATATTTTTATAACACAGTTTCTTCAACAGAGTAAATGTAGCCACAAACTTATGTAATGGAGTTCTTAAGTTTGAGAAAGATCTGAATACATTCTAACATTTAACAATGACTTAAAACTTGACTCCGCAAAATAGTGCTCATGTTTTATGAGTACACTTTAATCCAGTTGTGCTTGTGGGAGACGTATGCCCCATACCTTCATACAACAATTGTAGGTGAGGCATCAGTTCTGACCATGGTGGATCAGATGGAATACATTGCCTGACTGATCTACAAAACATTAATGTTGCTAAGTTACAAATCCCTTCTACATTGTAGCTCTGCCTGCATATTTCTAATGAGATGCAAAGAGATGTCAACAATGGTGGTGCACATAGTTTACACAGGAGAGATGTATCATGGGTATGGAACTTGGAGTTGCCTGATAAATATGGACAAAAATATATTTTATATTTCAGTGCTAACAAATAGCAATTGGGCTGTATAAATCTAGAATAATGGGAAAGTGACAAATGCATATATCAGTCACCATCAGTATAAAAATGAAAAATATTGCTGGGTATAAATATTATCATACAGCCTTTCTGCTTGCTAGATCTGAGGATGATGCAAGATGGTGTCGCTTATCTCCCTTAAATGGGTGTTCCTCATCACCCCATATATACTACCCCTGGTGAGTATCCCCTTCCTCCTCACTGATCCATATATATCACTGTTGATGTTTTATGCTCAGCTGAGTCACCAGGTTATTCTTTAGTGTTCCTGGGTGTAGAAACAGCTTTGCTCCTTTCCAAACTCTTCCAAGTAGATCCTTAGGGCTAGTTGGTGGGACAAAATTGAGAAGTCAAAGCTTCCAGAGGAGAAGATGTGCACAAAGAAGTATTGTAGTGCATGCGATAATCTGACTTTATTTTGATATTTATTTTTATTTTATTTGCTTTTCTTAATTCATTTTTTGGATTTATTACTCTCCTCCTCCTCCACCCAGGCCTTCTTTCTGTGTCTTCTAGCAAAAAGAATAGGTGTGTCTTACTTATTTCATAACTTTATCATTCACCTTTCATACATGCTTCATACTTCATACAAAATCCTTACCATAATTGACCTATTACATATATGCTATGCGTGTTACACACTTTGATACAAACACTCATCTCACAATCCTTTTAGACATAACTGTTTATATCTCCTTTTCAATACATCCACACAGTCATACATTTTGTTATACAATGGGTAGGATTCATGAAGCCTCCGTGTAAGAGTTACAAGGCTTACATGGAGGCTGCAGTTAAACGGTGTGATGTCAGCATGTCATGCATATGCATGAGGGCATGCTGAATCACACCTAAGGCTTACACGGACCATGGAAGACAGTAGGGGGCATGTCCGTAGGCCGAGCCCTGCAAACGGACATGCCCCCAGAAGAGTAAAAGTCCCGAAAGTAAACCCCCATGACAGAGTCCATGGAAATGTGAATAAACACAACACAACACAACACATGCCCCCACAGACTATGAACATAAAATATATAAATGAACATGTTATATGTTTTTTTAAATTGTAAAGATGTTTGCTCGTGAGTGCGTATGTTTGCGCGGGCATGCCCGTAGCTAAGCCACAGTTAGCAGTCAGTGGAAAAGCATATAAGAACTAAATATGCAAAGTAAGCCAAAAAGCAATAGCGTAGCGGTAGAGATGTTGACTGATGAGCAGCCAGTCATGGTTCAAACCCCCACAACATCAATTTTTAGCTTTAGTGAAATAAGCACGAAACAAGTCCCTGACATATATGTACACATATAACATTATATTTTATGTAAAATGTAATGAAATGGGCCATTTATTTTGAAGAAATGTGAGATAACAAAATAATAAAAAATGCCAGATGTGCCTATAGCTGAGCTACAGTTTAACAAGTTGAGTGCATCTGCCTGTAGGTGAGCAGTAGTTTAACAGGTGTAAAATGAGGGCCCGAAGGTGAGCAGTGGTTTAACAGGTGCAAAATGAGTGCCCGTAGGTGAGCAGTGGTTTAACACGCTGAAACTGTGTGCCCGTAGCTGAGCTGAGTGTAATATGCGTGCTGACAGCCAAATGATGTGTAAACCAGCATACCCCGTTTGGCGGAGCGGCGCGCCGCGCCAACAAGCTAACCGACGGACAACGTTGAGCAAGCTGTAACAAAACTGCCTTTACACAGACACACCCCCTAGCCTGTGTAGACAGTCATAAAATATAAAAAGCAGTGGCCAGGTTCAAACCCAGGATACCATGCACCATAGTCAAGGTACTGAACCACTAAGCCATGACAGCTGTACTTAGAAATGCAGTAATACCAAATATATAGGAATAAATAGAAAGAGGAGCATGACAAAGCAGGTTTTGTGAAGCTGATACAATTCCCAAATGGCCAATCACAGATAAGTGCGGGAAAAATGGCATATATAAGCCCCATAGGCGGGAATACACAGCATAACCGATTGTAGAACCAACTTGCAGCCAGAATGTCAGGTGTAGGTGAGGGTAGTTGCTTTCGAGCACAGAGGTGGGGCATTGAGGAGTCCAAATATATGGTTTGGCTCCTTGTCTACAATCATGAGGCCCAACTCATGCAGGGCCAGGCCCTGTGGGGAGCATATAGGGCTGAGGCGTGGGACCAGTTGGCTCATGATCTTACCAGTGCCACAGGGATACCAAGGTCTTGTGAGCAGGTCCGTCACCACCATGCGGACCTGAAGAGACGGAAGCAGGACCAACTGAACCGTTGGATCCAGGAGGCCCGGCAAATGCCCAATGCCCCACTACTGAGTAAGTTACATCTAATTATTTATGTAAGAAATTAACCTAGCTGATATTATGAAGATGTGTATTCCAATATTACTTTATTTATATTACAGCTGCAGGTGTCCGTTCTGCGAACAGTAGAGCCTATGGTGATAGGCTGGTGCAGTTGTGCCACCAGGCAGGTCAGTAATCCTCTCCCTGTAACTGTACATAAATATAAAAGTATGACAGTTAGCAAAAGAGTGCAGTGTAGTCACTAAGTAATAAAATGTGCAAGTAACAGTGTAAGAGGGTTTGCAAGTATTGCTTGATTACAAAAGTGTGTTGCAGTCTGTAATCCAAACAGAAAAATGAAAATTTCTGAAATAAAGTCTGAAATAAAGATGTCCCGCCTGTAATATAATAGTACACAACCTGCAGCAGGCTGAAAAGTACAGCTGCAGAAGCTGAGTAAAACACGTGTGAAATATATCCCTGTTGAAATACAGAAACATGACAGAAGTAAGACTGTTGGAAAGGATTGTAATAACTACAGGTAAAACATGTCAATAAAGCCTAGAAGTAAGTACCATCCTGAATTGTAAAAATAAAACAAGTGAGAGAGTGTGAGAAAGAGTTATGAATCCACCAATAAAGTAGTAATAACTCCTGAATAAAGTATACTGCAGTCACTACAGAATGAAATGAATGTGACAAGCAGAACCAAACTGCGAAATGTGTTCAAAATGTTCCTGCAGCTGGAATGTGTATCCCAAAATCCGGATATGTTGCTCTCAGTCTGCAATATGCAGATAGTATAGTTGTCTGAAATACCAAACATCCACAGTTGTCTATAGCTATATAAAGCAAATGTAGCAGGATGATGTAGCTGAACAGAGCCAGATATGAACGTGTATGAATAAAAATGAAAATGTATATTGATGTAGCAGTAACATTCCTATCACCAACTTGAAGTAGTTATCACATAGGAAACTGTAGGTAGAACTGTAGTGTTTATATATATGCAGCTATTAGAAATGTACAGCATATGTATTGGTATTTGAAGGTGTTAATTAAATTTTCTTCACCCTACCCTATAACCACATATAATCCATTCCACGTGAAATTGGTATGTGCAATCACTATTAACATTTTGTCCTGTTGGGTCATACATATTTGCATGTACGTTGATGCATCTGCCCTGTTCATACATCCAAACCTGATGGCCTGCTGCCATCAATCAACCCTGCATGTTGTTGGACTGTGTATTGCTGTTCAAATTATGCATGTGTTATGCTTGCTGTTCAATGGTTTGAATATCTGGGTGTTTGGTTAATGGGAATACTAATGCATGCTGTTACAACTAATTGTGAATGGTATTGTATGTTACTAACCCAAACTGTCATGACATAATGCAAAACATAGGATGACAGGGAAGGCGGGTTCCAGCGGACACACCTCTCCCACCTCAGCTGGCGAGTGCACCTGGCAGTAGTGCCCAGTCTGGACCCTCCTCCGGTGGCCCTGTGCCACCTGCGGGTGGAAGCACTGCAGGGGATGGGGCTCATCCCCCCTCTGCAAGTGTGGCCGGAGGAGAACAACCACTCACCCTCCGTAGCATCTGGACTGTGGTGCGTAGGGAGATCCAGGAAGCTGTTCTTGGGCCCCTACGCCAGCTTGAGGCACAGGTGGCACAACTAATGGGCATGTCTGCTGCCCAGCCTACACAGCCACCAGCACAGCCCCATCTTGGGCAGTGAAGGCACAGTGGCAACTGCCCATGGGTGGGGATATCAGTTCCACTGTTGCCATCTGTGGGCTCATGGGCTCTAGATATCCAAACATCCGTCCCCGTCAATTGTGTAACCCCCCCACACGTGTCATACACCGCCCCTGTATGCGTCTTGTTTGTCTTATCTGTTGACCTACCCAACCTACCTCCCCAGCTATAGTGACTTCCTTTACCTGACATACCACTCTCACCTGAAAAAAAAAAAAAAAAGGCACTCTGTACCCACAAAAAAATTACGCCCCATACATAGCTGCCAATTTCGCACACATGTCTGCTGGACATGGAAACTGTCAATTACAATTGGCTGTACAACAAGTATTATTGTTGTCCTTACACCTCTCTCAGGGGTGGAAGGTGTCAAATGTCGCACCAAATTACAAACATATGCACAGCTGTTGCTGATGAAGAAATGGGCAGCTATGGGCCTTACCTACATCCCTCCTGCAAAACCCAGGCTTGTTTCCCTACTGTCTTACCCTCTTTGTGACCCCTTTTTTACCACTTTCCTGTCTCCCCATTTTCATTTCTTTCAAAGAAAATAGCACGGGTGTGCGCAAGAGTAAGCACTTTTAAGTGGTTGTAAGTGGGTGTGCGTGGAGCTGAATGCCAGTGCGCATGCGGGAGCTCCACGCAAACCAGCACTAACTCGGTTACAACTGCTTAAAAGTGCCTTAGTCACTCTGAATGACAGGTCCTGTAGTCTGTTCAAAAGCAAAATAAAATCCCACTGTCAGTCCCAAACCCAGGAAACAGTAGTCTGCATGACTTACCACTAAGCCACAACTGTTATATAAGAACATTGTGCTACAATAAATATATCATGTAATAGTAGGAATGAATGTAAAGGGAATATAGGATGTGTAGTACACAAAGCATGTCATGTATATTTACTGTCAAATCTAGTGGATTTCTATAATAGTAGTGTGCGAACAGAAACAGCCATGCTAGTTGGCAGCTAATAGGTAATAATGTCACTGTAGCACCTTGCAAGCCACACACATACTCACAGCAGGATAATCACTGCCCGTACCTCACAACCTCTTACAGGAACACATCCGGACCAAGTAATAACATATGTGGAGCAAAGGGCCAAAAACAGGGACACATTCCAAATAATGTTACAACAAACTTAGACAGTTCAGAGAGTAACAGGCGCTGCATTTTGTTGGATGTTTGGAAGGGTATGAAGTCTGAAACTTAAATGTTTGTCACTATAGTCTGACTTGAGCCCAGAGTGATTTGCCAGAAAGAGCTGTTCATGAGATATTGATCAAAATATGAGGCAGAAATGTGGACAACCTGCAAATATCTGTACCCTTGAGAGGTCTGACACTGCCATATTTGAATAGTTAAGAGCCTAGACATAGCAACAGTGACTGAGTTACAGGGATTACCCACAGACTTCATGTGAAATGTACAAACAGTAGGCAGAAAGGTGTTACAACACATGCAATGGTAACTATGAAGTACTGAAAATATGCACCACTTGCACGGCAGAAATAGTGTAGTAATACATATGCACATGCTATCCCACAGTCACAACTGCAGAATACCAGACAATTTAATGGATGTACCCCACTGATATGTACCATTCCATGAGGGAGATAAAAGATGCACCTGAGAGTCTCTGGGGCCTGCTCAGCAGCATACTCAAATACCCTAATAGATGTCAAGGCCCACACCATGGCCAGACCACACTGCATGCAGTAACACCCTAGCAGATATAGCAAGCATTCCAAGGTGTGAATGTACATGGAAAATAGGAAAGCCACAGTAACACACTACAGTAAAGACACCTAGCAGGCATACAAGTAGTGAATGTAAAGGGCAAATATTGAAGCCATAGCAACAAAGTGCAAGAGCCGCTGCTATACACCAGTTACACCACATGTCCCACAGGAAAGCACACACACACCCACATTAACAGTAGTAGTAGTCTTAGGTGCCAGTGTACATACACGCTTAGTACAGGAAACTGGAGAAATGAATGGAGAAATATTAATCTACAACACAGCCGGAAATATGAGAGGGATACTAACCTTTACACTCACAGAACAGTGTCCACAGCATACCAGCATGGTCCCTGCCCTTAAAATCTGAAAGGGCTACGCCTATCTCACATACCTTTTTATAGCACTGTCCTGAAATCACAGTGAGAACTGCAATCAGTACACAACTGGCTGCATGCAATTAGCAAATGCTGGCTAACAATTGGTGCAGGGGCCATCACATGAACATATGCATATACCTACAAAAGCATGCTGTACTCCCAGTCCACACATGCAATACTTTCATTGTACCCTGTGAAGGTAGGGAGAGACAGAGAGAGAGAGAGAGAGAGACAGAGAAACAAAAATTAAACATACACAAACAAAACCGGTCAGCAACAACCACTTGAAAGCTGACAACTGGCAAGTGGAGCAGCAGGACACAAAACCAGATGGCAACACAAGCAGCTGTGACAAACACAGGTAATGTAAAGTAATGCTATAAAAGTCTACATAATGTGAACCCTCCATATGTGTCATTGGTCTGTATCCATATGTATATGAATATGTGCAAAGGGCAGGGGACATACAGCAACTATCAGTGAAGGCTGTACATACATATGTATGTGAGAGCATCTATGTGCACATATCAATCTAGGTTGAATGTAGGTTGTAGTGCAATGTACAAAGTAGGTTTCGCAGTTATGTATGTTTAGCAGTATGTTAGTGTGTGTATACAGTTTTGTAAACAAACATGTTGATATACATATCTATCATATGGATACGTATGTATGTCAATATATGTATGTATGTATATATATATATATATATATATATATATATATATATATATATATATGTATGTATATGTGTATATATATATATATATATATAATATGCATATATGTATACATACATAGAAAGAGATGTAGGAATACATAGACAGATGTAGATAGATAGAATATGTACAAACATATATATGTAATACACACATACAGATATAGATATATGAAGATACATATACATAGACAGACAGATATGACTATCTACAGGTATGACTGTATATGACGATCTCATACTCCCCCTGTCCCACCCCCTCTGTCACTCTCACCCCCTCTCTGTCACACCCCCTCTCTCTCCATATCTATAGCAATATATGTACATCAATATATATATGTGCATATGTATACAGGCACATATATACACATATATATATATATATATCCATATATATATATATATATATATATATATATATATATATATACATACATACATATAGATACATATATATATATATATAGAGAGAGAGAGAGAGAGAGAGAGATGTATATATATTCTGAGTGAGGCACATGTGTACAGATGTATTGCAACAGGTGCCTGGTGACAAAGGCATGGAGTAAACACCAGTGTCAAAACTGGAGTACCATACCCCATTTCAAATCACCTACACCAGTAACCACCAGATATGTGATTGGCTGCCCACCACTGCATGTGTCAGGGGTAAACAGAGTCATAAATGTGTACAATAGTCCCCCCAATGATATTCACAGTGGCACACTATTCCTGGAATACCTGCACATGGTATGTGTCAGCAGACATGGTGTGTCAGCTATGGACATGTAGGTCAGTGTACCCCTCCACACCACATAATGGCTGCCACGGTATGTACCTCACATGACAGCTACAGATATGGAGAAGGACACAGTGACATGTACAACACTGTGACAATGCACTCAAACACATTACCAATGCACAGTGACTGACAACACCATAGAGTACACACATACTACCCACATAGAGGTTACCACTCCTGGATTTACATACGTAAGTCACACCCATGACAGATGTCCAACAACCATAGTAACACCTCACACCATCCACAACCTAAATGACTGCTGTGTGTCATCCATGACACTGCAATAGAGAGCACATGGTGGAGGTACAGGTTCCTACCCACAGATAAGACATACCCTGCAATAAACCACACAGCGTTAAGAAGCAAGACTCCCCATGAGTACATGTCACACATACCCCTGCTGAATGTTAGTCAAATAGGTAATATGCCATATGAGTCACCCTGTGTAACTGTTTGACAGCAGCAGGTACCATCACATCACATGTGTCACAATGGTCAGGGTAGCAGAACAGTATGCTGCTGTAGTCCCAGGGGCAATAGAATATTGTATTGGATTGTATTGTAATGTATTGTATTGTGTTGTATTGTACTGGTATGTAGAGGTGTCTCCTTCGTGTAGTGGAACCACTGCTGCTGTGCGCTAGTGTACAGGTACATATCCTGTAGTCAGGCTAATGTTACATAGCACTTCTATATGTGTGTTTAGCTCCTCTTGGAGTTCATGTAGCATGCAACCTGGGATACCATCAGGTCCCATTCATGTTGTGTATCCTGCTTTCCTGAGGGCAGCTCTCACCTGGACATCTGTGATGACAGGGAGGTTACAGTCAGCTGGGATAAGTATGTCTTATTTTGGGAGAGAGGGAGGGAGGAAACCTACACTGAACCTGTCTGCCACAATGTTGCCAATATCTGTGGGTTCAGGGAATTATTTGTTGTTGTGTACTAACTATGAGCATAGTGGAGGGTTTCTGACCAGGTTGCTAACATAACTGAAGAAGGCCTTGTGGTTATCTGTAGTGTCCCTGTTGATTTCCCTCTCAAAGTTGTCCATGGATGTTTGTATGAGAGAAAATTGCTCCTTACTAGTGCTGATCAGACATGCCTTCCCTTTATGGAATTATGCTCTTTCTTGCAGTAGCTTCCATCTTTTGTTATACAATCTGTCTATGGCTGGGGTCCACCAGATAGGATGCTGTCTCTTTGTGGAGAGTGTCTTGGTCTTATATGGGATTTCATGATCCATGCATTCTCGGAGATGTTCGTAGAAATAATTTGTGAAGGGGGCAGCATTGTGGGTTGTGTCTTCCACTGGCCCAGTGGGCTGAAAGGATACCATGTCACTGTTACAAAGTGTAAAGTTTGCATTTGAAATGTTATTCACTATAGTCATTTGTGCTGGTGGTGGAGGTGGGATATGTATATCCAGGGCAATTAGTTTGTGGTCAGCTCACAGTAGTTGATGATGTACCCCATACAGTACCTCAATACAAACCCCCAGAGTGAGGAGGTGCTTTGGACCTGAATCAGTGTTCTGACTGCTGGGGTTTGGTAGTATGTCATATGGAGTGTGCCAGGTACTGTTGCATAGTTGTTGGCTGAGTACTGATACCTGGCCATTTACATGTGTATCCACCAATAGACAGACCGATGCTATATATGTGAGATATGTTGTATCACAACAGTCGAGTAGCATGTGTAGTATGTGTGCCAGATTCTGCTGACATATTTTGCTGATATCATGTTATTTCCTTTTTCAGGACCATGGCTCACCAGCACAATCCAGCTTACTCAGCAGCTGAGGATGAGATATACCGGAGCCTGGTGCGGGATTATGCAATACTCTTTTCCCACACCAGCCAGAATCAGCAGGAGAGGGCTGCACTGTGGCAAGACCTGGTCCGTCGGGTAAATGACATAGGCACGCATAATAGGACATATGAGCAGGTACGACATCACTGCAGTGATTTAATCAGAAATGTCCGTTAGCGTGCGTTGGATATCCACAGGCAACAGGTTGCCACAGGTGGTGGGGTGGCTATACATCCCCCACTCACCAGACTGGAGAGACTGCTCATAAGTGTTGTGGCTCCAGCCCGCCAACAACAACAACAGCAGCAGACATGCATTATGATGGAGGCTGGAGCCACGCAGCAGCAAGACTACAAGCGTGCAGGTAATATGCCATATGTATAGTTGACTGTTGTGTACACTGGTAGTTAATGCATGTGTGAGGTGTGTCCTTGGTTTGTAGCTGTCATCATAGTATTTAATGTGCAAGTGTGATATTCTCAATATCAGCAGCTGGTCTGTGAAAGGCGACTGTTGTACTACTGACCTGTATCATACTCAGTAACAATGGCACAGTTGTGCCCACTGACATTAGTTTCCTCACTTCTGCAGGTCCCTCCGGTGTAACAGCAATGCAGCCTGTCCATGCTGGTGATTGTGTATTAATAATACCTTTAATAGTCTTGATAGTAATAGTAATATTAGACTCACTGAGTAGTGCTCTGTGTATGCATGCAGGTGTGTCTGTGCCTGTGTGTTGATATCTTGCATACTGAGTAGTGTGCAACTGTGTGCAACTGTGTGCAACTGTGTGCATGTGTGCATGTGTGAAACTGTGTGCATGTGTGCATATTTGCATGTGTGCATGTGTGCACCTGTGCACGTGTGCATGTGTGCATGTGTGCATGTGTGCACCTGTGCATGTGTGCATGTGTGAATGTGTGCATGTGTGCATGTGCGCATGTGTGGACCTGTGCATGTCTGGATGTGTGCATCACTGGTAATATTGTGTAGACATTGTAAACTGTGTTTCCTGTTTCCCTCCCACAATTTCTGGTGCTGCTCTGGTGTCATGCAGCAGGGAACCTGAATTATAGTGCCATGGGTACTGATAATGATGACATCTGTGTAATGGCACAGGAAGGTATGCCAGGATCCATCATTGGTCAGCCAATTGACAGTACACAGCTGTAAACCCCATCAATGCGCACAGTTATCCTGCCAATACACCCTTTGTCACCAATGTCCCTAGGTGATGGACAGGATACAGTGGGCATTGACCAGGGTAATGTGGTATCTGTGGCACATGCGTCCCCACACAGCAGCCATGGGCATGACCCTGAGATGGTACCGCACAGACAGATGTCCAGGGGTTCTCGTGGGAGCATCCGTGGGCATACTGCCCCTGTCAGACGTGCCCACAGCGGTCTTACAACTTCAGCTATGTTTCGGGCTGTCATGCAGGCACAGTCACGTATGGAATGGTACACCAGACAGGGTCTGAGGGAGCTGATAGCATGTCGCACAGCCATGACTGACAGTATGCGTGACATTGCAGCTGCCATCCGTAATTTCACCGATGTCATAGACAGACGTTGTGGGGACATATTAGACTGGTTCCACAAATACATGTCCATGAGCCAGGGCGATGGTGGACGGTTGAGGCATCGACGTGGGCGTATGCCAGCAACAGCAGCAGCTGGCAGTCGTCACGGGTAACAGGGCCGCGGTCGCCCCCATAGTGCCAGCAGCAGCCCCAGCAATGCTGGGTCTGTGCTGTCATCAGACCGCCCCAGGAGACCACGTGCACGTGGCTCTGGCCAGGCCCGACAGGGATCTGTGTCCAGTCAACGAACACCTGCTTCTGATGACAGTACCCAGTCTGGGTTGGTACCGGATACGGTCCGTAGCACCCCTGAAAGGCACAGGTACCATGTCCGTGGCCAGAGACACTGATCTGTATGACCTGGCAGGTACAGTCTGTGGCCGTCCACAAACACCAGTATATGGCAGCCATGAGGTGGAACTGTATGCATCCATGCACACATGCGAATTGACAACACATAGGGCTACCGCATACATGCACACACAGCATCAACATTGCCCCACCTTGTACTGCTGTCCCTCACCAGCACACATACACATAATGTCAATTGGTGGTATTGGTGGCTGACTCAGGCATACCAAGTTCACACCCTGTGCATATGATGAAACTGTGCCACCTCCTGCAATCTGTAACATCAGTGCAGGTACAGGTTAACATGTTGCTGATGCACAGGGTGACTACCGAGAGCACCCCAGCACTACCAGGTTATACCTCATACAATGCTTTTCAGCCCCAAAACTTGGACCGAACCACAAAAGGAGGGGGAGTATCGATATTCATCAAAGATACCCACACCTCCAGGTTGGTGGCAAAGCACGAAGCATCAGAAACTATCCATGTGCAACTAACAGTGGGTAAAACTGCCTTCCAGGTTATAGCCTGCTACAGACCACCCTCCCAAACCCAGGAACCCCGGCCTTCTTGAGAACACTGGAAAATATGAAGGTCTCTCCAAATACCATTATATTGGGCGACTTCAACTACCCAAACATAGACTGGGAGCATTACTCTAGCACCAACACCCTAGCCCAAAGTTTCCTAGAATTTATAAACTCAAATGCTATGAAACAACTTGTTACCACTCCCACAAGAGGGGAAAACATACTGGACCTGATCATCACCAACATGGGGACTCTATGCTCCAGACCAGAAGTGTATCCCTCACTGGTAAGATCAGACCATAAACTAATCTCACTGGATATTCACATCCCAACCCCACCCCCTGCCCCGAAAACCACAGTGAAAAACTTCTCTAAAGCAAATTTACACTCCTCAAAACTGAGGTGGAATCCTTCAAAGCCACCATGCCTGTGGAAAATACGGCCCAGACCGCAGAATCCTCTATAAACGCATTCTATGGACACCTTCAGGAATGCATGGATCATGCAATCCCAAATAAAACCAAGACCCAATCCTCCAAAGGCAGACATCCTGTCTGGTGGACCCTAGCCATAAACAAACTATACAATAGAAGGAGGAAGCTACTAAATGATAGAGCAAAATCCCAAAAAGGGAAGGCATCACTGATCAGTATTAGCAAAAAACTACGGGCACTCATAAAATTGTCTAAGGCCAGCTTCAAGAGGAAATTGCACAGGACACTAAGGATAATCACAAGGCTTTCTTTAGATATGTTAGGAACCTGGGTGGTAATTCCCAGATATGCTCAGAATTAGTCCAAAATGACAAAAGAAACACCGAACCCACAGACATTGCCAACATCCTAGCTGACAGGTTCAGCGCAAACTTCTCCCCCCCTCCACACCAAAATGGCAAATATCTATCCCAGCAAAGTGCTGCCCCCCTGACATCTCAGATGCTCAGATAAGAGCCGCCCTCTCCAAAGCAAAAAACACAGCATCAATGGGACCAGACAGTGTCCCGGGCTGTGTCCTACATGAACTCCAAGAAGAGCTAAACCCAAACATAAAACTACTGTTCAATCTCAGCCTTACTACAGGATATGTGCCCAAAGAGTGGCGTACAGCAACAGTGGTCCCTCTCCATAAAGGTGGTGCCTCAACGGATCCTGGAAACTATCGCCCCATAAGCCTGACTAACTTGGTCTGCAAAGCTTTGGAAGGGATCATCATGGACCTCATAAATAAAGATATTGGGGACCTACAGACACTGGATCCTACCCAGTTCGGCTTTGTTAAGGGCAGATTCTGCCTCTTAAACCTGGCTAATTTCTTTGAAACAGTCACCAAGGCCATTGACGAGGGGAAGGTGGTCCACACAGCCTACCTGGACCTCGCAAAAGCCTTCGATACAATACCCCACTCGGGCATTATAGAGAAGCTCACCAGGTTAAATATAACCCTCTATGTCACTAGATGGATTGCAAACTGGCTCAAGGAAAGAACCCACATGGTTAGAATTGCTGGAGCCATGTCAGACTCCAAGCCAGTTACAAGTGGTGTCCCACAAGGCTCAGTCCTGGGACCTCTCTTGTTCAGTATATATTTCTTGTAGGTACAGGCCAACATGGAAGGACTGTGGCTGACCAAATTCGCAGATGACTGCAAACTGGCCACCATAATCGACTCTCCAGCCGACACAAGCATCCTCCAAAAGGGCCTCATAGAAACAGACAACTGGTGCCAGAGCCATGGCCTCAAGCTAAATGCCAAAAAGTGTATAGTCATCCAATTTAGCAAAAACAAAGTGCCCACAAATTACCACATAGGTGGTAATCCATTAAGTACAGAAGAAGTAATTAGGGACCTGGGGACCCAAGTTGATAATCTCTCATTTGACAACCACGTGGCCAAAGTGGTTAGAAAAGCATTTTATATAGCCCACCTCATCATGAAGGGATTCACATCTAGATCAGGGGAGGTCATCGTGCCTCTTTACTCATCCCTCATCAGGCCCATAATTGAGTACAATGCCCCTGTTGGGATGTACCTTACCAGACACCTGCAGCAACTGGAAAGACCCCAAAAGTACCTCACCAAGAGGATCAAAGGGCTCAAACAGATGCCATATGCTGCCCGGTTAAAGAAACTCCAGCTCTACTCAGTGGCATACCGCCTGTTCAGAGGCGATCTGTGCCTGATGTATAAAGCCATGTCCCACCCGGAATTAATGGACATGCTGCACCTTAGAATATCCAAATCCCATTGAGCTACGCACTCGAGAGACTTGAACCTCAGCACTGAAATAAATAGGATATGCTGGAGGGACAGATTCATAATCCAGAGGGTCCCTTCACTCTGGAATAAAATCCCAGTCCAGGTTAGGCAGAGTCCATCATTGACTCTCTTCAAGAGGAATCTTGATGAGTGGATGGGAGATTGTAGGTTTACCCCAGGTATCACTTCTGTGTCACTGTTAGACAGAGGTACAGTATACTAACCTCAGAAAAGGGCATAGCAAAATAAATTTAAAATGGGTGGCGAAAGCCAAACACATTCTGGCTATGCTTATAAATGCCCTAGGGCAGATAGCCTAGTATGAACCTATGAACCTATGAACCTATATACCTTGTTCCCCATTAGCCCTATGTGCTGTTAATCACCATGGCAATCAAAATACTATGGTAGCATGTTTAAAGGTCACTTATCAGTCACCTCTATTGTTCATCTGTGGAATATGTGGGTCATGTGGCAATGTCACAGCTGCCACATGTACACAGTCAACCCTCTCCCCTAAACATGGATGTACAACACATGTATGAGATGCAACCACATTGCCAAACTGGGGACTAAGCACTCTGAACCCAGTACTGGCATAACCTGTCAGGTGGCATGAAATACTACAGTGACTACAATACCAGTCTGATGTAGACCTACATTGACAGCAATCCAAACACGTGAGCACACTGGGCCATTTGTGGAGCCTCAGAATAGCATTCTGCCTGAGCAGCAGACACCTCTGCAGCTGGCACACAGGCATACATTAAGCCAGAACACAGCACATGCAACACATAGCACACAAATCCTGTGTGCCAAACAGTCACAGCCTGTACAGCTAGACAACACACCTGCTACAGTTGTGTTAGGTACCTTCATTGTCTGGTACAGTGAGGTCCCACTCACCAGGCTGGATAAGGTGAAGGTCACAGTGATATGCCCATGGGGCACTATGGTCCACCACATAACACAAGCATACAGATCAGTCAGAGGCATGGACACATATGACTCAGTCATTGTCCATGCCACTATGGCTGACCTGTGATGTACCTCCCTGGACTACATGATAGGGAACATGGAAGGGCTCTCTTAGCATGTGGCACAGGCTGGTATGACCCTGACCTTGGTTGGCATCATAACCTCACCAGGAATGCTGACGTATTACTGAATGCTGATGAATTACTGTAGCTACAACACCCTAGCTGAAAGGTTCCTAGCATGTAGTCACTGCATTGCTATGGAACAACTTATCACCTCTCCCACAACAGGTGAAAACATGCAGCACCTGTTCACCAACAACATGTAGACTATATGCCCCAGACCAGATGTGTATCCCTCGCTGCTAGGATGATACCATATACATCTCACACTGTATATACACATACCACATGCAGCACCCGCACAGAAGACCACAGTCATAATGTTATCCAGTGCAAATACCATGTATTCACATGTGGCAGGCATCAGACATGGGAACTATTGAAGGTCACAGGTACATATGTGTATTTGGCACACATACATCATCTGTGTCCATTGCCATTACTGGTTTAATCGATGTCATGCATTACTGTGAACAACCCACACACATGGGCATTCTGTGTGACAAAAACGCATGTGGCATGTGTGGAATTTAAAGCTATAACTAAATGTGCTATGACAGTAGTGAGAGACGCAGTAGCAGAGCGTGCTATTTGCATTACTGGGAGATTTGGCCTCTTCCGCTGTACTTGTAAGGTGCTGATATCATCTCTGTGTAGAGATTTGAATATGCAGCAGCTGGTGTGTTGTACTGGTTGGCAAAAGGGTCAGTTTTCTCACACATCCCCCCACCCCCACACCCACTTGCCAGATTCCAATCCCTATCTAACTATGTTATGACATTCAAGATGCACGCATTAGCAAAGTGTGCTATTCGCATTACTGGGAAGGTTTCCTTCTCCTACTGTACTTATAGGGTGCTGACATCATCAGTGTTTAGAAAGGGGAATGTGCATCCTGTCGTGTGTTCTCCTAGTTGCCAAAAGGGATATTTCCTTCATACAGAATTGCACACACACTAACCCCCCCCTTTACCCACACTTAGCATTTGCTGGATTCAAACCCCTACCTAACTATGTTATAACACTCTAGACAGACGCATTAGCAGAGTGCGATATTCGCATTACTGGGAGGCTTTTTTTCTCCTGCTGTACTTATAGGGTGCTGACATCATCAGTGTTTAGAAAGGGGAATGTGCATCCTGTAGTGTGTTCTCCTAGTTGCCAAAAAAAACATTTCTTTCATACAGAATTGCACACACACTAACCCCCCTCTACACACACTGAGCATTTGCTGGATTCAAACCCCTACCTAACTATGTTATGACACTCGAGACGGACACAGTAGCAGAGCACACTATTTGCATTACTGAGAGGTTTCCCTTCTCCTGCTGTACTTATAGGGTGCTGACATCAGGGAATGTGCATCCTGTAGTGTGTTTTCCCAGTTGCCAAAAGGGACATTTCTCTCACATAGGCTTGCACACACACCAACCCCGCCCACCCCAACACACACACACCACTGAGCATTTGCAGGATTCAAACCCCTACCTAACTACATTATGACACTTGAAGGAGACACATTAGCAGAGGGCACTATCCGAATTACTGGGCAGCTGTTCTGCACCTGTAGTATTTATAGGGTGCTGACATCATTATTTCTACAGAGGTATGTACATCTAATACTACCTATCAGGTGGGGGATAGCATATATATGCATTTGCAGCCACCTACTTCAGGGTCAGATATGCACATCGCACTGGCAGGTTATGTTCTATACCATGCTTCATGACCACAGGACCTGTAACACACAACACAACCAGTTTGGACCACCCCTCCCACATCCAGGACACACACTTTGCTTCCCTGGGAACAGTGCCAAGATATGCAGGTGTTCACATACGCCATTCCAGTTGTTAACGTCAGGTACAGGTATGTTGTGTGTGGGAACTACTCAGGCCTCTACAACATTACCCTACAGCCACTACAATTTGTGAGTCCATGTGCTATGGCAGAACCAATCACCACAGCAACAAGGGGGAATACATATTGCACCTGACCATCTGCAACATGGGTACTCACTGTTCCACACCAGAGGTAGACCGCCATTGTTGATATCTGGCCATACCCACCTTTCCCTGGACATCCATATCCCATCCCCACCCCCAGGCAAGGTTGTCACTGTAAACAAAGTGCATTTATCAAAAGCAGACTTTACACTTGTGAAGACTGGGGTGGAAGACTTCAAAGGACCCATGCTGGGGGAGTATACAGGCCACTCTGCATAATCCTTGACAATTGCATTCTATGAGCATGTGGAAGGTTTGCATTGATCAATGCTATCCCAAATATACCCATGACTGCACCACAACAGGACACCTGTCAGGTGTACACCAGCCATATATGAGCTGTCCAACAGACAGAGTGAGCTAATACATTGCAGAGCAGTAGCCCACAGAGGGAGGACATCTCTGAACAGTACTGGCATGACACTTCAATCCCTCATAATCATCATGACAAAGTGTTGACAGTGAAATTGTCCAGACAATGCAGATAAGGCTCCCTTCAGTCTGTTATTGATGCCCACTTACTGTTAGAGGTCCTCAGCAACCCTTTTCCAGCACACACCAACTACATGGATGTGGCTTAGCAAATTCAACCCCTGGGATCTCCACTGTGTCCCTGCTTGACAGATGCACAGCACACTAGCCTCACACAGTGCCTTATTTGACCTACTTTACAGTGGCACAGTATCCTACTGTACTGGGGAGGCAGACGCCAAGCACACTCTGGCTAAGCTGTCATTCCCTAGGGCAAACAGCCTAGTGTTGACCTCTACACCCATATGTTTAATTGTCAGATGCACAATATTTGTTGCTGATAGACTGTTTGCAGGTCTTTATTGTCATAGCATTCCCTGTTTCTATGAACAACTTGTGTGTCTGTGCCCAGTGTGAGCTTTCCATATGTTGAACTCTGCAGCCCACCACATTTGTGGATGAGTGTGAACTTCAACAATATCTCACGTTTATGGTTGTATGTTGTGTGTCATGTTGTGTAGTTACTGTCCAACTGCTTTGTGTCTGAACACAACAGGGATTATACTCTGCCTGCAGGGTTTGCATGGGATACTTTGCATACAGTTGTCAACATCCTTTCATACTGACCTAACACTGTAGTACCGTATAGTGTACTGGTTCAGTACTTTCACTGTGGTGGACAGTATCCTGGCCTTTAGTCCTATCACTGCTTTACATTTTCATAGTGAGCACAACAGCCTGGTTAGGGGCCAGTTGTGAACATCTGACCATGTTGCATTATGTTCAGATATGAACTACTTAAACCAGGCTTGTCCAACATTGGTAGTGTATTCCACAACATAGGTGTACATTGGCAAACACTAGCGATGTGCTCTAGGCCATTTCTAATGCTATTCGGAGAGTATGTTTGTCCTTCAACACACATTGTAAGTGGAGTTTGCCATGACACATGTCATGGTTAGTATACTGTGCCTCCGTCTACCCGTGACATAACAGTGATACCCAGGGTAAACCTACCATCTCCCATCCACTCATCAAGATTCTTCTTGAGGAGAGTCGATGAGTGACTCTCTGGCTAACCTGTACTGGGAGTTTACTCATGAGTGGGGGTGGCTTCTGTGTTATGGATCATTCAGTACAGCTTGTCCTATGTATGTCAGTGCTGGGGTTCAGGTCTCTCATGTGCATAGCTCACTGCCATTCAGATTGTACAAGGTGCAGCATGTTCATTGATTCCAGCTTGGACATGGCTTTATACATCAGGCACAGCTTGCCTCTGGGTGGGCAGTATGGCAGTGTGTGGAGGTGCAGTTTGTTTAATTAGGCAACACATGGCATCTGTTCAAGATCTTTGATACTCCTGGTGAGGTACTTATGGGGACTTTACAGTTGATGGAGGTGTCTGCTGAGGTACATCCCACAGGGGCTATTGTAGTCAATTGTAACGCTGATGAAGGATGACTGCAGAGCCACGATGACCTCCCCTTATCTAGATTTGACAACCTTCATGATAGGTGGGTATATGTTATGTTTCTGTAACCACTACAGCCACATGTTTGTCTATTGCAGGATATCTATCAACTTGTGTCCCCAGGTCTCTCATTACATGTTAAGTACTTAATGGGTTAACACCTATGTGGTAATTGGTGGGCACTTACTGTATATCCACAGGGGTTGACTATACACTTTTCTGCAATTAGCTTGCTGACATGGCTATGGCACCATTTGTCTGTTTCTATGTGACCCTTTTGTGGGATGCTTGTGTCAGCTGGAGGGTCAGATATGGTGGCCAGTTTGTAGTCCTCTGCAAACATGTTCAGACACAGTCCTTCCATGTTGGGCTGTACCTATGGGACATATATACCAAACAAGGGAGGTCCCAGAACCAAGCCTTGTGGGATGCCAGTTATATCTGGTTTGTAGTCCGACATGGCTGCAGCATGTCTGACCATGTCAGTTCTGTCCTTGGTCTGGTTTGAAACCCCTCTACTGACATAGGGGTTTATATTTAAGCTAGTGAGCCTATCTATAATGAACACGTGGGGTATTGCATGGAAGCCCTTGCAAGGTCCAGCTACACTGTGTGGACCACATTGCCCTCATCAATGACCTTAATGACTGTTTCAAATGAGTCAAACATGTTTAAGGGGCAGCATCTGCACTTAAGAAAGCCACACTGGGTAGGGTCCGGTGTCAGTAGGTCCCCAATATCTTTATGTCTGCGGTATATGCTGATCCTTTCCATAGCTGTGCAGACCAAGCTTGTCAGGATTCTGGGGTGGTAGTTTGCAGTATCCATTCAGGCAACACCTTTGTTGAGAAGGACTGCTGTTGTTGTACACTGCTCTTTGGGTACATATCCTGTGGTAAGGCTGACATTGAGCAGTAGTGTGATTTGGCATTCCATTCTTCTTGGAGTCCATGTTGGACTCAGCCCAGGACACCATCTCATGCCATTGCTGCTGTGTGATTTGCTTTGTAGATGCTGGCTGTTACCTCAGCATCTGCAATGTCAAGGGGCCAGCAGTCTGCTGGGATAGATATTTTGAATTCTGGGGGGGGGGGGGGGGGGTTGCACTGCACCTGTCAGGTTGTATGTTGGTAATATGTGTGTGTGTTTGGTATGCTGTTTGTAATATTTGAGTGATTCAGAGCATATCCGTGAATTCACAACAAGGTTCCTACCATCAGTTGAGAAAGCCTTGTGATTATCCTTAGTGTCCTGTACAATTTGTATCTTCATAGGTTCATACTAGGCTATCCACCCTAGGGCATTTATAAGCCTAGCCAGAGTGTGTGTGGCTTTTGTCACCCCTTGCTAGGTGAATATTATGGCCATTTATGATTTACTTTACTGTGCTTCTGTCTGGACGTGACACAGTGAAGACCACAAGGGTACATCTACGATCATCCATCCACTTGGCAAGATTCCTGTTGAAGAGTTTCAGTGAGGGGCTCTGCCTAGCATGGAGTGGGATTCTGCTCCAGGGTGTAGGGAGCCTCTGGGTTATGTATCTGTCCCTCCAGCACATCCTATTTCATTATGTGTTGAGGTTGACATCTCTCACTCTCACAGCTCTGATGGCTTTGGGTTTTCTGGGGTGGAGCATGTCCATTACTCCTGTGTTGGACATGGCCTTGTACAACAGGCATACAACACCTCTGTGTAGGCAGTATGTGACTGCATTCAGCTGGGGTGCCTACAGCCAGGCAGCATATGACATATATTTGAGACCCTTTATCCTCTTGGTGAGGTACCTTTGAGGTCTTTCTAACTGCTGCAGGTGTCAGGTAAGGTACATCCCAAATGACGCATTGTACTAGATTATGGGTCTGATAAGAGAACAGTATAGGGGCACAATGACCTCTGTTGACGTAGATGTGAATCCTTTCATGATACGGTGTCCAATATAGACAGTCTTCCTAGCCACATTGGCAATATGAGTGTCACATAACAGGTTACTGTCCACTTGTGTCCCTAGGTCCCTGATTACTCCTTCCATACATAATGGTTTACCACCTATGTGGTAATTTGTGAGTACCTTGTTTGGTATTTGGTGGGACATTCATACAGTCCAGTGTCTTCAGGACGGCTGGGTGGGGTTCCTGTGTGTGAGAGTGTGGTCTGTAGCATGCTACAGACTGTACAGCAGTTTTGCCTACAGTTAGTTGCACATGGGTGGTCTCTGATGCGTCATGCATTGTCAGTTACCTGGACGTATGGGTGTCTGTGCTGAATATGGATACTCCCTCTCCTTTTATGTTTTGGTCCAGGTTTTGGGGCCATAACGCATGATATGAGGTATAACCTGGTAGTGCTGGTGTGCTGTCAGAAGATTGCAGCAGGTTTCTGTCACTGCACGGACATCGATGTTCTCCATACTGGGGAGGGCCTCGGGAGCATGCATATTGCAATTTACATGTCTGGCATTGGTCAGCATTACCCTTATGTTTCTTTCCACTTATGTTTTCTAGGGTGGTGGGTTAGTCTTTTCAGCCTTGCCTATGAAAGGCTCTATGGAGGTGGCAAAAGCCTTATCCAATATCCAGATGCCCAGGGGTAACAGGTGCAAGCCATCCCTGGAACAGCAGTGTGGCTTGTCAAGCATGACATCCCAAGCAGACAGACATTGGATCCCCTTGGAATGACACCAGTAATTGTGCCACTTGTTAAAGCTGATCATTCTGTGTTTGTACTGTGGCATAATTCTTGGTGAGGGTAGGATGCTGCAAACGGTCAGTGTCATACCGGCCTGGACTACATAATCGGAAAGCTCATCTATGTCTCTTTTCATGTAGTCCAGGGAGGTACATCTCAGGTCATTCATGCCAGCATGGACAATGACTGCATCATATTTCTACTTGCTTTGGGGTGACCTGCGTACTTTTGTTATGTGGCGTATTGTAGCAGCCTACAGGCAGCTTACTGTACCCTTTCCCTTGTTCAGTCAGATGAGCGGGACAGCAGTGTGTCTGACTATGGAGTCACCTATTACAACTGTATCAGGCATGTTGTTTCTCCTTCTGGCCTGTGACTGTTTGGCACACCAGTTTTGTGTACTATGTGTTGCATGTGCTATGTTTGGAGGTTGTGGTTGCTTGGGTGTCTGCTTTGGAGGCCTCTGTTGGTGTGATGTGTTTGTAATTAGGGCCTCCGGGAATGTTTTTCTGTGTTTATGTCTTTGGTTTTCAGTTGTGATAGGTCTATGTGGGACTGGGTTTGTGGTGTGTGTGGTTACCTTCTCCTCCTGACAAGTTTTGACAGTACTGAGTTGAGGGAGCTCAGCCTCCGGTTTGGATAAATGGTTGCATCTCTCACATATATTTGTATTTCTTGGGGGGAGTTGAGGGTTGTCTGTGTACTTGGGGCAGGTGTAACATTGCCTCAGGATTCACAGATTCAACTTGTTGTAGCTGGCCTTAGTGGATTGTATGTGTGGACATATTTTATTGCCATACTACTGATCAGTGATTACTTCCTTTTTATGTTTGCTCTATCATGTAGTAGCTTCCTCATTCTCTTGCATGGTTTGGTAATGGCTGGAGTCCACCATGCCAGATGCCTGCGTGTATGGCATTGTGTCTTGTTTTTATTTGGGATTGCATAATCCAAGCATTCCTGGCAGTGTTCATGGAATGCCTGTATAACAGGTTCTGAGGTGTGGCCCATATTTTGGACCTGCACAGGGCCTTTAATGGATTCCACATCAGTTTGGAGGAGTGCAACTTTTGCTTTACACATGTTTTTCACTGTGGTTTTCTGGCCAGGGACTGTGGTCAGGATGTGTATATCCAGTGTGATTACTCTATGGTCTGGTCTTACCAGTGAGGGATACACTTCTCATCTTGCCTTCCAGTACCCATGTTGCTGATTATCACATCCAGTATGCTTACCCCTCTTGTGGGAGTGGTACGCTGTTCCTGGGCATTTTGGTTTATAGATTCTAGGAACCTTTCTCCTACAGTGTTGGAGCTAGTATAATGCTCCCAGTTTATGTCTGGGTATTTTCAGTCACCCAATATAATGTGGTTTGGAGGGCTTGATATATTCATGTATTCCAACATAGGCCAGGTGCAATTCCTGGTGTTAGGACGGTAGTCTGTAGCAGGCTATAAACTGGGAGGCAGTTTTAGCCACTGTTACTTGACCATGGCTAGTCCATGCTGCTTCTTGTTGTGGTACCAACATGGGGGTGTGGTTATCCTTGACAATTATTGCTAGTCACCCTCCTTTTGTAGCTTGTTCCATGTTTTGAGGCTGTACAGCACAGTATGAGGTGTAACCTGGTAGTGTTAGGGTGCTGTTGTGAGCCTTGACCCAGTTTTCTGTTACAGGACAGCTATCAACATTCTCCATACTGGGTGAGTTTAGACTGCATGCATCTTGCTGTTTAGACTTCTGGCATTGGGTAGCATTACATCTAGGTTCTTATCCCTTGTGATACCTATGGAGGTGGGTTTGTGTTTTGAGCCTTACCTATTCAGGGCACGCTGTGGGTAACAACAGCCTTTGCCAGTATCCATAAGGCCTGGACTGATAGGTGCATGCCACCCCTAGCAGGTGGAGCATCATGTCATGCTCAGCATGTCATCCCAGGCTGACACACATTGGATCCCCTTTGACTAACTGCAATACTTCAGCCAATTATTGCAATTGATCATCTCATCGTCATATTGTGGCATCATGCTTGGTGAGGGTAGGATGTTAGTCAGGGTCCTCAAGTGTGCATATACTACATGGTGTTACATTGCTTAATACATGGCATTCATGCCTCAGGTGGTGCTGCCGGGCTGACTCTGTTGGATGTACATATTACACTCCCTGTACATGTTTGAGAGCAGGTTATTTCATTTTAGGCATCCCTGTTATTATATGAGTGAGTCAGAGAGGGGTATCATTCCCAGGGTTCCTACTGACCCAGTGTATGTGCTATGCGTTGCCTCTTTGCCAAGGCCAGGGCATACTGGGCACACCTCCTTCTGCCTACTGGGGCAGGCTGAGGTTGTTCCTCCTCCGAGTCACGCTCTGCCTGTGATGGCTTTGGCAATGGTGGGGGGCTGTTTGGCCCGGCCCTATGCTGGCCCTGCTGCAGCTGTTTTCGCAAGATCATATTATGTAGCATAGCACATACCATGACAATTTGGGTACATGTAGTTGGTGAGTACTGCCGGGCTCCACCAGATGTGTCGAGACACTGGAACCATGACTTGAGCAGCCCAAACACATGCTCTATTACATTACGTGTTTGTGCATGTGCCTCATTATGGCGTTCCTGTTCAGGTGTGTGTGTGCGTTTCTGATGGGTGTCATCAGCCACAGCTCCAGTGCATAACCTGCATCCCCCACTAGGTGTCCATGTGGGATGTCCCCATTGGCAAATGTCTGGTACAGCTGCGTCAAATGCCAGATATGGGAATCATGGTAGCTCCCAGGGCAGCTAGCACACACATTCATTATTATGCCCTGGGCATCACACACAACCTGGCAGTTGATGGAGGGGAAGCCCTTTCAGTTAATGTAGGCCCTACACCGCTCACCGGCTGGTGCTTTGATGCATATGTGCATGCAGTCTATTGCACCCACTACCTCAGGGTATTCCGCTATTTGCTGGAAGAGATGCATATTGCTGGCCAATACCTCATGGGCATTGGGGAAATATACATGATCACCGACATGTGCTGACATGGCATCCAGGAACTGGTGCAGTACCCTGGAGGTTGATGCCTGTGATATCCCCATTATATCACCAGTTGGTCTCTGGAAGGTACCTGTTGCTAGTATTCTTATGCCAACACATACCTTGGTTTCCACTGGGATGGGTTCCCCTCTGCTGGTTCTGTGTGTAAGGCATGGCCTGCACAGCTCGACAATTTGCTGCAGGAGGTCTCTGTCCATTGTATAGTGCTCTACTATCTGCAGCTCATGTAACCCGTGGTAGGTGACCCTGGGCCTGTACACTCTTCTCCGTCTCCTCACTGTGGGTTGTCTGGCACCATCTGCATTGTCACCACCCTCAGCAAGTAGCCAATGTCTCCTTATGACAGCTATGGCAGCCCCTAGCATTTCCGCTCTGAGTCCAGCTTTTTCAGTTTTCACTTCTAATAGCTTACTCCTGTCTTGCAGTGTCTCTTGAGAGAAACATCCTGCACTGCTGTTTGCACAGTTTTAAGTGCTTGGCTGAGCTACTATTCTGCCTGTGTAATTGCCTGCTTCTAATTGTTTTCACCTGCTAGCTCCAGCAGTATTCCCTGCTAGCTTCCTACTAATTCTGTTGCTTTCTTTTTCCTTTCTGTTTCCTCAGGGGGGAGCAATGTGCATACCAGCAGAAACACGCTCACAGTGGCTTACACATGCGCACACATGCTTACACGGTTTACAATCTGCTTATTCGGGTTAAAACACACGCACACCAGTGCAAACAGTCTTACAACTCTGCCAACAGGCTCTCACATGCTCAGTCTGCCTTACATGTGTGCACACTGCCCTACTCGTACTTCATGGCGCGCACACGTGTGCATGCACGCCCAGCAAGAAACTTTGGTGTAAGCAACAGTGTACACCTTCCATTTCTTGACTTTCCCATGCTTATGTTGTGGCACTCCTCTTTCCATGATATGTGTCTGACATCTGTCATGTAACACTGACCTTCAATGAACTGCATTTCTTTCTACCATTCCCCCCTGTGATGTCACCTATCTCCTATTCTATTCCTCCCCCTTATGTATCTCTTACACTACTCAGAATGAGCTCATTTGCTATGTGACAGTGGGATTCAGTATCCTAACACTCATTTACATCAGATTGCCTACTAATGCTTAGTTACATGTCTTAGACTCAGCTTCCCCCCTTAGCAACCACTAAATGGTGGCCATGTTGTTTTTGGTCTGCTGGTCCCTGCATTGTAAATCCATGTATTGCATAAAACCCACATTTGTGGGTTTATAACCTTCATTTTTATGTTTTATACAGTGCAGCCTGTTTGCGCGGGGCTGCGTTTAAACATCGGCGATCGCCGAAAAAAAATTATTTATTTTTCATATTTGCATCGGGGTACCTTGCCAATGGCCACATATTTGGCCATTGGCATGCTGCCTGACACATATGCACCCTTTATTTGGAGCTGACATGGCTCCATTGTGGTTTTTGCAGAAACGTACTCAGTTGTCAACTGAGTACATTTCTGCAGCTAAAACGGCTTTTACACAGGCTGCTTTGGGCTTCGTGGATCGCTAATCTACCTCATTTGCATGCCTTTGGGCTGCAAGTGAGGTGATTAGCATATCCACACCCACTCCGTGTAAGAGACATTTTAGCTGGTCTCTTACACGGACTTTAGGACTGTTCCTGGATTGCGAAGGCTGCATGGAGTCTTACACTACTCTTAGACTCCATGCAAGCCTTCGTGAATCCTGCCCAACAACTATTTACTGCTACAATTTTAAATTTGTCAAAGCTAAAGTTTTACATATCAACAATGCATGTTCCATAGAATCCTTGACTTTAGGCACTTTCCATGATGTTTCTCCTTGTTACTTATTCCTCATCTCTCTCTTAACTAGCAGTTCATAAAGTAAAAAAAATCTAACATTTCCCACCTTTGTTTAAATTTCTTTTACATTTCCACTGTAATATTTCTTTCATTACCATTTAAATTTCCCAAAGGTTTGACATAATTTTTTCCATTACCTTTCATACCAGTCTTTTGTTTTTAAATTGCCTATCCAAAATCCAGCTTCTATAATGCTGTTCTTCCATGTATTTATTTATTTCCTTGACATCCTAGTTCTTCTTGCTGTTTCTAGTGTTTAAATCTTCCCATATATTCCACCACACTATCTAAGTAATACATCTGCTACACCATTTCTTGCATCACCCACAAGTGCAAAGATTCCAGATACACAATAGAGTTTCTTAACCATACTCCTTCTTTCTCCATAGTGTAGCACAACTACCCCATTAATTATCTCCTACTAACAAAATCCTTACCTCCTACTGACAAAACCCTTAACTCCTACTAATAAAACCCTTGTTTCCTCCTAACAAATCCCACACCTCCTAATAATAAAATCCATACCTTCTACTAAGAAAACCTGTACATCCTACTAAAAAAACTACACCTCTTACAAATAAAACCCACATCTCCTACTAAAATATCTCCTACTAATAAAATCCATATCTCCTATTAATAAAATCTGTACCTCCTACTAACAAAACAAATAGCTCCTACTAACACAGACCATACCCCCTACTAATAAAACCTGTACCTCCTATACTTCATGTATTTCACTCCTTTGAGTCATCCACATGTTTTTTTCACTTCATGTAAATTTTTGTAGTACTCATCATCAACAGCAGCAACAACAACAAATAATTAGAGTTCTCTTATATCAATAGTACTGAACTAGATGTTAATTTTGTTTTAGACTGCACATTTAACTTATTGATCATGTAATTCTTCTATGGAAGACGCAGGTTGTTTATTTCACAGTCATTTCCAAATCTTTCTCTAACACTAAATGCCTCAAAAACCATTATACAAAAAGGCTGTGTTCTTATATATATTAATGCTGCAACAGAATTAGCAATATACTTATGGGGTGTTATAACTCCATGTAAGGAATGGTCTAATGGTCAAGGCCTATACCTCATAGGTGCATGGTACTGAGTTTGATTCTAACCTCAGGTTATTGACTAGTCTTAAAAAATGACCCTCTCAAAGGAGTAGCCTAATAATCACCTATAAATTATGTCCCAAATGACACACGTGCATTTATTTACTTCTGATATGCACTACTTGGCTTCTTTTTCTCTTTCTCTTGCTTCTACCCATCATGTAACTTTGGACTTCTTTGCTCAAGAGTTAGGGACAAAACTACAAATAATGGGGAAAAGGGCCAAAATCAGGGTCAAGTTTTAAATATGTTAATTGCCTTAGAATATCAATGGAACAACAGGCTTTTCATTGCATTCATGCATTTTTGACAGAATAAGAATTATGAAGCTCTGCTTGGTGTTACGGGCTAACTAATCCTTAGTGATTCACCAGAAAATTAAAAATTTTACAAGGGGCAGGGCAAAAAATTTTAAACAAAATTAGGAATGTTATGTGTAAGCAGGGACAATTAAGAACTACGTGCTCCCAAAGCTTGAGCCTGCAGCTTCTCTTATACCAACGAAGTACAGGAGCACAACATCTCATGGCTGAATACACACAAACATGCACATGTACAAATACACACACATACACACACAGACATACACCCATACACGCACATGTGCACACACACACAGACACACACACACAGACACACACACATACAAACACACACACACACACACACACACACACACACACACACACACACACACACACACACACACACACTTTATATCACCTTTGACAAAAAATATCACTGGCTGCATCTTCTACTGGCAAAGCAGAAACATTCTCCATACTCAAAACTTCCTCATCTTCTTCCTATTCTTGCATCTTCACAGAGAAGCATTCCACTACTTCTTCTTAGGAAATCACCGATTCATTGTCTCACTCTGTTTCTTTCATTAATTTCAGCAGAGTCTCATTTCTATTTATTTATTCTTTTTGACAAGATTAGTCCCACTAGGCCAGAGTGTTCTTTTCAGGGGAGACCTGAGGTGGTATTCATACTTCCTAAGGCAAAGTTGGACATGGTAATGGGGAACCTCCCCTGCTCTTATTTAAATAAGTATCATGGCATCATTAACATCCACCTAAGCTACAACTAATTCAGATAGATGGGGCCTCAGTTTTATGTATCATCCGACTTACCTTACAGCATTACCACACTCTCAATGGTTTCTCAGCTACTTTATTAAAATCAAAAGTATTTCCCTTACTCCACATACCTGTTAACATCTGTCATCTTGGATCTACTCTCTTTGTCAGTCAGTAGACAGTCTGCACCTTGTGCTAAAAGGAGTAAGGGAATTTCTCCAGTTTTCTCACCAAATACTCCCTAGGCAATATAAGGACTATCCTGGGTCTTTCCTGGAAAGAGGCTACTGGCCTAGTGGGACTAAGCAAATTAACAAAGCATACATTGAACTGAATAAATAAAATATTTCTCTACAAGTGCCTGTTATTCCTCATACATATATTGCTATCTTCCTAGTGGATGAAATCAATAATGTTTCAAATAAATAGAGACTGGAAGAACTTGGATCATATAGTCAATGCCTCACCTTAGCCCTTAGGTACAAACCTAACCACTTTGGTGTAATTCCAGCATTTACTCTCACCCTACCAGGTAGTACTGCATAGGTATTACACTGGATTTAAGAATATTTCAAGTCTGGATTTCTTTTAGAAAACAGTAATGAATGCTAGTAGCACTGAGTGATTTATAGACTCTATTTTTTTTTTCAAATAGACTTTTATTAGCTTTTACATAACACAACTTGAAGAATAAAACTGCAGTTCAATAATCATGTGAACAAAACCACATAGTAAAATGCAACTAACAATACAACTACTTTAAGAACTATTTACAAACAGTACAAAATGCTGCAGTACTCTAAAATAAATCAGCCTATATAACACCATTAAATGAAAAATTGAGTACTTAATTATTAATTGATGGGTAGTTAAACAGTATGCAAAGAAAGAGGGTAATCAAGAGGCTAAGATATCTATAGCAAATACATTAGATAGAAGGAATAGAAGACCATTACACATATTGATCCCTTGAGACCAAGCAAATAGGACCAACTAAAGATATCGCCGTGACCCAACAACCACTTAACAAAAAATTCTTAGTAAAGTAAATGTAAATATGTTAGGGGATTTAGATGTTATATATAAAATTATCTTCAGTCATTCATCAAAAGAGAAAAAATAAGATCCCACACTTTTTGGTAAGTAACTCTTTTACAGGGGTTAGTTATTATCAGTTTTTGTGCAGTAATGTATTTTATTGCAAGAGTTTTAAAACCATTCCATGACAGCTTAGAACGATCAGTCCAGTGACTAACAATATAAAACTTAATTAATAGACATAACGTAATGAGAGCTTTAAGTTTAAGGTTTGATAATTCAACATTTGTGATGTGTAACAATGCCATTTCCCAACTTAAAGTAGATTTATGGTAGCCCATTTTGTCTAGTCTTACTTTAAGAGAGCACCAAATACTATGAGAATATCTGCAAAACCACATAATGTGAAGTATATCAGCATGTGGACAAGAGCAACTAGAGCATGTAGTGGAGACATTTGGATTAAATTTATTTAGGTGAACAGGGGTTAAATATAGGTTGTTAGTGATCATAAATTGTGTATACCAAAGTTTTTTAAATGGTGAATGTTTAATGGTGTAATTAATTGAAAGTAATTTCTGTTGAAGGGAGATGGTGTCACTCTGTTGATTCCAGTAATCCGCAAAGATAACTTTCTCTTTGTACAAGCGACTGGAAAAGAGTTTATAAGCAATAGAAAGCATGTTCTTCTTATTGGCTAGGATCTGTAACAGGTCTGCTATTGCGTTACCTTCAACTTCTAGACTAGGATGGTTATATAGAAAAAATGATGTAAGGTCTCTCAATTGCCTCAAAATGATCGCGTAATTTTTGGGAAGAGAGAGGCATTCCTAAAGTCTGTAAGTGAGAGATGATTGGACCTGTGTATGTCCCGAAGGGTAATATCTTTAATCAAAGGGAAGTTATTTAGGTTAATCATCTCATTGTTCATTGTTAAATTTGGATTAAGGTGAATAGGTTGAAATAATAAAAAGGCGTTAAATAGATTCAGGGAATTGAACAAATCCTGACAAGTTTTAATCAACTCCTTTAAGATACTGTGGAATTTTAGTTTCGTACAGTTGTTTTTACTAAGAAAGGGGAGAGCTCCAGGATTAATGTTATTTCCTAAAGCGTACCTAAACCATATTTCAATCCATAGAGGCATCCAAGAGGAGGAATTAGATTTATAATTAGCAATAGCGAAAATTCGGTTAGTACGAATTATTCTATAATATAGTATAAGATTAGGCATCGCCAAACCACCCAATGTTTTAGGTAGTGTAAGCTTTTGATATGAAATTCTCACAAATTTAGGATACCACATGAATTTAGCTAAGTCTATATGTATTCTATTAAGAAAGGGTATCGAGACCGAAGACATAGTAGCATTGAGATGGTACAGGAGTTTGGGGAGAATGTTCATTTTAATGATAGAGGCTTTAGAGAATAATGGTAATTTCAGTTGTTGCCATCTCTCTATATCTTGAGCAATAGAACTCCATGATTTAGATAAGTTAAGATGTGAAAATGATATGCAGGAATGTTCATAATAGACTCCCAGGTATTTAAGAGAGTAGTCTATCTTAAAGGAGGATAATGGAAATAAGTATGGCTTATGTGCTAAGGGATTAATCGGGAAAATGAACAATTTATTTATATTAATTTGATATCCTGAGATGGATGCAAAAATATTCAAGGAGTTAGTTATCTTCTTAGTATCAGTAATAGGATGTTCAAAAAATAAAATTAAATCATCTGCAAATGCCGAAAAGATGGTTTTAATGTTACAAATTCTAGGAATAGAGCGATATGTTTTTTGTGCTATGAACAAAAATAAAGTTTCTAAGTATAAATTAAATAATAGCAGAGAGAGGGGACAGCCCTGTCTAGTACCATTTAAGATTTTAATAGGTTGAGAATATTTTCCGTTGATGTATGAGCGAGTATAGGCATTAGAATAGAGTATTTTAACTAGGTTGATAAATTTAGAAGGGATACCAAAATGTGAAAGGGTCAAGAATAGAAAATTCCAGTTAACACAGTCAAAAGCTTTGCACGCATCTAAGACCAAGGCATTGGGATTTTTTTCTTTTTTGATGAGATTTATTAAGGATTCTAATAAAAGGGTGTTATCCCAGGTATGCCTAAGAGGCATAAAACCTAACTGTTCTGGGGAAATTAAATAGGACATGATTTTCTTGAGTCTATTAGCAAGAATAGCTGAAAAGATTTTAATGTCTATATTCATAAGGGAAATCGGTCTATAATTATTGGGATTAGACCCATCCAGATTGTTTTTAGGAATTAAAATAGTCTTAGAATGATTAATATATAGATCCTTTATTCCATAAATAGAGAAAGATTCATAGAGTTTTAATAGAATAGGAGTAAGAGCAAGTTTAAATGTTTTATAAAAATCGGACAAATATCCATCCGGGCCCGGGGCCTTGCCTAACTTTAAGTTATCAATTGCCTCCATTATCTCAGATTTAGAAATTGAAGCAGATAAAATATCTTCCTGATCTTTAGATAACTTTGGGAAAGTAAGGTTATCTAAATATTTCCTCATCTCCACACTGGGGAGAAGATTATCTTTATTAGCAAAAATATCGGAGTAAATTTGTTGGAATATATACACAATCTGATCGTTGGATTTATAAGTCTTATCCTTGTGTTGAATACCCAGGATTTTAGGAGATTTGGGACAATTGAGGATTAAAGAGCACAGCACAATGGGGCCAGAACCTCGGAATTAATCCACCAACGCTGAACGAATCTTCAAAATTTTAATACTGTTATTATAAACATAAAATACAATACAAAATACGTGAGCACTTTCGTTTGGCCTCTGCCAAACTTTTTTAAACAGTTGCCAAACCGTTTTCTTATCATATATATAAATGTAACGTGTTAATTAATCAATTTAAGTTACGTTTCCTTTTAAAGCAATATGTTAAGCTTATGCTTTAAACAGTAATTTGATAAAATAGTGTAGATGCAAATATATGTAGATATAAAATATAAGTATAAAATACAAATACAAATATAACATACAGATATAACAAACGTGCCTTCCCCTATATGTTGCAAAACAATGTTGTTGCCCTGTATAAATTGTACTGACAGTTTAACATATTGCTTTAAAAGGAAACGTAACTTAAATTGATTAATTAACACGTTACGTTTATATATATGATAAGAAAACGGTTTGGCAGCTGTTTGAAAAAGTTTGGCAGAGGCCAAACGAAAGCGCTCACGTATTTTGTATTGTATTTTATGTTTTATAATAACAGTATTAAAATTTTGAAGATTCGTTCAGCGTTGGTGGATTAATTCCGAGGTTCCGGCCCCATTGTGCTGTGCTCTTTGGTTTCTGAAGTTTTGTTTTTTGAGATTTACAATTGAGGATTAACCTGGCTAACGTTCTAGAGGGAGTTTGTAGAGATTCTGAATATCTGTGAATATAGCGTATTTCTTGAAGAGAAAGGTTATTTTGATGATGAAGAAATAATTCCTTTTGTTTCAACTGCAGCTCGTTCTCCGTGTCTAGAGAATAATTCTCAAGAAGTCTTTCTTCCAACAGCTTAATCTCTATATTCAAATTTGTTTGTTTGTCAGAATTTAATTTCTTAACATAACTAGCTTTTCTTATGAGGATACCTCTAATTACTGTTTTACTAGCCACCCATCTAACATCAAAGGGGATAGTATCATCCTGAGGAGAGGAAAAGAATTCACTTAGTACAGAAGTAATTTCTGAAACTAAAGATTGATCTTTTAGCAAATTACTGTTCAGGGACCAATTATATGGTCTAGTATGCAAGGGCAATTTAGAGGTAAAGACTATCTTAAGGTTTATCTTGGAATGATCGGATAAGAATCTCGGTTCAGTTAGAAATTTAACTTGGTTATAAGCCAAAGCCAATGAAATCAAGAAAAAGTCTAGACGAGACCATGAACGGTAACATTTAGAGAAATAAGTGAATGTGTTGTCATTATCCTTAGGATCATAAGAAAACGAAACAGGGTCCACTAAGTCAAAGTCAATTATTAGATCAGACAGAGCTTTAGAAGCTTGTATGTTATAGGGATTAGATTTGCCTGAACAATCAGTAATAGGGTCTAATACGGTATTCCAGTCTCCTCCCAATATAAATAGATGATTCGGGAAATGAAAAAGAAAGTTATGAACTTTCATAATAAAGTCCACTTGATTTGAACAGGGACCATAAATATTTAAAAATAAAATAGGTTTATTTAGGTAGTGTGTCGTACATGTAAAGAAACACCATCTCCCTTCGGTATCTGACCCTAGTGACATTATCTTTACTTTAAATGAATTCTTGATAATAATCACCACTCCCCTTGAGTTTTTCCTAAAACCCGACATAATTATCTCAGTAATCCATCCTTTTCTCCCCTCTTTAATCCAGTCTTCATCTAACATATGAGTCTCTTGCAAAAAGCAAATATTGGATTGTGCTTTATATAAAAGATGTATTACCAGGTTTCTTTTATTTTTCTCTTGTAATCCCCTAACATTCCATGATGATAAGTTCCAAGAATTATACATAGAAACGTGACATCAGGTATAGTGAGTTTGCGGGTATTGCTAAATAAAGTAATTGGTGGTGGCTAATTCTAAAATGTAGGAAGGGATCAAACAACAAAAGCAAACAGACAATGCAGCATTGTACAAAATATCTGAAAACCAGATCTCTCAATCCCCACCCCGTGCCCAACCACAAGACCTCTGTAATTGAGAGAAAGGTATGATTAAGGGTTTTAAACGTACAGTTATATTTAAAATTAAACGAAAACCTAACAACAACTATAAAATATTTACAAAAAATATATAGCAAAATCTTCATTCCACTCAAAGGCATCTCCACCCTGCTTAACAAATCCTCAAGCTTCCAACAATTGCTGGATAGTATATTTTTAAAACAAAAACAAAAGAAATGAAGTTGGTTAGATCCAGTATTTAACTTTTGAAGATAATTGACATTCATGTTGTCATAAAAATGTGGTTTATAGGTTACTACAATAAACTTAAGGGCATTGTTGTAGGCTCACTATAGTATATACCACTAAGTACAAATTAGAAATAATATATATATATATATATACATATAAGGTACATGTGACCACTAGTCACCATTCTAATCAATGGTAGTACCTATTCTCTCTGCAGATAAGCGATTGAAGAGAGAGCGAGATGACTACCATTCTTGAAAAACACACATACTTAGAAAAGTATCATAAGACATTTGTATCATAGATATTTCAGTACCTCATCACTTCATTAGAAATGAGGGTTAAAAAAAAAAAAAAGTAAAATGAATTTCCCTTTGAAGCACGCAACCAGTCTTGAAGTCAGAAGTTATCATTAAACTTCCTTGATGCAAAGGTGTAACTGAATTCGATCTGTAAGGTCTGGTCCCTTTAAGGAGCACTAGGAAACAGATAAACAGCAAAAGGGGACCCATCCAAAACAAAAAGATAATGAAGGTAATTACTTTCAAAAGCAAACAGTAAACTCGAAGAACTCAATCTATAAAAAAAAAAAAAGGACGAGTGACACAGTCGCTTTTAGTCTAACAGACCAAAGGAAGCTGAATAGCCTCTGATATATGTAAAAAAAAACAAAGTGAGTAACTTTATTTCCTGGAAGGGGTTGTACCAAAACAATTTATAAAAACTGAATCCGCTTCCTTAGGGGAAGAAATGTTGAACCTGGACTCGTTAAAGGTAAAGGATAGTGTGGAGGGAAACTTCATTTGAACCTTAATATTGCGCGATATAAGCTCAGCACAGTAAGGAGCCAGTTTACGACGTTTTTCTCTAATCTCTAGAGGTAGGTTTTGTGAAATCGAGATTGGTTGATTCTTCCATGTAAATTTTTTAATTCTCTTGTATTTTGATAAAATAAGTTGCAGATCTTGGTGATTTAGTAATTTAACATACAACGGTCTAGGGGCTTCACTGACTTGTCCGGTACGTAGGGCTCTATGTACTCTTTCGATGGCAAAGTTGGGTGGGGGACTTATACCTTAGCATAAGTCGTAGAACATTTGGGTAACAATTTCAAGGAGTTGGTTTGCCTCATAGGACTCAGAAAGACCTCTAATGATTAGATTGTTCCTCCTACTTCTGGATTCCAAATCCGTTTGTTTAATTTGCATATCAGAGAGTGTTTTGTCCGATGCTTGTAACATTTCTTTCATGTGGTCAATTTCAAATTGGTTTGATTTAGTTTTTTCTTCTACTAAGTCTAGTCGGTCAGCAATCTTTTTGATTGAAGTACTAAATTAATTCATTTTATGTGTTAGCTCGTGTTTTGCTGACTGTAGCGGGAGCAGTGCATTTTCAGTTCATCCATCATTGGATTAGTATCAGACTTTGATTTTAATGAGTCTTTGTGTTGTTCTTGGGACTGTTTAAAAGACCTTAATCTTTTAGTGTCTTTTTCTGGTAATACAGATAAAGCAGATAGCTTGGTTTTAGTCGTTTGACTATCCATGGGCTCAGGCTCTTTAGGCATTGTAGTACTCCAGCAAGCAGTCTACTGGGTGTTGTCAAGTACGAGGGTGCTGAAATTCCAGGCCTCTAATGAACCGTGTGTACGATCTTTCTCCTTGGTTGTAGACTGTTATAAAGTATTCCTTTATCACTGGCTTGTATCTAGTTATCTGAAGTCTATTTTATGAAGGTTCCTATAAGAAGATTTTGTTGCACTAGATCTTAGCTTATATAGTTTGAAAAGAGGTATTTAATTAAAGCCGGTTAACTGGAGCTATGAGGAGAGGGTGTTATTCAGACGACCACCATCTTGGAACTCCTGATATAGACTCTAATTTTATTCCGGTGGTGGGGGGTATGGTGAGCTTTGCTGTCTGAGTGGTTATCTCATTACAGAAGATAGTACAGGCTGAGCTGTGCAACACCCCTTTACTTTCATAGGAACAGGACATTTGTGAGAAAGACAGCAGCAAAGTATCTAATGTAGCAACTGTTTATATACTTTCTGAAGCAGAAACAGAAAGATAGAAAAATAAAATCGCCTCTCTCACAAGAAAGTTGCAAAAGTAACAAAGAAAGCCCACCTTTAATTTCTTGCTTAATTATTTATTGTTTTGTGCTTTCTGTCTTACAAGAGTGACATAATAGTTATATAATGACTCCATGACCTCTGTACAGGAGACCTATCAAAAGTTGAATACAGACTTTTCATGAGATCCTGGTTGGGTGAAACTCAGTGAGTCCTCAGCTCCCATAGCCTTTAAACATACAGATCATCATTACTGTAAGGCTGCAGTTGTGTGAGCTCTATTTTGCTGCATTTGGTGTTTTCACTTTAATTAGGTATAAATGTAGCATGGGTGTTTGGCAGTGGTGGGTGATGACTTCAAATTAAGGGATAGGCTGCAGGAAGCCAATGAATGGGTGGAGTTAAGGGACTGGCTGTATTACAGCAGGTTTATAACTGTGTACCCATGAAAAACAGATATGGTCACTCATTTTCATCCACAGATTGCTTCAGTAAAAACCTACTCATTATAGCCACTTTATTGACTATATACACTTTTAGTGTCAAGTTGTAATCAACACTCCATGGGTCACCTGGTTACCCACTAATCTCCCCTGCAATCCCCCACTACCCTCCTCTTGTTTTCCTTCATCCTGGCCCCTTCATATTTCATCTTACTTTTAATCCTCCCCCATGTTTTTAACACTCTGTAATTGGCCACTGTTTTTATGTCTAGAGGAAGTAACTGAATTAAGATGGGGGGTCTGCTAAGACCCCAGAAGTCATAAAGTTATAGATGCACTGGGGTGCACCATAGTTTTTTTTAACTGTTTGACTTAATGATGATGGCCTGAATGGACTATTATGACTATGGAAATACATTCAGTCTTTCTGGGAATAGTGCCTTCCTTCCTACCCCTCGAAAAGTACCACTCTGGTTTTAGATTAGGAAGAAAAGTAAAAGAAGACCAGACCAGAGACAAATAATATACTGCTGAGTATCTGAGAGAAGAAATCAAACACTTGGATAAAGTTCATAAAGAGAAAAGGACATCAAATAGAAGGAACAAACAGCCAATAACTTAACAGGGGAACCAAGTGCTGTTATATGGTAACACTACTCAGTGCAACATTTTGCCAATGATCAGTTGCTATCAGACACATCCTGACCCAGCCACCCCAGACAGCTACTTACTGAGTGCAATACTGATGCCTGACTGTTACAGAAAGTGAAAAAAAAATATGCACACTACTTCTGTAAAGCCAGAATAATAAATGCTTATTTTACATAAATGACAGTGTCAGTCAGTTTTATTTCTAGACAACCCCTGCATCCAATTAAATCCATCTTTATTGATTAAACATACCTCAGATTTCATAGTGTAATAAAATATAAATAGCAACAATTGGACAAAGTAACTTATTTTACCCCCCCCCCCACACACACACACACACATGTGGTCATCAACTATTTCCCCTAACATCAAAATGAAACATTCCCCCAATGACATCTTTGGTTGTTTGTCCATGTATGCACATTCACATATACATACACACAAATAAACACTTTAAGTGCTTACCTTAATCCCACATCCTGGTACTAGCACATATAGTGCCTAAAAAGTACTTGAAAATTAAAAAAAAAATCCATTGCTTGTGCTTCCCCTTTCACATTAGCCACTTCCTTCTTCTTGGCTAAGACTGCCTCAGTCACCTGAAGCTTCCTGATCCAGTCAGAAGGGCTCTTTGCTACATCACACAGCAGTCTGGTGAGTCACTCATTAAGAGACACTTCTGTGACTGCTGAATGCTGCTGATTAGCCACATTTAATGATCATGATACCTAATACCAGGCTGTTTTCAAAACAGCCCAGTAATTGCAAGAAACAGAATTTTATTTTTTCAGATCTCTTTGGAACACAGCAGACTTTCTGAATTAGCAGATTTTTTTCTTTTTTAAGTTGGGAGGGCTGCAGTCCAGCAGTGCCTGCAGTACCAGGATGTGGGATTAAGGTAAGCACTTAAAGTGTTTATTTGTGTGTATGTATATGTGAATGTGCATACATGGACAAACAACCAAAGATGTCATTGGGGGAATGTTTCAATGAGAAACCCCTGGTGTGGGGGACTGGGATGTACAAGTTTCTTGCCCAAATAAATAAATAAATAAATAAATAAATAAATAAATAAATAAAAATGTTTTTACTGCTTTTGCTCACAGTTGCAATGGGTTGCATTTTGCTGTGTGATTGCTTCCCTGATTATGTTTGCTAGGAATTTTCCTTTTATGTATTATAGAACATTCAGTGCATCTTACTGACTATTGAGCTATATACATAGTGATGATATTAAGCAACAGCATCAGAGTACCTATCTCATTTAGGAAAAATAATACTATTACCAGTAGTCATAAGTTGTGTTGTGTCTTTCGGCTTTTCCAGTAGTCATAAGTAATGTCCTAAAATTCATTAACCAGTAAGGCAAACCATGCTTGCATAGTATGACAATGTAGTAACATTACTTATGGGAGTCTGCAACAGCCTGCTTCAATCTGTATTTTGACCCTTCCCTTGAGTAACTTTATTACTCAGTGAAACATTCCTTATCATTTATTAACTAATAGTAACTATTATTAGCATTTCACTCATCCAAAGTGCAGGATTTATTTAACCAGAATAAATCATTGCATAGCATATCTCTCAGCCTCAAAACATTAAAAATCATAGCAAAGATTCAGAAAGAGGAGCACTTTTTTAATTTTCAGAACAGAAGGTCTTTAGACACTATATATTTAGTTGTACTAAATCTTTATATATGCTTAGTTTAGGTATTTAATAAAGTATGTACCCATAAATAGGTCTGACTACATGAAAGACATCATAAATCTAAGAGGAACAAGGCTAAATCTGATGTGCAAAATCATAACACAATGCATAAATCATAGTATTTGAGAGATGTGGTGCATAGTCATACTTTTCATGTCATTGCCTTTTTTATTTATTCTTAGATACATTAAGTATAGCCTTCTTTTCATGAATCCATCGACACAAAAGCATAAACATTCATATAAAATAACTGCAAACCTAAAGCTCTGTGTGCTCTTATTATGTTAAGAGGCAGGATGAAAATGTCTTACTATTCTTCTTAACATCAAATACAATTAACATTCAGAGCAAAATGTGCACAGAAATTCCGAGTAAATAAAATGAATCTAAGTCATAATACAGCATTCCAGTTTTCTTTACAACAGGGATAAAAAGAGTGAATAATCTAGAATGAATATTTTTTAAACTTTTTATTGCATTTTAAAACAGAATGAAATCAGTATATAAAAATTTAGCATAACATTACTATCAACAAAAAAATACAAACAAAAGAAACTATATACAACATCCAAAACAAAAGCTTACATTGAACAAAACCATTAATATTTTTCTAATAAAGCTTTATTTTTTTGTAAAAATAAATATTTATGTGTTATGTTCGATGTTCTGCTGTAGTTGTTTATTACATACATTTTTGCTAGCCAGATAAATTCAGTGAAAGAGAATTTTTTTTTTTTATTTTTCCAATTTATTGTAATAATTTCCCTGGCGATAGCCAGGATGGACCAAAGAAGACACATTTGTGTTTTTGGTATGGAATCTGGAATTGGAACATAAAAAAAAAATCAAGGGATTTATAACAGTGTAGTTGTCTGACGACAATGCTTTAGCAAACTTTCTGAATTCTACCCAAAAACTGAGCAATTATTTTACATTCTATAACCATATGATGCCAATTTGCATCTAGAACCTCATCACATCTCCAATATTTTATTTTCTCTGTTTTATAAATCAAGGCAATTTTATGTGGAGTTAAAAAGCTTCCATGTAAATCAGGTAAAAATTCTCCAATAAAGTGATGAGATTGTATTACTAATAGATTTCAAAGATAAGCTTTTATTGATATTTTGAAAAAAAAACATTATTCATTTTTGTTTAATAATCTCAATAAAACAAATTAAAGACTATTAATTCACCTCTTAAGATCATATAAATTGTTGATAGATAAGATTTACTTTTGCACCCATCACTGTTAATGCTAAAGAAAAAATCTAAACTTTTAAGAATGGGTTTTGTATTCATATTTAATGATATTTGTATTTTATCATTAAGAAATTCCCTAAATATATGCTTAACAAGCTATTTTTCATTATATTACATTTGGCCAAAATATGGTCAGCAGTATGCAGTTTATTTCCATCTAGAAATTGATACCAACATTTTAAATAATTTTCTTTAAGATCTATTATTTAACATAGATTAAAAATTATTCCAAACATCCATTAGTATAAGCTATGGGAAACATCAGAATTAATAAATCTTTAACATGATAATTATTATCTATCACTTTCCTGAACATAGTTAAAATGCCATTGCTATATTTTGACCACATTCTATAGTTTTTGCTTTGATAATATTTAGCTTGTTGTTGAGTGATAGTACTTGTATCTGTTATGCTTGGATTTGGTGGGCAATATCCCTGTTGTATATAATGTACCATAACAATGTATTACTGATTTCTGAATGCAAATGTCTCTGTTTATTGTATTGATTTTATTGCTATATTGTTATATTTTTTGTTGTTTATTCTACTAACTTTTTTGTTTCTTTGAATACTACTTCTTTTAGCACTATCTGCTTATCTCTACTTCATCTCACTTCTATCATCCTGTTCACCTTTTTAACTAATTCTCACTTTATTCTTTAACATCTTTCTCATACTCTCATTTCATGTGACTTTATTCAATTTATTCCTTAGCCTTCCTTCTCATACTATATGTTTATGTTACACTCTCTCTCTCTAATGCATAGATTTTTAACCATTCTATTTCCTCATAGTTTCATAGTTTCATAGTATAGTACTAGGCTATCTGCCCTGGGGCATTTGTAAGCCTAGCCATAGTGATGTGGCTTTTTGCCACCCCATGAAGTGGTAAAAAATGTACAAAATAAATCTAGAATACTGTGCCTCTGTCTAGTAGTGACACAGTGAAGGTCCCCTTATATAATAGAATTAGTTTACTGTGCCCCTGTCTAGCAGTGACACAGATGTGACCCCTGGGGTAAACTTACGATCTCCCATCCACTCATCAAAATTTCTCTTGAAGAGAGTCAGTGAGGGGCTCTGCCTAATACGAACTGGGATCCTGTTCCAAAGCATGGGAAGCCTCTGGGTTATGAATCTATCCCTCCAGCATGTCCTATTCATACTTGTGCCCAGGTTTAAGTCTTTAGCTCTCGTGGTCCTGATGGATTTGGATTTTTTGAGGTGGAGCATGTCCATCAGATCCTGATTGGACATGGCCTTGTACGCCAGGCAGAGATCACCTCTGAGCAGGTGGTATGCTACTGAATAGAGCTGACGTTTCTTTAGTCTGGCAGAATAAGACATATGTTGGAGACCCTTGATCCTTTTGGTGAGGTACTTTTGTGGTCTCTCCAGCTGTTGCAAGTGCCGGGTGAGGTACATACCAAATGGGGCATTGTACTCAATCATGGGTCTGATGAGGGAGGAATATAGGGGTACAATGACATCCTTGGATCTGGATGTGAAACCCTTCATGATGAGGTGTGCAAGGTAGAATGTTTTCTAACCACTTTGGCAACGTGGGTGTCAAATGAGAGGTCGCTGTCTACTTGGGTCCCTAGGTCTCTGATTACTTTTTCCGTACTCAGTGGGTTGCTGTCTATGTGATAATTTGTGGGTACTTTGTTTTTCCAAAGGGATGACTATACATTTTTGGCATTTAGTTTAAGGCCGTGACTATGGCACCAGTTGTCCGCTTCAGTGAGGCCTTTGTAGGATGTGTGTATCTGCTGGTGTATCGACTATGGCGCCTAGTTTGCAGTCATCTGTGAACTTTGTCAGCCACAGCCCTCCCATGTTTGCTTTAACATCTGAGAAATAAATGCCGAACAAGAGGGGTCCCAGGACAGATCCCTGTGGGACACCACTTGTGACTGGCTTTGAGTCTGACATTGCTCCAGCGATTTTAACTTTATGGGTTCTGTCCTTTAGCCAGTTTGCAACCCATCTAGTGACATAAGGGTTTACTTTTAAGCTGTTTAGCTTATCTATGATGCCTGAGTGGGGTATTGTGTCGACGGCCTTAGCCAAGTCCAGGTATGCTGTATGGACTGCTTTGCCCTCATCAATGGCTCTAGTGACTGTTTCGAAAAAGTCAACCAGGTTTAAAAGGCAGGATCTGCCCTTTACAAAACCGAACTGGGTGGGGTCAAGCGTCTGTAGGTCCCCTATGTCTCCGTTTATGAGTTCCATAATGATTCTTTCCATAGCTTTGCAGACCAGGCTAGTCAAGCTTATGGAGCGGTAGTTTCCAGGGTCTGTAGAGGCACCCCCCTTGTGGAGTGGGACCACTGTTGCTGTACGCCAGTGTTCAGGTACATATCCCGAAGTAAGGCTAAGGTTAAATAACATTTTTATGTGTGGGTTTAGCTCCTCTTGGAGTTCACGTAACACACACCCCAGGATACCGTCAGGTCCCATTGATGCTGTGTTTTTTGCTTTGTTTAGGGTGGTTCTCACTTGGACATCAGAGATGACAGGGAGATTACATTCAGCTGGGATAAGTATTTCTTCTTTTGGGGGTGAAGGAGGCAAAAAATTTGCACTGAACCTGTCAGCCAGAATGTTAGCAATATCTGTGGGTTCAGTGTATTTTTTGTTGTTGTGAACCAACTCTGAGCATATCTGAGGGTTTCCCAGGTTTCTAACATAGCTGAAGAAGGCTTTGTGGTTATCTTTAGTGTCCCTAGTGATTTTTCTCTCAAAGTTTGCCTTGGATGTTTTTATGAGAGAACGTAGTTTTCTGCTAATGTTGATCAGAGATGTCTTCCCTTCATGGGATTTCGCTCTGACGTGCAGTAGCTTCCTTCTTTTGTTATACAATTTGTTTATTGCTGAGGTCCACCAGACAGGGCGCTTACATTTGGTGGAGAGGGACTTGGATTTGTTTGGGATTGCATGATCCATGCATTCTTGGAGATGTCCATAGAAAGCATTTGTGAAGGATTCGGCATTGTGGGATGTGGTATCCACTGGCACAGTGGGCTTAAAGGATACCATCTCAGTCTTAAGAAGAGTGAAGTCTGCTTTTGAGACGTTTTCACTGTGGTCTTTGTGCTGGGGTGGAGGTGGGATATGTATATCCAGGGTGATTAGTTTGTGGTCAGATCTCACTAATGAGGGGTATACTTCCAGTGTGGAGCATTTTGTCCCCATGTTTGTGATGATCAGGTCTAGTATATTATCTCCCTAGTGGGAGAGGTGACTAGTTGTTCCAGTGCATTTGAATTTATGAATTCCAGGAACCTTTGGGCTAGGGTATTAGGGCTAGAATAATGTACCCAATCTATGTTTGGGTAGTTGAAGTCTCCCAGTATGATGGTATTTTGTGATACATTCATATCCTCCAATGTCTTCAGGAAGGCTGAGTGGGGTTCTTGAGATTGGGAGGGTGGTCTGTAACATGCTACCAGTTGTATAGCAGTTTTGCCTATGGTTAGTTGCACCTGTATGGTCTCTGATGCTTCATGTGTTTCTACTAACCTGGAGGTGTGGGTGTCCTTTATGAATATGGACACTCCCTCCTTTGTGGTTAGGCCCGGTTTTGGGGCCAAAAAGCATGATACGAGGTATAGCCTGGTAGCGCTGGGGTGCTCTTAGGAGCCTTGAACCAGGTTTCAGTTACTGCACAGACGTCGATGTTCTCCATGCCGAGGAGTGCATCAAGTGCCTGCATCTTGAGATTTAGACTTCTGGCATTGAGCAGCATTACCCTTAGTTTTTTCCATTTTGTTTTCTAAGGAGGTGGGTTTGTCTTTTGAGCCTTGCCTAAAAAAGGCACTATGGGGGTGGCAAGAGCCTTAGCCAATATCTGGAAGCCCAGTGGTGACAGGTGTAAGCCATCCCTTGAAGCAGCGTGGCTTGTCCAACATATCATCCCAGGCAGACAGACATTGATCCCTTAGAATGACACCAGTACTTGAGCCAATTGTTAAAGCTGATCATCTTGTCTTTGTATTGTGGTATCATTCTTGGTGATGGCAAGATGCTGCTCAGGGTCAGGGTCATACCAGCCTGGGCTATATAATCGGAGAGCTCCTCTATGTCTCTTTTCATGTAGTCCAGGGAGGTACGTCTCAGGTCATTCACACCAGCATGGACAATGACAGAGTCATATTTGTACTTGCTTTGGAGTGACCTGAGTGCGTGTGTTATGTGGCGGATCCTAGCTCCTGATAGACAGCTCACGGTCACCTTCTCCTTGTTCAGCCTGGTCAGTGGGACATCAGTGTGTCTGACTATGGAGTCACCTATTACTAGTGTATCAGGCAAGGTGTTTGGCCTTAAGGGCTGCGATTGGTCGACACACTGATTTATTGAAGTATGTGTTGCATGTGTTTTGTTTTGAGGTGGTGGATTTTTGGATGTCTGCTTTGGGAGCCTTTGTTGTTTTGGTAAGTTTTTTATTAGAGCCTCCGAGTATGTCTTTGTGTTTTTATGTGTTTGGTTTGCAGTTGTGGTAGGTCTATGTGGGACTGGGATTGTTGTGTGTGTGGTTGCCATCTCCTCCTGTCTGGTCATGCCAGCCCTGAGTTGAGAGAGTTCAGCCTTCAGTTTGGCTATATAGTTGCATCTCTCACATGTATTTGTGTTTGTTGGGAGGAGGAGAGGGTTGTCTGTGTACATGAGACAATTGTAGCATTGTCTCAAGATGCCCATATTGACCAGCTGAACTGGAGACGATGCCAGTAATCTATCACTCGACATGCTAGAACAGTATAAGGGAGTGGTATACCTTTAAGGGAAGTGGGTATTCACAGGGGTGGTAAGTAGATGTAGTGGTTTACTTAGTACGAGAGTGCTTACTTAGTAGAGAAGTATTGAGAACAAGTGCTAGGCTTATAATACAGTGAGTAGTCTGGTTATACTAAGAGTAGAGCTTCCTTAAGGGAAAATTTGAAGAACAGACTTGGCAGAGCCAGAAAAAGTTTAACCTTGTTTAACTGGCGCTGCGCTATGCGTACGACCGTGCAAAGCCATGCAAACACGGATTTTAAACAGTGAACTACAAAAGAGCTGGAAATGGTCCCAAACAACCAATTACTACAGCTTCTTGTGCTGAGGTCACTTCCCCCAAAGACAGGTAGGCTGCTCAAGGCTCCCCACTCCCACTGGTGAGCAAAGAAACTTCCTTCTATCCAAGTAAGGTAATGGACAACACAGGAACTACACCACAGTCCAGAATACAGCAATGCCTGTAAACTGGTCTAAACTAGTCGAGGAAAGCGGGAAAACAAGGATTATTTTTTTTTGTTTGTTTTTTTGGTAGAAACACACAGAAAATGCAGAGACGGTGATAAATTAGTTACACAGTCTAGCACACTTTAGTGGGCAGCCTCCACAGTTAAATTAAACAAACAAACAAGCAAACTTTCGATCAAATTCGACTAAAATGTAACTTTAAGTGCAGATTTTAAAATAATGCAGCAATCAGTTAAATAGCAGTTCAGGCTAGTTTAAGGTAAGCTACAGAAGCTATTTCAAGTGAAAAAAAGCAAAGATACTTAAATCCAGAAGGTAGTCGCTTTTCTGAGTTCCCTGCTGCTAGGACCACTCTGTAAACCCACGTGGAGCTTGTCTGAGCAGTATAGCCAGAAAAAACGCCCAGAGGCTGATTTTAAACAGTGAACTACAAAAGAGCTGGAAATAGTCCCAAACAACCAATTACTACAGCTTCTTGTGCTGAGGTCACTTTCCCCAAGGACAGGTAGGCTGCTCAAGGCTCCCCACTCCCACTAGTGAGCAAAGAAACTTCCTTCTATCCAAGTAAGGTAATGGACAACACAGGAACTACACCACAGCCCAGAATACAGCAATGCCTGTAAGCTGTTCTAAACTAGTCGAGGAAGGAGGGAAAACAAGGATTATTTTTTTGTTTTTTTGATTTTTTGGTAGAAACATACAGAAAATGCAGAGATAGTGATAAATTAGTTACACAGGCTAGCACACTTTAGTGGGCAGCCTCCACAGTTAAATTAAACAAACAAACAAGCAAACATTCGATCAAATTCGACTAAAATGTAACTTTAAGTGCAGATTTTAAAATAATGCAGCAATCAGTTAAATAACAGTTCAGGCTAGTTCAAGGTAAGCTACAGAAGCTATTTCAAGTGAAAAAAAAGCAAAGATACTTAAATCCAGAAGGTAGTCGCTTTTCTGAGTTCCCTGCTGCTAGGACCACTCTGTAAACCCACGTGGAGCTTGTCTGAGCAGTATAGCCCTCTCTGTCCCTTCTTGCCTGTATTTTTTATCCTTTATATATCATTATCACAGCTGTTCTGGCTAATGTTTTTTTCTTTTTTTCCTTCTTGTAGATTGATTGTCCATTCTGAAGTCAGTGTGGATCCCTCGGCACATAATTATGCCTTACAGTTCTATGCAGTAGCGGGTTTAAAGTACATTATAGCATACTCATTCCTTTTCAAGATCATTTGTGAATGGCACCTAGCATGCCACTAATCCTTTCTTCTTGATATATTTCCACTCTTCTTGCACTCCCTGATGCATTTCCACCCTTCTTGATATTTTACTTTTCTTTGGTCTGTTTTTTATCCCTCCTCCTTCATCATAGTTATCATAGACCATATTTTCTTTCTCTTCCCTCCTTGCCTGCTTTTGTATTTAATAGCCTCCTCATTTTAAATCTATTTTATTCTCTGTCTTGCTGTTAGCACTCTAAGGGCAACCATTGTTTACATTTGCTAATGCTTACTGCTTGGTGATTGTTTATTTAGTTTCTTGTGCACTGGTCCATCCTGTTCCATTCACCCTTTTGCTATGCTCGGGCTCACTTCACTCCCCTACCGTGCCTCCATTCCCCACCTGCTCCCACTACTTCCACATTTATCTCTACCTAGGTACTCCCTCTTTCTCTCTCCACCAATCATATACTAAATTACTTCTCCTACCTCCCACTCCCTCTATCTCTCTCCTCCAATCACATACTTACTTGCATCTTTTACATCCCACTCCCTGTATCTCAGTCCACCAATAACATTCTTAATTACTTCTCATTCTTCCTTCTACAGTCTTTACTAATTTTATCCACCTTTTTCTACATTATTTGTATCTTTTTACTTATTACAAACTGTCTTATTTGTCTTTTAAAATGGTTTACTTCATCAGCATCTTTCACCCTAAAATTATATTATTACACACAATAACCATTTCTCTTCTTATACTTTTCAGCTATATTACATCTCTCCAACACCTACCACATAAGTTCTATTCCTGATATACCATAACTTCTTCTTTACCCCATCAAATACTTTCTTTCAACTTCAAAATCACCCCTAATCTCTACAACACCACTGTTATAGGATTATTCTTATACAAATACATACATCTCTTCTCTAAATCTTATTCTCAACATGGTGATTACAATCTTCTTTTTAAACTCAGCAAGTTCAAAACATACTTTTATTCATGTCTACTACTCAATGGAGACATACACCCCAATCCTGGTCCCATTCCTACACATCAGCAAACTATTCCATCCATTCCACTTCCTACCTAAAACATTCAAACTGTCTGTAAAAATTCTAACCTTTTGCTACTTAACATGAACCTAAGAAGTGTTGTCAACAATGTCCAGGATCTTCATGCCTCCCTAACCCCTGATATCACTGTACTTACTGAAACTTGGCTAAGACCAGAGATTTAAAACAATGGCATTATTCTTCCTGGCTCCAATTTATACAGAAGTGACAGAAACAACAAGGGTGAAGGTGTAGCAATAATGTTTAAACAAGCTATTATACCTGCCCTAATTGAGGCAAACAATTCTCCTTTTGGCAATCAACTCATATAAGCATTTAATTATAAATGCTGGTTACATTCCCCCCAGTTCTAACCTTAATACTATTAAAGCTTTCCTACATGGACTACCCTAAATTTCTCTCTTGAAACTATCAGTATGGGAGACCTCAATATTGTCTCTCTTATAACTCTGATATACTTCTCTCATGACATAGGTATTTATGGGTCATTGATTTATTACTGTGAAAAGGAGCAGACTTGAAGGAAATTAATTTGATAGAGAAATTATTGAGTATAATTTTAACTAATAATTTCTTGTTTAATGACTGATATTTTTTGCAAAAAGCATGTGGCAATGGGGTCTCCTTGTGGTGCAAGTTTTGCCAATATGGTCATGGAATACTGGGAACAAGAATTTTTATTTAAACATTCAAATATTTCTGACCAGATATTTTGGAATACTAGATACCTGGATGATATATTCTTGATTTAGAAAGGAATTATAGACTCTGTTAAGATTTTTATGGGCTATATAAATTGTACTACTACCTTTCTTCAACTTATATCACATTTTGATACAGGTGTGATTTCTTTTCTTGATGTTCAGTTATCTAAAGATAGGCAAAATAATAGATACCTTGGTAGAATTTTTTAGAAAAAGTACCTATTCGAATACATTTTTACATTTTTAAATTTCCCACTTGTTTCACCAAAAGAGAGCTTTGGTGAAGGAACTATTGGTTAGGCCCACAAGAATGACCTCACTGGATGAGGAATTTACAAATGAATGCAATATTTTTAAGATTAAGTTCCTTAGATGTAATTACTCATGTAATTTGATTGAAGAACTAATAGAAGAAGTCCACACAAAGAGGATTTAAGTGCCATTTTGGACCTATATTGAATGGTAATAAGGGCATTCAATCTAAAGAACATATACAGTCAATTAATAATATGGCTGATGGGGTCTATATTATAACATTAAAGTTACAAAACTTTGAATGTTATAATATCGACACCACTACATTGAAGGCTGAAAATAGCGAAGCAGTGGAACATTGAATTCTTACCTAGGGCAAGATTTCAGTGGGCCGTTCTGTCGCTTCGCTATTTCCTTCACTGTGGTGTGATAGTTACGGACCTTAGGGTGAAGGTGCGGGTTAAGGTAAGTGGATAGGTAAGAATGTATCTATGGTTTAGTGTAGGATTAGAAGTAGGGTTTTGTTAATTGTATGTGTGTGGATTATTTATTTTGGTGTGCTTGTGTTGTGTGTATGTTTTTCGGAACAGCAAAATTTTTTCCCTGGGAAAAAAATCACTATTCTGAGTGTTCGATGTTATCACATTTCGAAATTCCAAGTTGGAGCTTATGGTGTTCAATATTTTGGAATTTTAATTATGTGATATAGACCCAGCTGATGGGATGTTGCAACTGTTGCATATAACATTAGTTTTTCAATAGATTCTGGAGTCATAAAGAAGATTTTAATAAAGACTTGGGCTTTGATTATGGATGGTACATCCATTAGCTAAAGAATAAGTGAGCAGACATGAGTAATTTTTAAGAGAGGTCCTAACATTAGATGTTTATTGAGGAGGAATGTGGCCCCTATTGTATATAACACTGGAATGCTTCAATGTGGCAGTTACCCATATTGTAAATTTAAAGAAGTAACTAGCACCTTTACGATTAGGAGTAAGTCGTACAAAATTAATGGCAAATCTAATTGTAATACTAAGGGGGTCATTTACTTAGCCAAATGCCAAGTATACACTAGTTTTTATATAGGAAAAACTGAATGTCAAATAAAACAGCACATATATGACCATGAATATAGCATTAGCAAACAAAATGTTAATAATGCTTTGACCCAGCTCTGTTAGAAATGTTAACTCTAAAGAAATCCCGATCTCTCTACATCACACACTCCAGAGACCTCAACCTCATTACCATAATCAATAGAACATGCTGGAGGGACAGGTTCATAACCCAGAGACTGCTCATGCTCTGGAATAGACTTCCCATACATGTCAAGCAGAGCACCTCACTGGCCCTCTTCAAGAGAAATCTTGATGAGTGGATGAGAAATAGAAAGTTTACTCCGGGGATCACTCCAATGGCTCTACTTGGTAGAGACACTGGGAACTAACGTTGGGTGGCACTATGCCAGGGAACTTCAATGGGCTAGGCTTGTAAAGGCTCCAGAGCCATTAGCCTAGTACATACCTATGAACCTATGATCCTAAACATATTCTGGCATATCCAGACCACTCCTTTAAATATATGGTTATTGAAGAAATGGAGAAGAGTATTAGGGGTGGACCATGGGCCTTAAAATGAGGAGAGTGAATTATCGTGGCAGCTAAAATTAAATGCTTATACATACCCTGGCCTTAATGATTATTGTTCCTTATGTTGCATTTTGAAGCTCAAATCATTGGAAGATAATTTTAGGAATTTTTAGTGTTTTATATATATATATATATATATGCATATATCTTCTTTCTTTTTCCGTTTCTATCTCTATAAACCATTTCTTCTCTCTCCTACTTTTTCCATCTAATACCTTATACTTCCTGGTCCAATCTCCTATTACACTTTCTCCTCATCGTTCTCTCTCTTTTTTATTTCTTCTTCTCTCCTTGCTTTCCTTTTTCACTGACTTCTCATCACTCTTCTATGCTATATACTTAACTGCTGCTTACATATTTCTTTTTGTGAATTTTTTATATTTTTTGCTTCTAATTATGTCAAACTTGCTTTCTTCCCTTGTCTATTTATGCTCCTACACATTGACTCATGTGATTATTATTTTGCTAGTGTACTCATATTTTTCTTTTTTAATATATACTATGCTTCTTTTTTCCTCTAATTTTTGGTTACCTCAGATGTATTTATTGTGCTAACTGTTTTTATTGTTTTCTTTGTTTTGAGGGCTCCCCCAGACTCCACTGAAAATGGGCTAACACCCAGTCAGACTATCTCAGTTAAACATGAATACATACATACATAAATAAATACATGAATAAATAAAAGGAATAGAGTTAGAATAATTTCTGGTGTTCATACAAAAATCCTTTATGACCCATTTTATTGATATCTGAAAATCTGCATTTATTTCAAGTTTGTTATGTGAAATTACAATTGTCTCATGCAATCATTTCTAGTTTGAAATATACGAGTAGTTTAACAAATGGCTCATTATATTTATAATGGCAGACTTAGTGTATAGTTCAGTATTCAGAAATCCAATTCCACTTGCTTCCCAACTTTTTACATGCCAGTAAAATCCTATTCTTGATTTTTGCAAATACCACAAAAACTTAATTAGTATAGAATTTAGTTGTTTAATACTTTTTGACAGAAGTAAAATCATTGACTGTATGTAAGGTAAGATTATCATTTTAATCAATTTAAGTCTGTCTTCCATTGTGAAAAACATTTTGTTCCTCTTATCAGTTAGTTTTAATATTATATTAATTAGATTTTTATAATTTACAGAAACCAGTTCTTTCCAACTAAGTTTTATAATGCTTCCTGAATATCTAAGTTGCTTATTTCCCAATTGAAATCCTTATACATTTTTAAAAGGTATTTATTTTTTTTATTTTTCTACAATATTTCTGTTTTATTGTGATTAAAACTTAGACATGAAATCATATCAAAATATTTTCTTGATTAAGAATATGGTCAAATGAAGATTCACCCCTGGATTCATGAAGCTCGGCACAAGGCCGGTGTAAGGCCTGCGCCGGTCGTGCGGCGTATAAATGGTGTAGTAGCATCATATGCATATTAATGAAGGTGCTCCGCTACCACATCCATGTGCATAGGACACATGCGCGAGTGCATGGGGCGTTACTAACCTGCGCCCGCAGGCGTGTCAATGTCGGCTGGTGATGAGCAACCTAAAGTGCTGAATATTATAGCCTGCCTGCAATAGTAATTGCACCTATCAGTGTCCGTGGATAATAAAACGTATGCAAAGCATGCAAGACAGTTCCCGGCCACACAAAATGGAGAACCAAACAGAAATACACGCAACACAAAATGAGTTCCCGTCCATGGAACAAATGATATTTAAAATCATGTGTCCGCAATGTACTGCACTGTCAGAAGTTATACCCAGTGGAAGTGAAGCGCATCATGTCAGCGCGCCCGATACATTAATGCCTAGCCCCATGGGCATGGTCACCAGCAGTCCCACATTGGTAGTGATAGTACACAGCTGGGCAGTTGTGGCTATATAACAACTGTAAAGAAACCTGACAGTCCAAATTGTATACCAAACACACACAAACATATGTATATTAAAATGTGCTATTCACGTGAACGTAACTGTCACATACACATAGCATGCCATATGCGGAACCGGGATATCCAAAAGCAGAACCCATGCATGCAAATGCAATATGCAACAACCCCTGTATAGTACATAACCTGCACCCATGTCCGAATGTCCACCAAATCCAGCTACCAGCCTTGCGCATCCGTACACCTACACATAGCGAGTATTCCCCATATGTAGTAGGAAGTATCGTCCTAGGCAGTGTCAGGATTGCAAATATGTATCCCACGTTTGCAAACATCCCATCACAGGTACATAAATACAAATGCCCGCGCGTTAATGTTCCGGCAAAATGTGTGTACATCCCGCGTGGGATAAGTAACCTGTTGAAACCTTAGAGTTGTTTACACGCCACGGTGTCCATTACTGTACACATCTGGACAAAACATGTATGTGTAGTCACAGTACTGTTCAGTTTCTACACAGACATGCAAAACATACAACGCAGGATATAACAGCTGTCCACCATGCAGGTCACCCCACTAGGGTTGCCACCTGTTCAGATGGCCAAGGTGGGACATCCCTAGTAGAAATGTGAGAATTTGCAGGATAAAACATACCCCTGGCCAGTGCAAAGGACAGAATTACACGTGTATGCCAAGATAAAAGCTTATTCCATAGCATTTGAATAGCTTATGCTATCCCAAATAATAGTTATGTGTACCAGATACAAAATACCTGTATCATGTAACTAGTAAAGAAAATAAGAAATATATTATTGTCTTAAAATCACAGGACATTTGCCATGTCTTAGGTGTCGTCTCAAGACACAACTGTCCAAAGTGGGACCTCCACTCGCAAAGAGGAACAAGTGGTAACCCTACTCCCCACTGAATTATCGACAGTATATATTCAACTCAATCACATACCGACACCACCTCCCAACCTATTACAGAAACAAAACCTGGACAAAGACTAAAAGGATGGGTGGACAAATAGGGACAGATATAATTACTGCTCTCACAAACTTCGAAAGTTCACTGAATAATAGTATGTACATAAGAGTGAAATGTTGTGAAGGATGTAGGGTAGTCCCTAAATAATAGTAAAA